>NW_027176226.1:87500-160000 GCF_023055335.1 Clinocottus analis | reverse complement strand
GGCCCAGGGGAAGGAGCAGAAGGTGTCGGGCCCGTCGTCCGGGTATCGCTTCCCCTCGCCGCACCTCGTGCCCACGCCCACCTTGTACAGGATGTGCTCCAGCTTGATCTTGGCGTCCACGTCTGCAGGAGAGGAGAGAGGACAGAGGAGAGAGGAGAGAGGAAGCTTCTGGGTTCAAAGGTCAACTCGTCCACTCCGAGGTTCCATGAGACAGGAAGTGTAAAACCTCAGAAGCACCGAGCTCAGCGCCTCTTCTTGGACGACAGGTTTTTTTAATTGTTTCCTTAATTATCTCTGCAACCACATGGATGTTTAACTTCATTTAATTTGCTACAATACCGCAACCGTTGTGAGAAGATATCTACCTGGTTATTTTTTAAAGTAACTGTTAAGTATAATTAATTAGTTAAACGGCGTAACTTGCCCGTGGCGATCGTGAAGTTTCACTAAAACGTTCCGTTACTAAACGTCATGGAGCCTTCCTGCTCGGCCCACATTCATAAAACCTCGTCATACAGCGCGTGCGGAAGCTGTTGAACATTTCAGTACCCAGCATGACCAAATAGGCCAATGTTTTGCCATAAAATAATTGTTTTGCAAATATTTATTTTTTTTGCCAAGAAATTCTACATTTTTATGAATTTTATATATAATAACACAAGTATTAGAACTCATTTTGGGTTCCTTCCGTTCAGCAGCTGGTTTAGCTTAGCTTAGCTTAGCACAAAGACTGGAAACAGAGGGGAAAAGCTAGCCTGGCTCCGTCCAGTCAGAACTAAATGCAGCGGCTCCTCTGAAGGTCACGACATGACCTTGGAAACTTTCTGTAAACAAACAGGAATTTGAACTGTTGCTTTAAGTCGTGTTCTTCAAAGAGAAGACGAGTGTTTTCTCACCGCAGGACATCACAGCGGTCTCATTGAAGCAGGCGTAGATGACCTCTCCCTCTGTCAAAACACCACCATCACCATCATCATCACCATCACCATCACCATCATCATCATCATCATGCTGTAAACACGCTAATAAAGATTACAGTTGAATAAATAGAAACGTACCAGCAGCACGAGTGAAGCAGGAAGTTGCAGCGAGCACTGAAAACACAACACAAGTCATGTGACCTTCAGGTCAACGGCTTCATAAATAACAGTCACACTATTTATCTATCTATCCATCCATCTCTCTCTCCATCATCTCTCTCTCTCTCCATCATCTCTCTCTCCATCATCTCTCTCTCCATCATCTCTCTCTCTCTCCATCATCTCTCTCTCCATCATCTCTCCATCATCTCTCTCTCTCTCCATCATCTCTCCATCATCTCTCTCTCTCTCCATCATCTCTCTCTCTCTCCATCATCTCTCTCTCCATCATCTCTCTCTCTCTCCATCATCTCTCTCTCCATCATCTCTCCATCATCTCTCTCTCTCTCCATCATCTCTCCATCATCTCTCTCTCTCTCCATCATCTCTCCGTACTCACGGCTGAAGGCGAGCAGCCTCAGTGGGTCCATGTTGTCGTCTTCACGGTGTGACAGTGAATGCAGCGTCTGGACGTCGAGGTATTTATGTGTCCGTCCTGACGGCAGACATGCAGACGCCCGTCGTCCCCCTCCCTCTCATCCCCCCCTCGCTGCAGGCATGCGGGCCTCCTGCCCCAGATGCAGAGATGTGACCCCCTGCAGGGAGATCATAAACTCCACATGGTCCAGGACTCTGAAGCTTCAGATCTTCAAGGAAACATCTGGATCTGTTAACCAGAGAGGCACGACACACACGCACGGGCCTCAAGGGGTGTGTGTGTGCGTGCGTGTGTGCGTGTGTGCGTGTGTGCGTGTGTGCGTGTGTGTGTGTGTGTGTGCGTGTGCGTGTGTGTGTGTGTGTGTGTGTAGAGTCTGACCTCTGACCTGAACTCACAGCCTCTCATTGAACATCTTTGTGATTTTTTTCTTCTTGAAGGTGGAAAACTCACGAGCCAATCAGAGGCTTTGTGGGCGGGACTCAAAAGAGGAAACGATGTCTGTGACACGTCGTTGATTAATCTGCTGATTGTTTATGAATTTATTATTATTGTCTGGTTTATGATTAAAGCTCATCTTGATGAGGCAGACAGACACAATAACATGTCAATGAACAGCTTTAGTAAACAATAACACATCAATGAACAGCTCTAGTAAACAATAACACATCAATGAACAGCTCTAGTAAACAATAACACATCAATGAACAGCTTTAGTAAACAATAACACATCAATGAACAGCTCTAGTAAACAATAACACATCAATGAACAGCTTTAGTAAACAATAACACATCAATGAACAGCTCTAGTAAACAATAACACATCAATGAACAGCTTTAGTAAACAATAACACGTCAACGAACAGGAAACATCACTTCATGTGACTTTCTTCTGGTAAACACATAATCTACAAATAAACAACAACAATCCCTTATACGGGCTCAAGCAGCTCAAAGTCTTGATTGCATAAATAAACAACAATTCTTTATACATTAATGCATAAATGAACATTTAAAATTGATAAAAACACTTTTTTACTAAAAACCTTTGAACTCAAACAGTGAAAATCTTTACTGTCGTTTTGTTGGAAGAGAAAAACAAAACCAAATGTTTCCTGATAATTAAGAACCAGAAATGTCCCAGCATGCAACAGCTGCTCCGCCCGCGGCTCATGAATACCAGAGAGTGTGTGAGTATAAGGGTGTGTGAGTGCACGTGTGTGTGTGAGTGTGTGTGTCACAATTTTGTTGGGCGTGACAGAAAAAGTTCAACTTAAATGAACAATAAAACAATGAAACATGTTTGCTGCCACTAGAGGCGCCGTTCTACGTGAGCGCTTCTGATTTCTGTTCAGAGGAACGACCTCAGATATGAATCCTGTTGTGATCATATCATTCCCTTCAGGGTCATGCGGCGCAGCAGGAAGAAGCCTCTTCCTGCTGTGATTGGCTGCTGAAGTTGTCTAACAGGATCTGTGACCTTTGAACTGAACCCTGATGTTTGTGCACAGGCCCAACTTTTATAAACATGTTTTATGCAATGCGACTCTGCGATGGTAGATCCTTTTGAATCGTTATCATCACTACATAAATCCTAATTATAATATTTACACACAACACAGTCTTTGTCTGAGCTTAATTCCTCCTGAAAGGATTCACTTGTGAAATCACACTTAAAAAACCTTGAAGGAGTTTAGATCACAGAGGGAAAGTGGAACGTTATGATCCATCAATCTGAGGATTGATTATGATGCACAGACAGAGACTGAAGTGCTGAAAGGTTTCAGAACGAGTTTAAAACAAATGCATGAGGAGCAACAAGATGTCTCCTGCTTCCAGGTCTCAGTTTACAGAAACATCCTCATGTTTTATGACCTTTAGATCCTTGAGCAGTTTATCTGAATGTGGAAAGTTGGAAAGAAGCCCAGAGATAAACTGCTATCAATCTGTTTTAAACTGGGCCAGCTGCAGCTTCACCAGCACCAAGTGTCAGACCAAACTGTCCACGCTGAGCGACTAACGATCTGACGTCTGAGAGTAAAACTCCTTAAAGCAGAGTTCAGTCTTCTTCCCTCTGCTTCACCTCAGTGAGGCCGGTCTGCTTTCCTCTGCCGCCTCCGAGCTGCAGCGACCCTTTAATTCTCCTGTCGCTCCCTCTCCTCTGATCTCCAATCTCTGGAGTCTCATTCCCCCAAGCCCTGAACCCACAGTGACCCGGATTCCTGTTCCCCGGTCTCCAGGGCTCCAGGTGCCAGAGCACCGCCGGCATTTTTATAGTCGTCCTTTAAAGCTTAAAGTTCCACCTGATTCAGAAGGAACCACAAGGTCCCATCTGCTGTCAGGAGGATGTTAAACTGCAGGATTGTGATTCAGTTCTCATGGCAAACAATGTCTGGAGGAATGTTCTCTGCTGTCTGCTTTTTTGGATCTTCTTAGACTTTTTTACACATTTTTTGACTCCACTGCTTCTCTCGTTTTTTTCTTGGACAGTTTTGCTGTTCATTAAAATAACTTTGCGTCGTTCCTCGGCTTCATCTCTGACTGCATTGGAGTCCTGCTCCCTGTGTAATCCAGGTTATTATATTCACTCTCATGTGGTCATTAAAGGAGTTAACACCTTCACAGACTGTTGAGGCCGATGCTCCAAGAACAATGCTGACAACATGGAGGACAAGGACAGCACTGTAAGGAAGGTACTGATCTGTCTCAGGGTTCATGTCCTGGTTCTTATCTTTATGTTAAACATTAACTCAGCTGTTCAGCCCACTAGCAGAGCAAAGGTGCACTCAGGTGAGTCCGTCTTCAGTCTGCAGTTAGTGAAGAAGCAAAGAGGATCTCACCTGGTGAGAAGAAGCAACCGGAGTAGACGTTCAAGCTAACACATGTGTGTCGTCGTAAAGAAGTCAACGTTCTCACACGGATGAGTAAAATCTGATTGTTTTTTATGTTCAGGTGTCTGATGACCGTTCAGGTGATTCGCTGGAACAGCATCACTGTTTGTTGCCGTAGTAACCACCTGAACGGAGTGGAATTATAATTTTTTTTTTCTTGAAAAATATTTTTAAAATCCATGATGAAAGAACGTCCTCCAGCAGCGACACATACCTCAGGTGAGTGATGACACGGAAATATATTTTAAAATATATTGGGAAGCACTTTATATTAACTATACACACTATTTAGCATTATAATAAAGGGTTATTATAATAAATATAAGGGTTTGCGTTTCCTGTACATTATTGACGATATAGTACTGCCTCCTGCCCTAAAGCCTGAGTAAACACTTAATTCATCAATTATGAAGCATTGTTTCAACAGGAACACTCATTAGTAACTTATTAGTATGTAATGTTATCAAAGTTTTATTCTTGATAAATAAGCTTGGCTTTTTATACTTTATAATTGATGGAGTCCCCATCTGTAAATGAATTATTAAGGACCTATGGATGACGAATAAGTTAATTTATAAAGTGTTAGTAAATGATAGAAAGAGCGTGCTGGTTTCACGACCTCTAGAGACTGTCAGTATGCTAGCTGGCTAGCTCATCAGCTAGCCAGCTAGCATACTGACAGACAAGATACTCTTAATCAATAATATACGTACAAACTCTGAAACTGACGGGCATCGCCCCATCACCATCATATTAATGTTCTTTATCCCTTTTCTGTTGAAATGTAACTGAGACTTGTGTTAGCTTTGATGTTTTGTAAGGCAATGCTAGTTCGCACACAAAGTCATTCAGTAACACTTTATAAATTAACTTATTAATCATCTATAGGTCCTTAATACTTAATTTACACATGGGGAATCCATCATTTATAAAGTATGAAACACAATCATGAAACACATAATAGCTTAATGATCAAGAATAAAACATTTATAACTGTTTAGGAATTGCATACAATGCTTTGTAAATGATGAGTGAGGTCTTTACTCATGCTTTATTAATGATAAATAGTGTGTAGTTATTATAAAGTGCTAACATATATTGTTTTGTATTTATGGTGAATTTTGAAAAAATCTCCTTTAAAATGTTGTTTTCCAATGTAATTGATATTGAGAAATGTATTCATGCCTTTTATTATTCCAAGCGTCTTGAGTTCAGTCTATAGGTGAATGAAGAAGTTAGATCACCTGTTTGATAAACATTACAACAGCTATAAAAATTACAATGCAAAGTTTTAGCACCGTTATTACCACAATAACTTTTCTATCAACTCTGTGAATTCTGCTACGAATCAGTGCTAGCTATGCTAGATAATACCCAAAAGACTTTGAGAACACAACAAATTATGTTTAATTCTATTGAACTCATGAAAAATTTACGTAGAATTTGTCACTTGTCTTTACAGGCCTTGTGTATATTTGACAAAAATACATATTGTCTTATATTAATTAATATTAATTATCTGTCAGAATTTCTTGTTTCTTTCTTGGCTGAGTTCAAATTAAAAAAGCAAGCAGAAGGTTTACTCATGTTTTTCTTCTATGTTCTGGTCTGAGGGTTGAAAATAAAACTGTATTTTGCCTAAAACGCCTATCCAAGGCATACCCGAAGTAAATTACAAGCTGTACTTCACCACAACCCTCTTTCACCATTCCGACGCTCCGACAGTCTCTACAAATCCCTCTTTTCCGAGTGGACAGTCTTTCGACCGAAAACCGCGACGCCATCAGTCTAATGAATAAGACAAACTTTACAAACTGTTCATGGACTCTCAGCACAAACACCACCCTCGTTCTCAGAGCCAACCGGAGCACTACCGGGTGTATCCCACCCTCTTCAAGCGGCCTCTGTACCAGAGACATCTCCCCTTGCCATTTATTTTCCCCACACTTCACTACCAAGCCATTCACATTCATCCCTCCATCTCAGCGTTCTTTTCCATTCTCTGCTTCTCATGTCTCACCCACCTCAGCCAATTTTGGCCAATTCGCCCCCACCTCGACACTGGCCACCCCAGACACACGGACCGCTCCAACAGGGCTTCCTGGTAAATGACGCAGCCACAGGAGCAGCTCGGGGTAGGCCGTCTTGCCCAGGGATGCATTGCCGTGGACTGAGGAACAGGGCATCCAACTGCCCGTCCCCCAACCCGAGAATGACCCACTCTATCCCTGAACCACAGTAGCCAAAGACCTTGCTTTTGCTTTTGCCTTATGGACAAAGTATTAAAGTTCATGTTCTTGCCGGCTTTCTTTGGCCCAGAGTGTACCGCTACACACCCCGTCCACCATCCGTTACGACGTGCCACCACGTCCGACATCTCCATCCTCCCAACATCATTGTCTATCACCTGAAACGCAGCAAGACCAAGCAACACAGTACACGTTCCCCCTCCGACTAGACTCGTACCTAAGTCCATACCAACCTTCGGACTACTTAAGCTCGACATCAGCCAACCGATCTTCTCAGCGAGACTCTTTTCGCCATAGAGATGGGCAAGGAGGCCACACGGTTCCAGTAAGCACTACCATTAAGATGCTAACATGATTAATCTCTAACAACTTCAGAAACGTTCATCAGCACTCTTCTTTTCCTTTATGAAGCTCTCTCTTTGGGACTTTTGTCTACTGCCAGAGCTTCTGAAGAGACGGTCCCCGCTCACCAGTCTCCACCCCCCCAGTCGTTCTCTCCACCTACCGGACTCCAGCAGTCTCTCATCGCACCCCTCCAACACCCTCTACCCTTCTTGTTCCTGCTCCCCTACATCTCCTCATCCCTTCATCCCTCGACCCCTTTCCGCTTCCTTAATCCAACCCTCTTGTTCCATCTCGCAATGAACCGTCTGTAAACTCATATCACTATTGCCGTGGTCTTTGTTCATGAATTGGACATTTTATGTTCTCCTCTCTTCAGTTTCTAAAACTCCACCGTTGGTTTGGTGTGTGAGGTTTCCAGCAGAGTGACGACATGGCGACTGCAGCAGCCGGTGAGCTCAGTCAGACTTCATCAGTCTGGACAACCATTGTTTCCATAGTAACATACCTTTGGACTTGTTGTTCACAGAGATAAATCACACATTCAAGATGTTATATTACTTCAATAGCTTGATCTCAAAGTGCATTCATAACATAATATCATAAAATTAATATTGAACAAAACACTGATTCCGTACAACATGACATTACACTCCAACAAACATATTTTTATTCAAGACGCGAATGAATCAATGTTGTGTTTTCTTCAGTCGCAGATGATCTGCAGCCTGTGAAGCGGAGGAGCAGCCTTGTACGGCTGCCACCTTTAAGTGAGTTAAACTGATCTGAGTCAGAATCTGTTCATTAACATGTAGTTACAGTGTCCCAGTTTATGTATTTTTATATTTACAAACTCAGTGGTGAGTGTGCAATTTCAAGATAAGTTGATAACCCTAACCCTATGCTGACGAGTCCACAAGTCGACTTTGGTTATGAATCTAGTTTTATTGTATTTCTAACTCAGCGTTTCCTCCTCAGTGTCTGAGCTGAGGGTTGTTCTGCTGGGGAACAGCTGGTCTGAGAGGAGTTCAGTGGGGAACTTCATACTGGGAGAGACTGTGTTCACTGAGGAAGAACCAGATCACTGTGTGAGAGGAAGAGGAGAGTTACAGGAGAAACAGATAGTTGTCATCAACACTCCAGATCTGCTGCAGCCCAACATCTCTGAAGACAAACTAAGAAGACATGTAGAAACCTGTAAGAACCTCTCTGGTCCTGGACCTCATGTGTTCCTGCTGGTTCTCCAGCCTGAAGACTTCACTGAAGAACTCAAAGAGAAGCTCTGCAGAGTCCTGGACCTCTTCAGTGATCAATCATTTGATCATTCATTGATACTGATATCAACACCCAGAGAGGAGAGTTCAGCCTTCATGGACAAAGACCAGCCCTTAAAGGACCTGATCAGAAAGTGTAGATACAGAAACCTGAACCAGAAGAACCTTGAACGTGCAGAGCTGTTAGCACGTTTGGGTCAAGTTGTGAAAGAGAACAATGGAGAGCATCTGGTGTGTGATGTATTTGTAGATGCAGCACCAGGTTTGGCTCTTGATCGGGAACGTCTGAAACAAGCAGAAGGAGTCGGTTCTAGATCTCATCCATTAAAATCTGTTGGTAAGTACAGCACAGTCATTCAGTTCATGAATAATGAATAGCTTCATATTTACTTTACTTACTTTGACATGACTGTCTTTTACAGCGGGGAAAGTTCCCAGTAAAATGACCCAGTTGCCCCAATGTAAGTAGATCACATGTTATTATGCAGGCACAAACAGTAGCACTAATACAACACAGATGTACTTTATATGAAATATGCAGCATTTTGATATCTGTGGTTTTAGTCGTGGGAAAAGGAAAAGGTAATCTCAGTGAATGCTGCTGACTGATAAGGACCCTTCATGAGCAAACTAACAGATTTACAGTCATGCTAATTTAAGTTTTTGTATCATGGAGGATTATGGTTCATATTTGTTCAATGTGGAGAGGACATTTATCTTTACACCCTAAGAAACAATCAATGACTAATGTCTGCAGCCCTCTTTGTTAAATTAATGAATTGTTGAGAATCCATTGGAATCTTCTAACTAATATTATATTTGTTATTTCATAGCATCTGAACTCAGAATTGTGATGTTTGGAAAAAGTGAGGACAAAAAGAAAACACTGTGCAATTTCATCATTGGAAGCATAGAGGTTAAATATGTCAAAATGAACCCAAACAAGCACAGTGGGCGGTGGAGAGAACATCCTGTAACAGTGGTGGAAACTCCTGACGTCTTCAAACTGTCTGAGGAATCAATCAGAAGAGATGAAGAGCTGTGTGACTCTTTGTTCACCAGGACCAAATGTTCTGCTGCTGCTAGTGAAGCCTTCTGACTTCACTGAGGAGAACATGAAGAAACTGAAGTTCAGCCTGAGTTTGTTTGATCAAGATGCTTTTCAACACTCAATGATCATCCTGACACATGAGGAGGGTGCAACACGTTGTGTTCGTCAGCTCCTTCAAGACTGTGGAGGACGACACTACAGGATGTTTAGAGAAGACCACACACAGTTAATGCAGAACATTGAGAAGATTGTGCATGAAACCAAAGGAACCTTCCTCACCTTCTCTGACCACATGAAGCCATCTTTAAACCTGGTTCTTTGTGGGAGGAGAGGAGCAGAGAAGACTTCAGCAGCCAAGGCCATTTTAGGTCAGACAGAGCTTCATTCAGTCTCCAGCTCACCAGAGTGTGTTAAACATCAGGGAGAGGTGAGTGGACGTCGGGTTTCTCTGGTGGAGCTGCCGGCCTTGTGTGGAAAACCTCAGGAGGAAGTGATGGAGGAATCCCTCAGGTGTATCTCCCTCTGTGACCCTGAGGGCGTCCATGCCTTCATCCTGGTCCTTCCTGTGGGTCCCCTCACTGATGAAGACAAGGGAGAGTTAGAGACCATCAAGAACTCTTTCAGCTCTTCAGTCAATGACTTCATCATGATTCTGTTCACTGTGGACTCAGATCCTGAAGCTCCAGCTGTCGTTACGTTTCTGAAAAAAGATAACGGCATCCAAGAGCTCATTCAGAGCTGTGGAGGAAGATGTTTTGTCCTCAACATCAAGGACCAGCAGAAGATCCCAGAGCTGTTGGATTCTGTGGAAAAGATGAGAGTTGAAGGATCCAGATGCTTCACAATGAAGATGTTCACCAAGTCTCTGATGGAGAAGGTTGTAAACCAGGAAAACATTAACACAACACTTAAAGCTGAACTTATGGATCTAAAACATAAAGGTAAGATTGGAACAGATGATGAACATCAGAGCAGAGAGAGTCTCAGGATGCTGCTGATTGGGAAGACTGGCAGCGGGAAGAGTGCAACAGGAAACACCATTTTGGGTCAAAAACATTTTGAATCTAAAGTCAGCTCAAAGTCAGTGACCAAGTTGTGTCAGAAAGCAACAGGACAGATTGATGGACAGCCTGTCGTCATAGTCGACACCCCCGGCTTGTTTGACACGACTCTGACGAATGATGACGTTCAAGAGGAACTTGTGAAATGCATCAGCTTGTTGTCTCCTGGACCTCATGTGATCTTACTGGTGCTGCAGATCGGCCGCTTCACAAAAGAAGAAAAAGACTCTGTGGAGCTCATCAAGAAATATTTTGGCAAGAAGTCTGCAGATTTCATCACCATCATATTCACCAGAGGAGACGAACTGAAAAATCAAACATTTGAGCGTTACCTTGAAGAAGAATGTGATGACTTCGTCAAAAACCTGATACATGACTGTGGAGACAGACACCATGTTTTCAACAATGAGGATCTGAATCATACTCAGGTCAGCGAGCTGCTGACAAAGGTTGAAATAATGGTGAGGGAAAATGGCGGCAGCTGTTACAGCAATGAGATGTTCAAAGAGGCAGAGGAAGCAATAAAACACGAAGTGGAGAGAATACTGAAGGAGAGGGAAGAAGAGATGCAGAAACAGAAAGAGAAACTTGAACGAACACATGAGGAAAAAATACAAGCAATGGAAAGAAGAATAGAAGACCAAACAGCTGAAATTAAACAAGAGAGACGACAGAGAGCAAAACAACTTCAAGAAATGGAAGATAACATATACAAAGAGCGTGAAAAGAGAAAAAAAGAACAGGAAAAGAGAGAAGAGGAGGACAACAAGAGGAAAAGGAAGGAAGAAGAAGAACAACAACAGTGGAAAGAAAATTGTAAAAAAATTGAGAAAAAGATAAAGTCAGAATTAAAAGAAAAGGAAGCCATTGACAGAGAGTTAGAGCAAAGTAGAGAAGAGATGAGAAAACAACGAGAATACAGGAAGAAGGAAAGAAAAGAATGGCGGAAGAAACGACGTCAAGAAGATGAACAGAAACAACTTGAGGAGCAAACTAAACTTAGAAAGCTGCTTGAAGAATACAGAGAAGAAAGAGAAAAACATGACATCACAAGAAAAGAAGAAGATCGAAGAAGAAGAGAACAGGAGGAGAAGGAGAGAAAAGAACTGAAGGAAAACTACAAGAAGGAAGAGGAAGAAATGAAGAGTACATATAAAGAAGAGGCCAGAAAACAAGCTGAAGAGTTCAATGAGTTCAGACAGAAATACACCAAAGACTTCACAGCGCTGATGGAGAAGCACATGGAGGAAATACAGGACCTGAAGAAAAGGCATGAAGAACAAGTGAGGGATGACAAATGTCTAAAAGAACAAATAAAGAACATGGAGAAAAAACAAAAAGAAGAAATTAATAAACTCAAAGACAAATACAAAAATAAGTGTTTCATCCTGTGATCACCCAACTGAAGCAAGTGGAACATCATCTAAAAGCTGCTGTCTGGCTCTTTCAAGGCTGCTTGGCCCTCTTCCCTTTTCCCACATCATGTCAATTATAATCAATTCAACCCACAAACATCCAAAAATAAATGCATTGGACTGTTGAAGAGCTAAAGAACTTGCTTAGCAGTGTCCATGGAGGCCAGCAAGAAAGTTCTTTGACAAGATAAACATAAATGTTGTTTTCTCTCAACATTCGCAGATATGAGCAATGTTGGAGGGCAGCAACGTACTGATTCAGCGTCTACTCCGTTTGAAATGAGGTTTAACTCCCTGTGTGAGAACATGCTGCCACACCAGTGAGATTGTTTGGACTAATCATGCCAATTGTTTTGCACTAATCCTTTGTATATAGACATGAGTTATGTCTACATACTATGCATCTTACTACGTTAATGTGTGTTTCTGACTTCCTGTCCTCATCCTGATATATTGCTTGGGAGATGTGTGTTATATGCCACTTACCTGTGTGATCACGTTGAAAACCAACACAGAAGGCAAAGCATGAGGCTCTTCGTTATTGTATGCACGGTTGGAAACTGTTGAAATGTTTTCCTCATGCGATCATTTCAGGAAGGACCAGGTTGTGTGACTAAAGTGAAATAATGAAGTTCCTCTTTGACTAACAAAGAGAGTGTATCCTGTTGAAGTCATAATGTGTGTGTGTTAAACTGTTGTAAATAATGATGTCATTTAGAATGTGGGTATGTTATGATCAATCTGTAATGTAATCAAAGAAGTGAATAATTGAGCTGTTGCTATGTCCCTGCTAATAATCCTGCAATAAATATATAATCTGCATTTAAAGAAAAGTAGTCCTGAGAGTTTATCAGAAGAAAGTATTGAAGTGTATTCATGGTTGTAAAAAGCTAAGTACTGTGTGCATAACATCAATATAGTTCTAAATAGTTATTCTAGTTCCTAGTCCACTGAACAGACCCTTAGAGCTTAAATCCTAGCTGTTAAAACCTAACCTGGCACCTCAGCAAGAGCCAAGGTCCTTTAGAGGAAAGCTGCAGTCAACTGACTGATAGCTGCATTCAGCCAAAAGGGTCTCGGTCAGTGGAAGCAGTGAGACAACCAGGAAGGACAGCAGTGAGACAACCAGGAAGTACGGCAGTGAGACAACCAGGAGGGACGGCAGTGAGACAACCAGGAGGGACGGCAGTGAGACAACCAGGAAGGACGGCAGTGAGACAACCAGGAGGGACGGCAGTGAGACATTCAGGTGAGTTTCCTCGACCACAAGCTTAAACAGATCTACAAAGTTCTACGAAGATCCGGACCCTTTGAATGGAGAGCTGGTTCATCAGCCCGTCCTGTTGAAGGGTCTTATCTCCCGGATCTAACATCTCTCAATCAATAGATGGTTAAATGGCTCTTAATAAGTAAATAAGCCCAGTTCTAGCCACACAGTGAAACATATAGCTTATTAATTTAATACTGAAATTGAGGTTAGGAGATGCGTTTCCTCTGTAGGGCTCAGCCTTAGAGATAGAGTAATGAGATGAGGTTCCTCTGTAGGGCTCAGCCTTAGAGATAGAGTAAGGAGATGAGGTTCCTCTGTAGGGCTCAGCCTTAGAGATAGAGTAAGGAGATGAGGTTCCTCTGTAGGGCTCAGCCTTAGAGATAGAGTAAGGAGATGAGGTTCCTCTGTAGGGCTCAGCCTTAGAGATAGAGTAAGGAGATGAGGTTCCTCTGTAGGGCTCAGCCTTAGAGATAGAGTAAGGAGATGAGGTTCCTCTGTAGGGCTCAGCCTTAGAGATAGAGTAAGGAGATGAGGTTCCTCTGTAGGGCTCAGCCTTAGAGATAGAGTAAGGAGATGAGTTTCCTCTTTTTATGAAAACTGGGTTTCATAAATCGTGCGAAAGTGGCACACTGTAGAGATAATGCAAATTCAGGTTTTGTCTTGATATCTTACAGCCGGTCTGGTACCCCTGGTTATCTAACTCTCGTACCCCTGGTACTCTAGATTAGTGGGACAAAGCCTGATTTTCAACTTTTTTTTAACTTTTGGGAAAAAGTTATTTCTTCCTGTCTTGGTCTTATGGAGGAGAGGCTAGGGGGGTGAGTGTGCGTTAGCGTGTGTGTGTGTGTGTGTGTGTGTGTGTGTGTGTGTGTGTGCGTGCGTGCGTGCGTGCGTGCGTGCGTGCGTGCGTGCGTGCGTGCGTGCGTGTGTGTGTGTGTGCGTGTGTGTGTGTGAGAGCAGACAGGTGCAGGTCGTTTCATTCAGCAACAATGTTGCAGTGTGTGTCTCTGCTGCAGTTTACAACATTGTTGATAAATGAAACGAGCGACACCTGTCTGCTCTCACTTTCCCGCTCTTTCTGCTGTCGTGTTGAAACAGTCTTTATTCTTTATTCCTCATTCTTTGTTCTTTATTCTTTATTCTTCATTCTTTATTCTTTATTCTTCATTCTTTATTCTTTATTGCTTATTCTTTATTCTTTATTTTTTATTCTTCATTCTTCATTTTTTATTTTTTATTCTTCATTCTTCGTTCTTTATTCTTTATTTTTTATTATTCATCCTTTATTATTATTTTTTTATTGTTCAGGATGAGCACCAGCACCAGTACCAGAACCAGAACCAGAACCAGAATCAGGACCAGAACCAGGACCAGAACCAAAACCCAAACCAGTACCAGAACAAGAACCAGGACCAGAACCAGGGCCAGAACCAGAACCAGAATCAGGACCAGAACCAAGGCCAGTGCCAAGATCTGAACCAGGACCCGAACCAAAACCAGAACCAAAACCAGAACCAGAATAAGCCCGCAGCAGCTAGCAAGTGAATAAATATGGTTGTATTTATTACATTTTATGTTTAAAACAAAGCGAGTAGAACAGTAATTCATAGATGTCTCTATCAAAGGTAAAGGGTCAATATGAACTATACATTATGATTATATTGCTTGTAATTGGGATGAAGTGAACTCCTGTTGAGCATTTTAACATGACAGTGTTTAATAATACTACAGAAAGATAAAACAGATTAAAATATGACAGTTTTGCAGAGCCTCCACAAGATGGCGCCGTGTCACATAAATGAAAACCCTGATGGAAACAAACCCCAGTGGGGAAAAAGTTCTATATTATTAAAAGTTAGATACTTTATTAATTGGTCATGTTAGTGATTTAGTAACAGACTCCATTTCATTACAGAAGAATATGCATTTTAATTTAAATACTTTTGTATTCGTTAAGTTTAAACATTACAATATGTCCTCTCGTACTCAGAAGTTGCACGTTCAGCATGAACATCAACTCAAATCAACCTTTACAAAAACAGAACTGCACAAACTCCATGTTATAACCTTCTGTCCCAGCGCACAACATCGGTCTCTTTTGTTTCCTGTATGTTTTAATGAAAGACAAGATGGGGGAAGAATTATCCTGTGACACTCAAAATGTTCTCATGTTTATTATGTTAATAAAAAAGGAACAAAAACTCCATGAATGATCATTAAAATCTCCAAACAGTTATTATATACATCTTGTTCACGTTCATGAGATGTCGTCTCAGTGTTCGTGTTCTATAAGACATAGATTATATGTATACTATATGAGATATAGATGACATATGACATGTATGATCTATATCTTCTAGAACATGTCGTCTCTTGTCGGGTCAGAGCAGAAACCTGAAGGGTCACATTCTTCTCTTCCCTCCTGAAACTTCTACTGTCACTTTCTGTTGTCTGCAGCAGCGCCGGAGCGTTTCAGCTGATTATCAGGTAAATATATGAATGGATCATAATGTAGCTCAATATGCTGTTAGTTTATTATCAGGTAAATATATGAATGGATCATATTGTAGATCTATATGCTGTTAGTTTATTCTTTAGCATGGAGCTACAGGACTTTAGGAGGCTGCTCAAGAGAATATGTCTTCAGGTGGTGATGAAACCGTTATTATTATTATTATTATTATTATTATTATTAAAGGACTGTGAATCTGTTGAAATGGGGAACAAGCAGGACGGTGTGACGTCATTAAAGGTAATCTGGCGTTTCCTTTAGAGAGTTTAATGTTGAGAGACGGCGCTTCACTTTAATGAAGGCCGTCGTGTTTACAGGTGAGTGAGTGCAGGTGCGCAGGTGAAGCAGTTTGAGGCAGAAGTCAATGCATGTTACGCAACAAAAGGTTTTTAAATACATATTTTACTACTTTGAGTTTATTGTTGAGTCAATATTTATTTCACAAGAGCTCAATGAGAGAAGTATGATGTTGATGTGACGTTTAAAGACGACATTTAAGATTCTAGTAGTTACACTGAAAAGGGGGAGGAGTTACGTCACCATAGTGAGCAAAGTGACATTTAACCCAGAACAACCTGACTTCGAGGAACATGTTGAGGAAATAAAACGGACTAAAGAGAAGACGTAGAACACATTCCTGACATCGTTTTCAAAAGATAATGTCAAATATTTCAAATGTTGCATGTCACATTGTTTTAATGGTAAAACAATTGTTTTAATAATTACATTATTATAACATGCTTCTTTGGGGTTTACATCTGTTTTAATCTGTTTTTATTTTTACATGTTTAGGTTAAATTCCTGATGTTTTATATAGTTTAAAGTAACGTGCTCACAGCAGGTTCAATACATTAAAGGACATGTTAAGTAAGCATTCTTAAACGGGTAAATCTTCACCTTTAACAACAAAAAAACTAGCTTTTTAAATTCAACATTTCCTGCAGATCTGTCACAACCTGCAGCAGCCATCTTGAAAAGGTTGTTCTGGAAACACATCATCACATGACCTGTCACATGACCCACCAGGATGTTCAGTAGGCGTCACTTAGTGACTTCATGAGTTATAATCAAGGATGAAGCTGTTCATGGACACCTAAAGGATGTGTGACACCTGTGTCACCGTGGGGTCCTTTTGGGTTTTAATAAATGACTTTTAATAATAATATAGTAATATTTCCCCTTCTTCTTCCAGGTGGTGAACCTGCACTGGTCTTCGTGGAGTTGTTCTCTGAAGCTCTCAGCAGAGAGACGTCATGGCGTCTGCAGCAGCAGGTGAGTCCAGTCAGACCTCATGAGTTCCTGTCTCTCTGAGCTCACAGATCACATGTAGTCAAACACTGTGAGCTCACATAATACAGTCCTGCAGTATGAAACATGAGGAGCACACGCTTCACTTTCAGCTCTGACTGATGCTGCGTTCACTATTATTCACATTTACAGTTTCTTCTTTAAACATCATGATTTATGTTTATCTTTGAGGACACTGATACTTTATTCACTTCCCTTCATTTCTTTGAGTGTTGTGCTCTGCAGCCGCTCTGATGCTGTTTCAGTTTCTCCTGTCATGTTGTTGTAATGAAGCTGCACGGTGGTGTAGTGTAGTAGCACTGCCGCCTCACAGCGAGAGAGTTCTGGGTTTGGTTCCCCGTGTGGGCGGTCCTTTTTGTGGAGTTTGCATGTTCTCACCGTGTCAACGTGGGGTTCCTCCAACAGTCCAAAGACATTCAGACAACTCTAACCTGCCCCGAGATGTGAGTGGTTGTGTTCTCTATGTGAGCCCTGAGAGAGGTTGGACACCTGTCCAGGTGAACCCTTCTTCGCCCAATGACAGCTGGGATCAGCTCCAGCACCCCTGCAACCCTTAATAGGATACCCTCTCGCCTCACAGCGGTTCACAGTGTGTGCGGTCCTTCTTATGGAGTTTGCATGTTCTTCCCGTTTCAGTGTGGGTTCCCTCCAGGTTCCTCCAACAGTCCAAAGACATTCAGACAACTCTAACCTGCCCCTAGATGTGAGTGGTTGTGTTCTCTATGTGAGCCCTGAGAGAGGTTGGACACCTGTCCAGGTGAACCCTTCTTCACCCAATGACAGCTGGGATCGGCTCCAGCGCCCTGAATAGGATAAGCACATTGATAAAGGAACGTTGTTGATAATTGCAGCTTTTCCTTTGAGAGCCAACATTACATATCCCATGTTTACATTAAATGAGCACAATGCAAGTAGAGATTTCTGACCGTGAACAGATCGTTACTATCAATAAATCCTGCTCTGATAGCCCCTCAAGGTAAATGGACTGTACCTTCATTGCGCCTTTTTAGTCTTCTGACCACTCAAAGTGCTTTTCACACTTCTTGTCATTATGCAGTTATTCATACACTGATGGGAGTGGCTACCATGCAAGGTGCCACAGGCCCATCAGGACTATCTCACCATTCATACACTACAGGAACAGCCTGCGGAGGCAAATCTGTGTGAAGTGTCTTGCCCAAGAACACATCGACATGGACTAGTGAAGACGGGGAATGAATTGCCGATCCTTCGCCCCTTAAAGGTGTCCCCCAAGATTCAGTACTTGGTCCCCATGTCTTCATCCTTTTCTTGCTCTTCTATGCCAACATCATACGTCACCACAGCCTCCATTTCCAATTCTATTCTGACAACACACAACTATATCTTCACCAAATCCATCACACCCACTACCTAGTCCACCATCAGCAACTGCCTCACAGAGAGAAAGACATGGATGCAAGCCAACTTCCTCAAACTCAACAGCGACAAATACAAAATCTTCATCATTGGCCCCAAATCACTCAACAAATCCCACCACAACTTCTCCCTCTCCATCGATGGCACCTCTGTTTCTGCATTCACACAAGTCTGTAACCTCGATGTCTTTCATCCAACCTTATTCTTTGTTACATCACAAAAACGTACTCAGCTGCCCATCTGCTCTTCAAGTCCCGCACCAGAGATCACATCACCGTAGTCCTCCAAAACCTGGCATACAGCAAAGAATCCAGTTCAAGACTCTCCTTATCACCTGCAAAGCCCTTAAACAACCATAAACACCTCCATACCTTTGTGACCTGTGGCCTCAGATCGGCCAACGCCAACCGCCTCACCCCCCCTCCTCTGTCCAAGCACCAGGCCTGGGGGAAGGGCCTTCTCCATTACTGCCCACTCCCTCTGGAACTCTCTCTCTGATGGGAGTGCACAAAGCAGTGGAACGGTAACGTGCAAAACCAGCATAACAGTAAGTTCCACGGTCTTTATATGTGATGGTGGATGAAGGGGAGTTGAGGAGGAAAGAAGTTGCTCTGAAGTCTGGCGGTTCAACAGCCGATGCTTCTGTATCTTTTCCGGCTGTGTTTATCCTTCCGGCTCTGAGCCGGCACCTCTGGACAATAATGGATTGACCGCTATGTTCTTCACGTACAAATAAAAAATAATAAAGATTCAATGCCAATTCATCCTTCCTTCTCTTTAAATAAAGAATTGATGTGAATGAATCAATGTTGTGTTTTCTTCAGAGTCAGATGATCTGCAGCCTGTGAAGCGAAGCAGCAGCTATGAATGGCTGCCACCTTATAGTGAGTTAAACTAATAAGAGTCAGAATTATTGTTCTGTTTATTAACATGTAGTTACCGTGTTCATAGATGGTGGGTCACTAGTGAATGTGGGGAAGTTTCAAGATGACAACAGCTGACCCATTCACTGTAGTCCACCTTTAAAAAGCTGTGACTTTCTCATTTGTTCTGAAGCCAGTTTTATTGTTTACAGTTGAAAAGTTTTTTTACTAACTCAGTGTTTCCTCCTCAGTGTCTGAGCTGAGGGATGTTCTGCTGGGGAACAGCTGGTCTCAGAGGAGTTCAGTGGGGAACTTCATACTGGGAGAGACTAACTTCACTGATGAAGAACCAGATCACTGTGTGAGAGGAAGAGGATGGTGGAAAGAGAAAGAAATAGTTCTGATCAACACTCCAGATCTGCTGCACCCCAACATCTCTGAAGACAAACTAAGAAGACATGTAGAAACCTGTAAGAACCTCTCTGGTCCTGGACCTCATGTGTTCCTGCTGGTTCTCCAGCCTGAAGACTTCACTGAAGAACTCAAAGAGAAGCTCTGCAGAGTCCTGGACCTCTTCAGTGATCAATCATTTGATCATTCATTGATACTGATATCAACACCCACAGAGGAGAGTTCAGCCTTCATGGACAAAGACCAGCCCTTAAAGGACCTGATCAGAAAGTGTAGATACAGAAACCTGAACCAGAAGAACCTTGAACGTGCAGAGCTGTTAGCACGTTTGGGTCAAGTTGTGAAAGAGAACAATGGACATATGAGCTGTGACGTCTTAGAGGATGAGGGTTTGACCAGGACACCAAAGTCTGACCACATGAAGCCATCTTTAAACCTGGTTCTGTGTGGGAGGACAGGAGCAGGGAAGACTTCAGCAGCCAAGGCCATTTTAGGTCAGACAGAGCTTCATTTAGTCTCCAGCTCACCAGAGTGTGTTAAACATCAGGGAGAGGTGAGTGGACGTCGGGTTTCTCTGGTGGAGCTGCCGGCCTTGTGTGGAAAACCTCAGGAGGAAGTGATGGAGGAATCCCTCAGGTGTATCTCCCTCTGTGACCCTGAGGGCGTCCATGCCTTCATCCTGGTCCTTCCTGTGGGTCCCCTCACTGATGAAGACAAGGGAGAGTTAGAGACCATCAAGAACTCTTTCAGCTCTTCAGTCAATGACTTCATCATGATTCTGTTCACTGTGGACTCAGATCCTGAAGCTCCAGCTGTCGTTACGTTTCTGAAAAAAGATAACGGCATCCAAGAGCTCATTCAGAGCTGTGGAGGAAGATGTTTTGTCCTCAACATCAAGGACCAACAGCAGATCCCAGAGCTGTTGGATTCTGTGGAAAAGATGAGAGTTGAAGGATCCAGATGCTTCACAATGAAGATGTTCACCAAGTCTCTGATGGAGGAGGTTTCAAGACTCAAAGCTGAACTGCAGGATGTGAAACAGAAGACAGAGGTGGAATGTGATGATGAACCTCAGAGCAGAGAGAGTCTCAGGATGGTGCTGATCGGGCGGACTGGCAGCGGGAAGAGTGCAACAGGAAACACCATTTTGGGTCAAAAACATTTTGAATCTAAAGTCAGCTCAAAGTCAGTTACCAAGTTTTGTCAGAAAGCAACAGGACAGATTGATGGACAGCCTGTCGTCATAGTCGACACCCCCGGCTTGTTTGACACGACTCTGACAAATGATGAAGTTCAAGAGGAACTTTTGACCTCATGTGATCTTACTGGTGCTGCAGATCGGCCGCTTCACAGAAGAAGAAAAAGACTCTTTGGAGCTCATTAAGAAATATTTTGGTAAGAAGTCTGCAGATTTCATCACCATCATATTCACCAGAGGAGACGAACTGAAAGATACAACAATTGAGAGCTACATAGAAGACAGTGATGACTCATTGAAAGAACTCCTAACTGAGTGTGGAGGAAGATACCAGGTCTTCAACAACAACGATCCGACGGACCTTACACAAGTCAACGAGTTGATGAAGAAGAGCAACCAAATGATGAAGGAGAAAGGAGGCAGCTGCTTCACCTCAGAGATGTTCCAGGAGGCCGAAGCAGCAATACTGAAGGAAGTGGAGAGAATCCTGAAGGAGAAAGAAGAAGAAATGCAGAGACAGAACAATGACTTACAAAACATGAAGAAGAAATGGAAGCAGTAAAGAGAAGAATGAAACAACAAAAGGAGGAGCTTCTTAAAGAACTTAGGGTTAACAAATGAAAGCAGTGAAGAGAAGAACAAATCAAGATTGTAAGACTTCTTAATTACGTCACGTAAGAAAGTCTCTTTGTGACGGACGCTACGTTGTTACGCTACATTATGTAGCGTAACAACGTAACGTAACAATTTAGCCTACGTTGTTACGCTACGTTGTTATTAAGCTACATTGTTATTAAGCTACATTGTTATTAAGCTACATTGTTATTAAGCTACATTGTTATTAAGCTACATTGTGGCGCTACATTGTGGAGCTACATTGTTACGCTACGTTGTTACGCTACGTTGTTACGCTACGTTGTTACGCTACGTTGTTACGTTACGTTGTTACGCTACGTTGTTACGCTACGTTGTTACGCTACGTTGTTACGCTACGTTGTTACGCTACGTTGTTACGCTACGTTGTTACGTTACGTTGTTACGTTACGTTGTTACGTTACGTTGTTACGTTACGTTGTTACGTTACGTTATTACGCTACGTTATTACGCTACTTGTTAATCGGTTTGTATTTTTTAAATTCCGAGGGGAATTCTGGCCTGGAAAGGATTTAAATCCAGTAAATGCTATGATGCTGATGGTTAACAGGTTTGATGTTCGCTGTGTGTACACTAGCTTATTACCACCACACACAGAGTCCAGCTGAGGCAGATTGAATGTCTTCAGTTGTGAAGGTATTGGACTCATTAACATGTTGACCTGAAGATTGTTCTGTGAGGAAGAGTCAATAAAGTTATGACAGGTCATCCTGAATGATGACCCACATTTCATCACAATCCATCCAGTAGTTGTTCAGATGTTTCACACAAAGTCACAAATGTCAAAAGGAAAGTTTATTTGTGTCCTACCTTGTGCTTCACATAAGACAGTGAAGAATATAGACAAGAAAAGTCTTGGAATTGTATAAATGTTATTTCCAGGCCTGGAAAAGTCATTAAAAACATTAAAATCCCCAAAGTTGTGTAAAAGTCCTGTAAATGTGTTATATTCATGTGTTCATGACGTTCATTTAGTTATAAATAATGAATCTGCTTTTAAAAGAAAGAGGCTCAAAATATCATCTATATGAATGTTTATTCTTTTAATCAAACTATTGTCTCTCATTCATTTGAGTCATTTAAGGTTTACTGTATGCTTTGAATCCTCATTGTTAGTTTAAATACTACATTTTATCACTTTTTACTGTTTACACACACATTTCACAACATGTTTGCTCATGAACATTTGGTTTAAAGTCATGGAACTTTGGTTAAAAGTCATTGAAATTTTCTTAAAGATTATTGAAATTTGGTTTAAAGTCATTGAAAATGTGTTAAAAGTCATTGAAATTTGGTTAAAAGTCCTTGAAATGTTGTTAAAAGTCATTGACATTTGGTTTAAAGTCATTGAAAATTTGTTTAAAGTCATTGAAATTCGGTTAAAGTAATTGAAATTGGGTTAAAAGTCCTTGAAATGTGGATAAAGTCATTGAAGTTTGGTTAAAGTCATTGAATCCATGGGTCAGAATGTGTCTGAACCCTGAGTGTTTCTCAGCTGACGCTCTCTTTGAAGATGTAATATTATATTTCAGAGTGTTTATGAGTCTCCAGCAGCAGAGCTGGGACTTCCTGTCCTCTCTGCGCTCAGAGTCCTGCTCGGTTCCTCCACTAGAGGCCGCCAGAGAGCAGCTGCCGGCTCCACTGAGACGAGTCTCTGGTCTGGACTTAAAGTACACGGAAAGTATCCTCTGCAAAACAAACCAAATATACAAAAAGTACAATCACTCACATGCACATTTATATGTATTTCATTGTATTTTAGTATTTTAAAGGTGGAGCTCTTTGTCATTTATTTCTATAGCGCTGGGAGTTAAATCTGTAATGATACATAATCATTTATTATTTTTATTATATTGTATATTAACAATCTATATCAGTAAAATGATGTATATACTGTGAATATTAAACAGATAAAGGTTTATTCTACACAAACACGTGATGATGATTTTATTTCATCACATAAACACACACATGTACTTGTGGTACCCGTGGTACCCGTGCAGGAGAGTTACAGAGTACTTGTAGTACTTGTGGTACCTGTGATACCTGTGCAGGTGAGTTCTGTAGTACTTGGGGTACCTGTAGTACTTGTGGTACTTGTGATACCTGTGCAGGTGAGTTCTGTAGTACTTGGGGTACCTGTAGTACTTGTGGTACTTGTGATACCTGTGCAGGTGAGTTCTGTAGTACTTGGGGTACCTGTAGTACTTGTGGTTCTTGTGATACCTGTGCAGGTGAGTTCTGTAGTACTTGGGGTACCTGTGATACCTGTGCAGGTGAGTTCTGTAGTACTTGGGGTACCTGTAGTACTTGTGGTTCTTGTGATACCTGTGCAGGTGAGTTCTGTAGTACTTGGGGTACCTGTAGTACTTGGGGTACCTGTGATACCTGTGCAGGTGAGTTCTGTAGTACTTGGGGTACCTGTAGTACTTGTGGTTCTTGTGATACCTGTGCAGGTGAGTTCTGTAGTACTTGGGGTACCTGTGATACCTGTGCACGTGAGTTCTGTAGTACTTGGGGTACCTGTAGTACTTGTGGTTCTTGTGATACCTGTGCAGGTGAGTTCTGTAGTACTTGTGGTACCTGTGCAGGTGAGTTCAGGAGTTCCCTTTAGCCCCTCCCCCGCTGCAGCAGGTTACTCATCTGATGATCTTCAGCTGCAGTCGAGTCCTTACAAGGACACAAGAGAAGATGCTTTGGGCTGACCTGAGGGGGGCGGGGCCACACCTGGATGGCCCCGCCCCCCTACTACCTGCAGAGTAGTTCATGAGCCGGGCTGAAGCGCCGGGTCCAGTCACAAGTCACAAGTCCTAAAAAGGAGCATTCCTGCTTCACCTGAGAGAATGCAGAGCGGCAGGTCTGTGCAGGTTCAGGGTGTGGACACAATACCTGGAACACCTGAACACCTGGAACACCTGGACACCTGGAACACCTGGACACACAGATTCACTGAGAACTAGAAGCAACAGAGCATCATTAGTATTGTAATGTACAAGTACTTCATCAGAAATTACATCTCAGAGGTATATGTTGTACTTTCTACTGTACTACATATCAGAGGTAAATATTGTACTTTGTACTGTACTCAGAGGTACATGTTGTACTTTTTACATCTAAGAGGTACTGTATATGTTGTACTTCATACTGTACTACATCTCAGAAGTACATATTGTACTTTTTACATCTCAGATGTACATATTGTACTTTTTACTGTACTACATAGCAGAGGTAAATATTCTACTTTTTTACAGGTACATGTACTTTTTACGTCTAAGAGGTATTGCACATGTTGTACTTTATACTGTACTACATCTCAGAGTAAATGTACTTTTTCTCACAGGTACATAATGTACATTTTACTGTACTACACCTCAGAGGTACATATTGTATTTGTTACTACATCTCAGTATACATAGTACCTGAAGAGGTAGTACACAGAGTACCTGAAGAGGTAGTACACAGAGTACCTGAAGAGGTAGTACAGAGTACCTGATATTTATTAATTAAAGAGTTTTCTACAGAAATAAAAAACTTTTTCAAACTTCTTAGTTTAGTAACTTAAAGTTTATTTTTCCATGAGCACAAAATAACTGTTTACAGTTAATATTATAGTTAAGTATTACAATTAATATTGAAGTATTACACTGAGTATTACAGTTCATGTTGAGGTATTTTGTAAGTTTTCTCCCCCACAGACGCTGAACACGTGATCGCTCTTCCGGTCTGACGGGCCAATCACAGAGCTGCTGTGTTCTTGTCATCCCCCCCTCCCACCGACCCCCTCCCACCGACCCCCCCCCTCCCCCCATCGGCGCCTCCACCTCTCCCTCACCCAACCTGACGGACGCCTTCTGCAGCCAATCAGGTCGCGTGCTGAGACAACCTGAGGAGCCCTGCTCACCTGGACCAATCAGAGCGCGAGCTGAGAGAACGTTACCTTACATGGACAGCGCGAGGAGTCCTGCACGCGCATAAAGAGCCGCGGCCGCTCCTCCGGACACAGTGGGCCGGAACCAAACACCTTCACACCTTCACACCGACACGCACCTGCACAGGTAAGAGCCCGCGGCTGCTGCTGCTACACTCCATGTTCTACAGGTTCTATATGTCCTAGAGGTTCTAGACTAGAGGTTCTGTCAGAAATGTGTCCACGCTGAACTCCTCCAGTAGTTTAATTTCAGGACAAATGTTTCACTGAATCTCCTCAGGTGCGTGACAGACAGGTGAGGAAGCAGTGACCTTAAGGAAATATGTTCATGGAGTTTAATTAGTCCTGTGAATCTTTTAAAGCTCACAGATTCATGTTTATGTCTTTAAAAAAAAAAAAAAGGATTCAGAAATTGTCTTTTTTAATGCAATTTGAAAAATATTTGTAAGATTCTCTGAACAAGTAAAAGCTTGTTTTGCTTCTAACACACAGAATTAGAATGAACTTAAAGTAGACACAATAAGACACAACAGCAGTATTGCACAATCAGTGTATGAAGTGCACTTTGACCGACGCTGCCACGCCTTCAGTGTCACATACTGTAACTTTCTTCTCATGGGTCATCACTGCTCTTGAAGGGTTTTAACCCATCGGGTCAGAACCTTTAAATACTAACTAGTCTTTTTAAAGTCAAACGGAGCTTTAAATGCAGCAGCAGGTTGAGCTCAATGACACGACCAGTAAATGATAAGTCCTTTAGATGCTTCTGATAAACCAGACCAGCTGCCCTGAAGGCCCTCGTGGTGTGTGTGTGTCTGCGTGTGCGTGTGTGTGTGCGTGTGGTAACTGTCTGAGTGACGGCTGCAGGAAGCGGCCGCCCTCCCCTCAGGACATCCCTTCAAACACTTCCTAGTTTATCATCCCTGTAGTTCCACTCGTCTCATGAGGGTGAACAGGCTGCAGGTACAACATGAAGCCAGTAGAGGCGTGTTGTGTCTGAAAGAGTCGGCTTATGATCTTTCTGAAAGTCTTCAGATGTTCAGATTATCATTATTTCTCCTTGTGAATCATTAGTGATCATAATAATAGTGTGTTTGCCCTCGTGTGCGGTCCGTGTTGAGCATCCTGAGTGAATACATGCACTCGCTGAGGAACCCGTTTACTTTAAAACAACAACTATGTTCTTTAACAATTTTGATTGCGAAGATAAAAATGTATCTTGCGGCGTCGGCCATGTTTGCTGCTAACATAGCGGGTGATGTGGCGCTCCGACCGGCTCCTGGGTGGCGTCTGCTCGAGAGCGGGAACCCTTCAGGCGCCCTGAACCCGTTTATCTGGTCAGACCGCCGGCAGGAGGAGCTCGAGATGTGCAGGAAGTTTAGCTTCCAGTCCAGGAACACGCAAAGTGCTGTTGCATCACCCGGGTTCACATTCCTGATTTTGTGGCTTTTGAAAAAGTCTGTAGTGAGGAACTGATGACATCATCGCCTCAGTCGTTCTGACTTGTGTTCTGCACTCAGGACTTCACTAGTTTAAGTAGTTGAAAGTGAGGTTTTACTTTTTACTGAATAGTGTGTCTACATATGTTGTTGCGCAGTGTTTGTCGTTGCAGGAATCTAACCGCCGTGTTGCTCTAACTGTTCTTCAGACATGGATGACGAAATCGTTGCCCTGGTTGTGGACAATGGCTCCGGCATGTGCAAGGCCGGCTTCGCCGGTGACGACGCCCCCCGCGCCGTCTTCCCCTCCATCGTGGGTCGCCCCAGACATCAGGTACGTTGGCTAAAGGCCGTCCACCTCCCCCCCCCCCCAGGTGCATGCTGGGAGCGTGTGACCCTAAAGGTGTGTCTGTGTGCAGGGTGTGATGGTGGGAATGGGACAGAAGGACAGCTACGTGGGAGACGAAGCCCAGAGCAAGAGAGGCATCCTGACCCTGAAGTACCCCATCGAGCACGGCATCGTCACCAACTGGGACGACATGGAGAAGGTAGAGGCGTCCGCCTGCTGCGCACCTGAGCTTCACGCTGCCGTTTTGACCGTTCTGCAACAACCTTAACCCGTCTGTCCCGTCCTCTGCAGATCTGGCATCACACCTTCTACAACGAGCTCCGCGTTGCACCTGAGGAGCACCCGGTCCTGCTGACCGAAGCACCACTCAACCCCAAGGCCAACCGGGAGAAGATGACGCAGGTGGGTCGATGCTTGGATCCCATCAAGACCAGTCTGGGGAACGAGCTACTTTGTTTGGTCTTAAGTGACACCTGCTGATTCTCTTGGTTGCAGATCATGTTCGAGACCTTCAACTGTCCTGCCATGTACGTGGCCATCCAGGCCGTGCTGTCGCTGTACGCCTCCGGTCGTACCACAGGTAAGCTCAGGACTGATGACGGCCTTCCTGCTAAACAAATGATGTCACAAGTACCTGAGATGTTGGTTTTCTTTCCGTCTTCCCCTCTAACAGGTATTGTGATGGACTCTGGTGACGGCGTCAGCCACACTGTGCCGATCTACGAGGGTTACGCTCTTCCTCACGCCATCCTCCGTCTGGATCTGGCTGGCAGAGATCTGACCGACTACCTGATGAAGATCCTCACGGAGAGAGGCTACAGCTTCACCACCACTGGTACGAGCTCCTGGACTGAAACTAACCGTTGGACAAAGTCTTTACGCTGTCTTCTGTAACTGAAATGTGTTTCCACCCTTGAACACCAGCCGAGCGTGAGATCGTGCGAGACATCAAGGAGAAGCTGTGCTACGTGGCTCTGGACTTCGAGCAGGAGATGCAGACGGCGGCCTCGTCTTCCTCGCTGGAGAAGAGCTACGAGCTTCCCGACGGACAGGTCATCACCATCGGCAACGAGAGGTTCCGCTGCCCCGAGGCGCTGTTCCAGCCGTCCTTCCTTGGTGGGTCCCGACTCCTGACTCCGACCATATCGTTGGAGAACTCTCACAAAAAAGCATGTTTTTGAAACTGCACGATATGAGAAGGCAGTCCGGTCTTGGCTCGTCTCTTTGTTGCTTCTTTGACTTTATGGGCAATGCAGTCTAGCTTTCAATTTGCTAATTCTGCAAAGCATCAAGATTGTTGAAGCTTGTCTGAGGTCACAGACGGGTATATTTTGACGGTGGTTCTTTGTGTTCAGGAATGGAGTCGTGTGGCGTCCATGAAACAACCTTCAACAGCATCATGAAGTGTGACGTGGACATCCGTAAGGACCTGTACGCCAACACCGTGCTGTCAGGCGGCACCACCATGTACCCCGGCATCGCCGACCGCATGCAGAAGGAGATCACCGCCCTGGCCCCGCCCACCATGAAAATCAAGGTATAGTAGCTTAAAAAAAGTTGCTGGACATTTTAATTGTATTTTCAGGAAAAGTCCTGTCGCTAAAACTTGTTTGAGTACACTTCAGTCCAACTTGAAGGTATGACGCCTCTACTGACTTGGTCTTTAAAGGTTCTACTGCCCCTAGTGGACTTGTCATCGGTTTCCTAGAGACTCTAGAACAGATGTCAAGGTTCAGTTTAAACTAATCAAAACTCTCCCATGAGCTACTTTTTACTAGAAGTCCCAGCAGCGTGCCCTGAGCTGGTTGTGAGTCGGTGTTCAGGTTAACATGTCTCTCCTTCCTCCTCCAGATCATCGCTCCCCCAGAGAGGAAGTACTCCGTCTGGATCGGCGGCTCCATCCTGGCCTCCCTCTCCACCTTCCAGCAGATGTGGATCAGCAAGCAGGAGTACGACGAATCCGGCCCGGCCATCGTCCACCGCAAGTGCTTCTAGACGGCTCCACGGCGTCCATCCGGACCCCCCACACCCTCTCCCCCTGCACCCCGTCCATCTTGTGTGAACGGACTAAAAGACTCGAGACGCCACGCAGACGACTCGAGCGTCTTTACTCACGAGTGTCTTCACGCCGCTGAACCTCTTGTGAACATGTTGGTCTGAGTCACAGCTTTCACGCCTTCTGGAGACTCTGCATCATCACTGAACATCTTTCTACCTCTGACCTCTAACCGTTGAACGCAATAAGTTGTAAATCATTGATTTTGTCGGTGACTAACAGTATCCATATCCCACAGGATTGTTCACTGATCAGCAAAATGCATTAAAACATTTTATGTTTATAACGTCTCTAACGTCGTCTCTTGCTGTGGAGTACACAAAATTGTACTTCCTGTCTTTTTAGTCTTTATTCCTGTACATCAAAGAGCGTGAACATGGTTTACACGTAAGGGGCGTTGGTACTGAAGCTTCTCAGGTGACGTCAACACAAGTGTTGGTGGATACTCCCACCTGGTGGCCATTTTTAACTTTAGCCAAGTACTGTACAAACGGGATTTCTTCACAAAATGTTAGACTTGGATATTTTTTTTGCAAATATTCCTTTTATTCTTCCCCAGTTTATGCAGTAAGGGCAAATTAAACTGTTCGCTTCCCGCCGCTCTGACATTCCCGCTCCTTTTTTAGCATCAGATGGCTAAATCTTCTGGCCCAAGAAATGATCAACTTCAGCAACAAATGATTTGAAGGATAAAATACATTTTATTTATAAAGCACTTTTTCTAATACTCTATAAATGTTTAAAATCAAAGAGCAATAAACTACAAAAAACATAACATTAAAAGCATGACTGTGGGTTTTGATTTGAACATAAAGGTCAGTGCAGTAGCCGGTGAGTTTGTAATGGAGTTTATTTAGGATGACGTGGATCAGAGTGAGCAGCAGATGAGGGACACAAAGTGCTTCATATAAAACAAAGCAGAGAAAACAGGATTTAAAAACAAAAAGCAAAATATGTTATAGAAAATGCAGTGCAGTCACAGAAATAACTGACTTTTCAATTAAAGGCAACAGTAAACTTATCGACCCCGATAGCACATTTGTAGGCAGCTGCACCGTACGAACGCTATTTCCTGGATCTCCCCGAGTCGTTCAGCTCTTTCACGGCCTTCAGCAGTGAGGTCTAGTGTTGTCTTCTGGTTTGTCTTCATTAGTCATTCCAAGAAGTCACATGACCTCGGGCACGCCCTGCTTCACATGCATTCTTTTCTCACCCTTCAGCCTTTTGACACCTTATTTGGTCATGTTTCCTCATCGGCCGTTTGACACGCAGAACTTCTGACGTTCCCCATTCATAAAACAGCGTTCACAGCAAATGTCTGACACTCAATCGGTCAAAGAAAACTCATTAGAAACAGCTAACGCGTGAGGATTGTATCAGTTCTTTCTCTCCTCTTGTCCCAGCCGGTTTAGGTCGCTTCTATGAAGCCAGACTGGGTCTAAACGCTTTAATACTAACCTTAACATACTCTTTATTTATTGGTTTGTTTTATTTTCACGTTTTCTATTTTTAAACAAGGTCTTACACTATTTGAATGTTTATTGGTCACCAAGCCAAAGTGCTTGGCAACAAACTAAAGTGTATTATCATTTTTAATGACTGAATACTTTCAGGTAACACGCGACAAGCTATCGATATACTGATGATACCTTCAGGAGTGAAGTTTTCCTGTAAAGAGTAATTACAACAATCTGAAGCAGTGAATGTTTTATGCAGCTTCTCTCTCAAGGCGCTTGGTTTGTCCGCTCCGGGCTCCTGTAGAAACATGGCCGACTCTGTGAAGACGTTTCACTTACAAAACGTTTATTTGAAGCTCAAGAAATGACAATTTATTAATTTTAGGCGATTACACAGCAATGAAAATGTGTTGTATGTGTACAGATTGTAAAGCCCTCCGAGGCATATTATATACATGTATAGCATTTGTGGCAGCAGCATTAGCAGCATTAGTAGTAGAAGCAGCATTAGTAGCAGCAGCATTAGCAGTAGCATTAGCAGCAGCATTAGTAGTAGCAGCATTACTAGCTCCAGCATTAGTAGTAGCAGCAGCATTAGTAGCTACAGCATTAGAAGCTACAGCATTAGTAGCAGCAGCATTAGCAGCAGCAGTAGCATTAGTAGTAGCAGCAGCATTAGTAGCTCCAGCATTAGTAGCAGCAGCATTAGTAGCTACAGCATTAGTAGCTACAGCATTAGCAGCAGCAGTAGCATTAGTAGCAACAGCATTAGCAGCAGTAGCATTAGCAGCATCAGCTCAGCATTAGTAGCTACAGCATTAGTAGCTACAGCATTAGCAGCAGCAGTAGCATTAGTAGCAACAGCATTAGCAGCAGTAGCATTAGCAGCATCAGCTCAGCATTAGTAGCATCAGCACCAGCATTAGCAGCAGTAGCATTAGTAGCAGCAGCAGCATTAGTAGCTCCAGTATTAGTAGTAGCAGCAGCATTAGTAGCTGCAGCATTAGTAGCAGCAGCATTAGCAGAAGCAGCATTAGCAGAAGCAGTAGTAGCAGCAGCATTAGTAGCATGGCAGAATTAGCAGCAGCAGCATTAGCAGCAGTAGCATTAGTAGCAGCAGCATTAGCAGCAGTAGCATTAGTAGCAGCAGTAGCATGGCAGCATTAGCAGAAGCAGCATTAGCAGCAGTAGCATGGCAGCATTAGCATTAGTAGCAGCAGCATTAGCATTAGTAGTAGCAGCCGTTGCAGCAGCAGCAGCATTAGTAGCAGCAGCAGCATTAGCAGCAGTAGCATCAGCAGCATTAGCAGCAGTAGCATTAGTAGCAGCAGTAGCATGGCAGCATTAGCAGAATCAGCATTAGCAGCAGTAGCATGGCAGCATTAGCATTAGTAGCAGCAGCAGCATTAGCAGCATTAGCATTAGTAGTAGCAGCCATAGCAGCAGCAGCAGTAGCATTAGTAGCAGCAGCAGCATTAGCAGCAGTAGCGTTAGTAGCAGCAGCAGTAGCATTAACTCTTGACTCTTCCACAAGGCAAAGCAGAAGTCCTCGACACATCCTTAAAGGTCTCGCGCGTCCTGCTCACCTGGACCAATGAGAGCGCCCGCTGGGAGAACGTTACCTTTTAAGGACAACCTGGCGCGGGGCGGGGCTTGTCCTCATGAGCTTCATAACCAGCCGCAGTCCTCGCACAGACTCACACCCGAGACTCACCTGCACAGGTAAGACGCAGCGCCGTTGCTGCGTGCCTTTACGCGCTTTTACCCGACATGCCTCCGCGCTAAACTGCTCCTGTAGACTTGTGTTCATGTCGCTGCTCCCAGAGACTCTGCAGGTGTGTGTCCGACAGGTGATCACTGCCTTCCCTTCGTCAACGCGTGTTGCTCATCTTTTTTACAAGTAGATTCATGTCGCGAGCTGAATTTGTTCTGGAAAACTTTTTAAAACAGCAGATTAGCGTTCATCTCTTTACGGTGAAGTTGCACGTTGATGAAGTAAATCCACAGGTCACGTGACGTTGAAGTTGTTTTTAAACTGATATTTAACTTTCTGACGAGCTGCAAAAGTTTTCGACTGTCAAGTATTCCGAGTAGAGCAGCCTGTCAGCGATAAGATCTCTGCGCGTATGAGGAAGCAGATATGAGACTTAAACTCTAACTTTAGCACTCTTTGCACTTTGAGCCTTTAATATTTCTGTAGTGAAAACTGGAGGAAGCAGCCGCTCAAAAAATGTGCAAGGAACTGAAGTCACTTTGTGGTTTAACTGCTTTTAGCTGAAAAGAGGAAACGTCAAAATTTGAGTTGCGCAACGTTCTGGTGGCTTCCTGGAGGAGGGAGGTGACTTTTAAAAAGGGTGCAGTTTGATATAAAGGCGTCAACCGTGACATGCAGAGCGGAGTGGGGCTCGTTAAAGGGGCGGGGCTTGTGTTCTGTCTCAACTTGTTTGAGAATGTCCTGACAGGATGGGACGAGAAAATAAAAAGTTCATCCGGTTGGACGACTTGCCTCGCCCTGCCAGCAGGATGCTCCTCTGGTTCAGCTTAGCCAGAGGAATGAATCCACGGTTAAGTCATCCTATTGGCATGATTACTCGGTTGAGTCAACATTGCAGAACTGAAAACAAGAAGGTCGAAAAATGTTTAAAGCACTTTTTTTTTTTTAAAGTCAAATGGGAAGTTTGTGTATTTTGCAATGACTAAAGAACATAATCTTCAGAAGAGCCTATAAGAGCAGAACTTGTAGACTGGACCACGCCGAGCTGTTTCCAAAAGTCTTCTCATGGAAACAAAGTCTTAGTTACTTTGAGTCATTTTACTAGTTTTTAAAACGTTTTTGTGAGAATCGATAAGGAACAGGCTTTCATTTGGTTTACAGGTTTATGGATAACAAGACGACAGAAACGATACTAAAGTCAATAAGTGCACCGTGTTTGTTGCAGGAATCTAACCGCCGTGTTGCTCAAACTGTTCTTCAGACATGGATGACGACGTCGCTGCCCTGGTTGTGGACAATGGCTCCGGCATGTGCAAGGCCGGCTTCGCCGGTGACGACGCCCCCCGCGCCGTCTTCCCCTCCATCGTGGGTCGCCCCAGACATCAGGTACGTTGGCTAAAGGCCGTCCACCCCCCCCCCCCCCCCAGGTGCATGCTGGGAGCGTGTGACCCTAAAGGTGTGTCTGTGTGCAGGGTGTGATGGTGGGAATGGGACAGAAGGACAGCTACGTGGGAGACGAAGCCCAGAGCAAGAGAGGCATCCTGACCCTGAAGTACCCCATCGAGCACGGCATCGTCACCAACTGGGACGACATGGAGAAGGTAGAGGCGTCCGCCTGCTGCGCACCTGAGCTTCACGCTGCCGTTTTGACCGTTCTGCAACAACCTTAACCCGTCTGTCCCGTCCTCTGCAGATCTGGCATCACACCTTCTACAACGAGCTCCGCGTTGCACCTGAGGAGCACCCGGTCCTGCTGACCGAAGCACCACTCAACCCCAAGGCCAACCGGGAGAAGATGACGCAGGTGGGTCGATGCTTGGATCCCATCAAGACCAGTCTGGGGAACGAGCTACTTTGTTTGGTCTTAAGTGACACCTGCTGATTCTCTTGGTTGCAGATCATGTTCGAGACCTTCAACTGTCCTGCCATGTACGTGGCCATCCAGGCCGTGCTGTCGCTGTACGCCTCCGGTCGTACCACAGGTAAGCTCAGGACTGATGACGGCCTTCCTGCTAAACAAATGATGTCACAAGTACCTGAGATGTTGGTTTTCTTGCCGTCTTCCCCTCTAACAGGTATTGTGATGGACTCTGGTGACGGCGTCAGCCACACTGTGCCGATCTACGAGGGTTACGCTCTTCCTCACGCCATCCTCCGTCTGGATCTGGCTGGCAGAGATCTGACCGACTACCTGATGAAGATCCTCACGGAGAGAGGCTACAGCTTCACCACCACTGGTACGAGCTCCTGGACTGAAACTAACCGTTGGACAAAGTCTTTACGCTGTCTTCTGTAACTGAAATGTGTTTCCACCCTTGAACACCAGCCGAGCGTGAGATCGTGCGAGACATCAAGGAGAAGCTGTGCTACGTGGCTCTGGACTTCGAGCAGGAGATGCAGACGGCGGCCTCGTCTTCCTCGCTGGAGAAGAGCTACGAGCTTCCCGACGGACAGGTCATCACCATCGGCAACGAGAGGTTCCGCTGCCCCGAGGCGCTGTTCCAGCCGTCCTTCCTTGGTGGGTCCCGACTCCTGACTCCGACCATATCGTTGGAGAACTCTCACAAAAAAGCATGTTTTTGAAACTGCACGATATGAGAAGGCAGTCCGGTCTTGGCTCGTCTCTTTGTTGCTTCTTTGACTTTATGGGCAATGCAGTCTAGCTTTCAATTTGCTAATTCTGCAAAGCATCAAGATTTTTGAGCTTGTCTGAGGTCACAGACGGGTATATTTTGACGGTGGTTCTTTGTGTTCAGGAATGGAGTCGTGTGGCGTCCATGAAACAACCTTCAACAGCATCATGAAGTGTGACGTGGACATCCGTAAGGACCTGTACGCCAACACCGTGCTGTCAGGCGGCACCACCATGTACCCCGGCATCGCCGACCGCATGCAGAAGGAGATCACCGCCCTGGCCCCGCCCACCATGAAAATCAAGGTATAGTAGCTTAAAAAAAGTTGCTGGACATTTTAATTGTATTTTCAGGAAAAGTCCTGTCGCTAAAACTTGTTTGAGTACACTTCAGTCCAACTTGAAGGTATGACGCCTCTACTGACTTGGTCTTTAAAGGTTCTACTGCCCCTAGTGGACTTGTCATCGGTTTCCTAGAGACTCTAGAACAGATGTCAAGGTTCAGTTTAAACTAATCAAAACTCTCCCATGAGCTACTTTTTACTGGAAGTCCCAGCAGCGTACCCTGAGCTGGTTGTGAGTCGGTGTTCAGGTTAACATGTCTCTCCTTCCTCCTCCAGATCATTGCTCCCCCAGAGAGGAAGTACTCCGTCTGGATCGGCGGCTCCATCCTGGCCTCCCTCTCCACCTTCCAGCAGATGTGGATCAGCAAGCAGGAGTACGACGAATCCGGCCCGGCCATCGTCCACCGCAAGTGCTTCTAGACGGCTCCACAACGTTTTCACAACTCGACCGGTCCCCCGCTAATGTTGATCATGTTTTAAACGGAAAAAGTTACAGGATGCCACACACAAGATTAACGGAGGGCCCGGTCTCGCTGAACCTGTTGCGCAACTCGCAGCGTCCTCTCCTGGTGATAACTACTGATGGTCAAAAGTAAAACTGACAGTATTGTCACTGCACATCTTGTTTTCTACCTAACAATTGAATACAATCCATTGCACATCACTGACTCTGTATCAATATTCCACATGAGTGTTCACTGATCAATAAAACGCCAACGTTTGATGTTTACAGTGTCTCTAATGTATTACTGATTTTTATACATCAAAGCTCATCATGAGCTTCACTGAGTCTCTCTGCCTTTACACGTTCAAAACTTCTCTCTCGCTGCTGTTCATACTCCTATTGCCGACTAACTGCTCACTCAGTACTTCATGACGGTCATTCTGACTTTTTCCATAAATGTATATAAATATTTGAGAATATGCAGGATTAAAAAAACATTCTAAAACCAGGATTCGTGCGGTCATGAAAAACCTGGAGAAGTCTTGGAATTTAAAATGTTTCAAGGCCTTGGAAAAAAAAAAAATCCCCAAGTGTAGTAAAAGTCCTGTAAATGCTATATTTTAAAAGACACTCACACTATAAGCAGGCATACATGCAGTTAGCTCACTAGTGCAGTATGCTAACGTTAGCTCACTAGTGCAGGACAGCGTCTCCCTACTCAGTCACATTACACAGTGACTTTACTTGAGCAGACTGTATTTAATATGCAGTTACAAAATGCTGTCAAAAAGGAAACGTAGGCATAATAATGAGCTTCCTTACCTCGCTGTTGAAGTGGACTCTGGTCAGAAATGTTGTCACGTTTGCTCCAATATTGTGTCAAAGAGGCAAGTATGCAAGAAATGATCAAAATTATTGTGTTGTGAGTCACAGCAACATGTGTTACTGTAAGATTTAACCGGGAATGAATTTTGACCATGATGCTTTGCAGATCAACAGAAACATGCTGTATAGGAGTTCAACCAAAGAATATTGCCGAAATACATACATATATAATGTTATTGAGGTTAAACTACGTCACGTTGAAGTTCAAATTTTGGTTTATCGTAAAAGCTAAATTGTTTGAATTCTTAATTTCAGGATGGTTTCAGATAAGTTTTATGTAATATTATTTATGGTTAGAACATGATTTAATTGGGTTTAAAAGTAAATTCATATATACATATATATATATATATATATGTTCACATATATATATATATATGTATACATATATGTATATATATGTATACATATATATATATATGTATATGTATATACATGTATATGTATATATATATATGTATATACATGTATATGTATATCTATGTATATACATATATATATATGTATATACATGTATATGTATATGTATATACATGTATATGTATATATATACATACATATATGTATATATGTATTTATATGTATGTATATATCACATGTTTGTGTAGGATACACCTTTATTTATTCCATGATTATCTATTATTAACCTGAGGATTGTTCCGTGATGAAGACTCAATAAAGTTATGACAGGTTATCCTGAATGATGACCCACATTTCATCACAATCTATCCGGTAGTCGTTGAGATGTTTCAAACAAAGTCACAAATGTCCAAAGGAAAGTTTATTTGTGTCTCACCTTGTGCTTTACATAAGACAGTGAAGAATATAGACAAGAAACATATTTAAAAAAATACACACAAGAAGATAACTTTAGCTTTTTCAACAATAAAGAGAATCCTAAAAGTTACATAACAAAGTACCTTAACAAAGTAACTTAACAAAGTAACTTAACAAAGTAACCTAACAATGTAACGCCACAACGTAACGCCACAACGTAACGCGACAACGTAACGCCACAACGGAACGCGACAACGTAACGCGACAACGTAACGCGACAACGTAACGCGACAACGTAACAACACTAATTAGCTGCGGTATTGATTAGACACCTTTTCCAAAAAGAAAAACAAATGTAAGTTTCCAGAAAACCACAAAATACATGGGGAATAAAAACTCTCCTTGTGAAAAAATATTTACAAAAGGAAAGTTAAAATAATAAAATTGTTCTTTCAATATTCAACCGTTGTTCCATCTGCTAACATCACACTGAGGATCAATCGGTGGGAAGATCAGAGGATGACACATTTGTCTTTGGATTTATATATTAGTTCGTTTATTTCTTCTTCATGTTTCTTCTTCATGTCCTCCATTTGTAGTACGAGAGCAAAGTCTCTCATTAAAATGTGGTGGGAGGGGAGGAACATGTTCTTTCTTCCATACCTCCCTTCTGTCTCCTTCACTTGTTCCTGTAGTTCTTCATTGTGCTTCTCCACCAGCGTGAAGTCTTTGGTGTATTTCTGTCTGAACTCATTGAACTCTTCAGCTTGTTTTCTGGCCTCTTCTTCATATTTACTCTTCATTTCCTTCAGTTTCTTCTTGTAGTTTTTCTCAAGTTCTTTACTCTTCTTCTCCTCCTGTTCTCTTCTTCTTTGATCTTCTTCTTTTCTTGTGATGTCATGTTTTTCTCTTTCTTTGTTGTATTCTTCTTGCAGCTTTCTAAGTTTACTTTGCTCCTCAAGTTGTTTCTGTTCATCTTCTTGATGTCGTTTCTTCCACCATTCCTTTCTTTCCTTCTCCCAGTCTTCTCCTTGTTTTCTCATCTCTTCTCTACTTTGCTCTAACTCTCTGTCAATGGTTTCCTTTTCTTTTGATTCTGACTTTATCTTTTTCTCCAGAGCTACAAGTTTTTGTTCCCGGGCTCGTTGTTGTTGTTCTTCCTGCCTTTTCCTCTTTCCGGCCTCCGTTTTTCTTCTCTTCTTTTCTTTCTTTCTCTTCAATCGCTCCTTGTTGATGTTTTCTTCCATTTCTTTAAGTTGTTTGACTCTCTGTTGTTCAGTTTCTTCTTTCTGTTGTTTCATTCTTCTCTTCACTGCTTCCATTTCTTCTTCATGTTTTCTTTGAAGCTCCTCCTTCTGTCTCTGCATTTCTTCTTCTTTCTCCTTCAGGATTCTCTCCACTTCCTTCTGTATTGCTGCTTCGGCCTCCTGGAACATCTCTGAGGTGAAGCAGCTGCCTCCTTTCTCCTTCATCATTTGGTTGCTCTTCTTCATCAACTCTCTGACTTGTGTGCGGTCTGTTTTATTTTTGTTGTTGAAGACCTGGTATCTTCTTCCACAGTCATTTATGAGTTTTTTCAACAAGTCATCACTGCCTTCTTCTATGAAATTCTCAATTGTTGTATCTTCCAGATCGTCTCCTCTGGTGAATATGATGGTGATGAAATCTGCAGACTTCTTACCAAAATATTTCTTGATGAGCTCCACAGAGTCTTTTTCTTCTTGTGTGAAGCGGCCGATCTGCAGCACCAGTAAGATCACATGAGGTCCTGGAGACAACAAGCTGATGCATTTCACAAGCTCCTCTTGAACTTCATCATCAGTCAGAGTCGTGTCAAACAAGCCGGGGGTGTCGACTATGACGACAGGCTGTCCATCAATCTCTCCTGTTGCTTTCTGACACAACTTGGTCACTGACATTGAGCTGACTTTAGATTCAAAATGTTTTTGGCCCAAAATGGTGTTTCCTGTTGCACTCTTCCCGCTGCCAGTCGGCCCGATCAGCACCATCCTGAGACTCTCTCTGCTCTGATGTTCATCTTCTGTTCCAATCTTACCTTTATGTTTTAGATCCATAAGTTCAGCTTTAAGTGTTGTGTTAATGTTTTCCTGGTTTACAACCTTCTCCATCAGAGACTTGGTGAACATGTCCTTTGTGAAGCATCTGGATCCTTCAACTCTCATCTTTTCCACAGAATCCAACAGCTCTGGGATCTTCTGCTGGTCCTTGATGTTGAGGACAAAACATCTTCCTCCACAGCTCTGAATGAGCTCTTGGATGCCGTTATCTTTTTTCAGAAACGTAACGACAGCTGGAGCTTCAGGATCTGAGTCCACAGTGAACAGAATCATGATGAAGTCATTGACTGAAGAGCTGAAAGAGTTCTTGATGGTCTCTAACTCTCCCTTGTCTTCATCAGTGAGGGGACCCACAGGAAGGACCAGGATGAAGGCATGGACGCCCTCAGGGTCACAGAGGGAGATACACCTGAGGGATTCCTCCATCACTTCCTCCTGAGGTTTTCCACACAAGGCCGGCAGCTCCACCAGAGAAACCTGACGTCCACTCACCTCTCCCTGATGTTTAACACACTCTGGTGAGTTGGAGACTGAATGAAGCTCTGTCTTACCTAAAATGGCCTTGGCTGCTGAAGTCTTCCCTGCTCCTGTCCTCCCACACAGAACCAGGTTTAAAGATGGCTTCATGTCGTCAGACTTTGGTGTCCAGGTCAAACCCTCATCCTCTAAGACGTCACAGCTCATATGTCCATTGTTCTCTTTCACAACTTGACCCAAACGTGCTAACAGCTCTGCACGTTCAAGGTTCTTCTGGTTCAGGTTTCTGTATCTACACTTTCTGATCAGGTCCTTTAAGGGCTGGTCTTTGTCCATGAAGGCTGAACTCTCCTCTCTGGGTGTTGATATCAGTACCAATGAATGATCAAATGATTGACCACTGAAGAGGTCCAGGACTCTGCAGAGCTTCTCTTTGAGTTCTTCAGTGAAGTCTTCAGGCTGGAGAACCAGCAGGAACACATGAGGTCCAGGACCAGAGAGGTTCTTACAGGTTTCTACATGTCTTCTTAGTTTGTCTTCAGAGATGTTGGGCTGCAGCAGATCTGGAGTGTTGATGACAACTATCTGTTTCTCCTGTAACTCTCCTCTGACTATCAGGCACTCATCTGGTTCTTCATCAGTGAACTTAGTGTCTCCCAGTATGAAGTTCCCCACTGAACTCCTCTCAGACCAGCTGTTCCCCAACAGAACAACCTTCAGCTCAGACACTGAGGAGGAAACACTGAGTTAGTAAATTAAATACTCTTCAACTGAAGACTACAACCAAAATGAAATCAATAAAACTAGCTTCAGAACAAATGAGGAAGTCACAGCTTTTTAAAGGTGGACTACAGTGAATGGGTCAGCTGTTGTCATCTTGAAACTTCCCCACATTCACCAGTGACCCACCACCTATAAACACGGTAACTACATGTTAATAAACAGAACAATAATTCTGATCAGTTTAACTCACTATAAGGTGGCAGCCATTCATAGCTGCTGCTCCGCTTCACAGGCTGCAGATCATCTGAGACTGTAAGAAAACACAACATTGAGGAATTCACATGAAATATTTAATTAAATTGAATTGTTGTTGAAAAACAAGTCAAGAACCGATCATGGGAACTGTCATGAGGAACAATCAGTTCCTGAGGGTTGCTTGTCTGCGCCTGCGAGGAGTAACACACTGATTGTTGTGGAGGAGATGAGGTATTGATTTAGAATATTAAACATATATTCAGATGGTGAAGGCGCTAGACATTGTTGGGCTGTCTTGGCTGACACATCTTTTTAGCCTTTTTGTCGGGAACAGTGCCCATGGACTTCGGGTGGTGGTTCCGATCTTTAAAAAGGTGACCGGAGAGTGTGCTCGAACTATCACACTGCTCAGCCTCCCGGGGAAAGCTTATGCCAGGGTGCTGGAAAGGAGGCTCCAGGGTGCTGGAAAGGAGGCGCCGACCGCTTGTCGAACCTCAGATTCAAGAAGAGCAGTGCGGATTCCGTCTCGTAACAGTGGACCAGCTCTTTACCCTCGCAAGACTACTGGAGGGGTCCTGGAGTTTGCTTAACCAGTGAACATGTGCTTTGTGGACTTGGAGGAGACTTTCAACGGGTCCTTTGGGGGGTTTTGTGGGAGGTGCTGCAGGAGTATGGGGTGCCGGACCTGTTGCAATGGGCCATCCGGTCTTTGTACTGCAGTAGGAGCTGTGATCGTATCCTCAGTAATAAGTCAGGTGAGTGTTGGCCTCCATGGCTGCCTTCATCACCGGTCCTGTTCGTGACTTTAAAGGACAGGATATCTAGGTGCAACCGGGGGTCGAGAACGTTAGGTTTGGGGGTCTTGGGATCGCCTTCCGCTGTTTGCAGATGATGTTGTCCTTTTTCCCTCCTCAGAACGTGACCTCCAGCATGTGAAGCGGCAGGGGTGAGAGTCAGCACCTGCACATCTGAGGCCAAGGTGCTCTGCTGGAAACTGGTGAATTGCTCCCTCTATATTATCAATGACGTTACTTTATCAATTCACCTATCCTAATAAGGGTTCCAGGGGTGCTGGAGCTGATCCCAGGTGTCATTGGGCGAAGAAGGGTTCACCTGGACAGGTGTCCAACCTCTCTCAGGGCTCACATAGAGAACACAACCACTCACATCTAGGGGCAGGTTAGAGTCGTCTGAATGTCTTTGGACTGTTGGAGGAACCCCACGCTGACACGGTGAGAACATGCAAACTCCACAAAAAGGACCGCCCACACTGGGAACCAAACCCAGAACCCTCTCGCTGTGAGGCGGCAGTGCTACTACACTACACCACCGTGCAGCTTCATTACAACAACATGACAGGAGAAACTGAAACAGCATCAGAGCGGCTGCAGAGCACAACACTCAAAGAAATGAAGGGAAGTGAATAAAGTATCAGTGTCCTCAAAGATAAACATAAATCATGATGTTTAAAGAAGAAACTGTAAATGTGAATAATAGTGAACGCAGCATCAGTCAGAGCTGAAAGTGAAGCGTGTGCTCCTCATGTTTCATACTGCAGGACTGTATTATGTGAGCTCACAGTGTTTGACTACATGTGATCTGTGAGCTCAGAGAGACAGGAACTCATGAGGTCTGACTGGACTCACCTGCTGCTGCAGACGCCATGACGTCTCTCTGCTGAGAGCTTCAGAGAACAACTCCACGAAGACCAGCGCAGGTTCACCACCTGGAAGAATAATCCACGACTAAGTGATCTAAAACACCTTTATTATGTTCAACATGTCTTTTGTTCTGTGCTCCCACAAACCAGATTCATAGTTTAGGGACAATGTTACTATATTATACATTATTATTATGTGTGTATTTATGTATTCATACATACATCAAGTTTCCCCTTGGGGATTAATAAAGTACATATCTATCTATCTATAATGTGTTGGCCCTTCAAACACATTATGTATGTATAAATATACATGTTATATGTATTTATACATATAAAATGTAACTCCTCCCCCTTCTTCAGTTTAACTACTGGAATCTTAAATGTCGTCTTTAAACGTCACATCAACATCATACTTCTCTCATTGAGATCTGGTGAAATAAATATAGACTCAGCAATAAACTCAAAGTAGTAAAATATGTATTTAAAAACCTTTTGTTGCGTAACATGCATTGACTTCTGCCTCAAACTGCTTCACCTGCGCACCTGCACTCACTCACCTGTAAACACGACGGCCTTCATTAAAGTGAAGCGCCGTCTCTCAACATTAAACTCTCTAAAGGAAACGCCAGATTACCTTTAATGACGTCACACCGTCCTGCTTGTTCCCCGTTTCATCCTGATCAGGTGAAGTTAAACAGCCTTCACAGTCCGGCTTACTTCAGGTAATCGATCCAAACTCGTCTTTTTACTTGACAATAAACTAACAGCACTGATCTATAATATGATCCATTCATATATTTACCTGATAATAAACTAACAGCATATTGAGCTACATTATGATCCATTAATATATTCACCTGATAATCAGCTGAAACGCTCCGGCGCTGCTGCAGACAACAGAAAGTGACAGTAGAAGTTTCAGGAGGGAAGAGAAGAATGTGACCCTTCAGGTTTCTGCTCTGACCCGACAAGAGACGACATGTTCTAGAAGATATAGATCATACATGTCATATGTCATCTATATCTCATATAGTATACATATAATCTATGTCTTATAGAACACGAACACTGAGACGACATCTCAGTTAATGGGCACTTCATTGTTTATTCTAAACGTGCAACTTCTGAGTACGAGAGGACATATTGTAATGTTTAAACTTAACGAATACAAAAGTATTTAAATTAAAATGCATATTCTTCTGTAATGAAATGGAGTCTGTTACTAAATCATTAACATGACCAATTAATAAAGTAACTAACTTTTAATAATATAGAACTTTTTCCCCACTGGGGTTTGTTTCCATCAGGGTTTTCATTTATGTGACACGGCGCCATCTTGTGGAGGCTCTGCAAAACTGTCATATTTTAATCTGTTTTATCTTTCTGTAGTATTATTAAACACTGTCATGTTAAAATGCTCAACAGGAGTTCACTTCATCCTAATTACAAGCAATATAATCATAATATATAGTTCATATTGACCCTTTACCTTTGATAGAGACATCTATGAATTACTGTTCTACTCGCTTTGTTTTAAACATAAAATGTAATAAATACAACCATATTTATTCACTTGCTAGCTGCTGCGGGCTTATTCTGGTCCTGGTTCTGATCCTGGTTCTGATCCTGGTTCAGGTCATAGTTCTGGTTCTGCTTTTTGTACTGGTTCTAGTTCTGGTGCTGGTTCTGGTTCTGGTTCTGGTTCTGGTGCTGGTGCTGTCCCTTGTCCTGGATCTGGTTCTGTCCCAAGTCCTGGTTCAGGCCCTGGTTCTGGTTCAGGTCCTGGTTGTGCTACTGGTTCTGGTACTGGTTTTGGTTCTGGTGCTCGTCTTCATTTAGGAACTAGCTGATGCTTAATCTCTTCGTCTTCTTCAAAGTTACTGTCAGAATGTTGGATCAGGTCAAATTATATTTATTGGTCTCCCAAAAGTGCAGCTGGGATGAGTCTGAGCGATAAAGAATAAAAAAGAAAGAATAACGAACAAAGAATGAGGAATGAGGAATAAAGAATAAAGACTGTTTCAACACGACAGCAGAAAGAGCGGGAAAGTGAGAGCAGACAGGTGTCGCTCGTTTCATTTATCAACAATGTTGTAAACTGCAGCAGAGACACACACTGCAACATTGTTGCTGAATGAAACGACCTGCACCTGTCTGCTCTCTCACACACACACACACACACACGCACGCACGCACACACACGCACACACACACACACGCACGCAAACACACGCACGCACACGCACGCGCACACACACGCGCACACGCACACGCACACACACGCACACGCACACGCACACACACACACACACACACACTCTCTCTCTCTCTCTCGCACATACACACACACACACACACACACTCACACACACACACTCACACACACACACACACACACACACACACACAGTGTCCCATGCTTCTAGGAGTCAGTAATGTTTCATGTTCAGTGGGATCACTCAGTGATCCCTGAGTGAAAGAGAGTACCAGGGGTACGAGTGAGATAACCAGGGGTACCAGACCGACTGTAAAACATCAAACTTAAACTTAAATTTGCATCTTTACAGTGTGACACTTTGATGAGGTATGACACAATGACCTCTCGCACGATTTATGAAACCCAGTTTTCAGAAAAAGACACAAAAAATAAGTAGCACAACAAGGCAGTGTGGAGACACAATAGTGACTCACTAAGGTGACATGTATGAATTATTCATAGCAATATGTAATAATTAATTTGTTTCAAGCCACATCAAAGTGGAACTGTCTTCCAGGTCATTAAGTTGCATTTAACAGTTGAGCTGGAACATTAAAAATGATTAAGACTCACTGTTGTTTATTCTGTAAATTGTATTTATCACGTTTCCACTGCAAAGCGTCTAAACCACAAAGTCTAGTTACAACATCTGCATCACTTTCCCACATGTAGCTACGTTTCATCAGCAGGAGATTACGGCTGAGATGACGCTCAGAAAATATGGATTAAAGGACGAAGTGGAGTGTGTAAAAAAAAGTTTAAATCATTTTATGAAACACAATGGAAAAATAAATGGAAAAGACTGAAAAATACGACAAAAAAGCTAGATTTGATTTATTTTCTATTATCATAGTTAATGTTCATGTTTTTTTCTTTTCCTGGCGGTAATGGACTTCCATACTCGTCAGTGGTGGAACCTCATGAACCATAAACCATGAAGCTTGGACTGCAGGATTATAAACTGTATTCTTTATACCTTGTGATCTAAACTCCTCCAGACATTCTGTTTGTCATGAGACATAAAATGGTTTCATGTGTTTTTGAACTCTACAGTTGTTTTGTTGTGAATAGTCAAAGTGGTGAGTCGACATGGTTCATCTCATGAGATCATGTGTCCAGAGAGTTTTAATGGCTGAACAGAAGAACAAAGACATGTTTTAATACCGTGAGACTGAACCTGCAGAGGAAAACATTTGATCAGAGTTGTGACAACCAGCAACAAAACATCTGCAACGAAACCACAAAGCACTTGTTAGCAGAGCAACAGCGTCCAGTGAGCAGCAGCTCCCTCTGCTGGAGGGCAGGGGCATGAACACACAACCTCCTGCTGCAGGAACGTGATTGGACGCCGCTGGACTCAGAGCATCACAGTATTCACATAACTATGCATCATTATTTCTAGGGGTTGAGTGTCGTGCTCAGAGACACTTCGACGTGTGAACTGTGGGGGGACTGGGGATCGAGCCAGCTACCTTGGGATAACGGGACGACCACTCATCCCCTGAGCTACAGCCGCCCCAAATAATGTTTAACATGGCGCCTTTAACTGCAACGGCTTAAAAGCCATCGAAACAGCAAGGCATTGCCGTATTTGTTACAAGGAGTAACAATTACTTCCCATCGTCATAACAACAACAACAACAACAACAACAAAGAACATTTAACTATACAACTGAAAGTATAAAAATTTGGATAATAACAAGTAAGTGATAATTAAATAAGTAAATATGCATTAAATAATTAAGGATGCAAGTAAAAATACAAAATAAAGGGATAAGACGATCAATAATAATAATAATAATAATAAGAGTAAGGTAAAGTGCACGGAATGAGGTTATGATTTTTGAAAGTGACAGGTGAAGGTAAAGTGGCGAGTGACTTTAAGTATATATATATATATATATATATATATATATATATATATATATATATATATATAGATATAGATATAGATATATATATATATATCTATATATATATCTATATATATATAGATATATATATATATATGTGTGTGTGTGTGTGTGTGTGTGTGTGTGTGTGTGTGTGTGTGTGTGTGTGTAGCTGCAGCGTCCTCATCAGCGTCTCTGGCCCCGCCAGGTGCGTTAATCTTCGGCCAACAGGTGATTTGACTGATCCGTTTCCTCGTTCTGCTCTCAGCGTCAGAGCAGCGGGGAAGAGGGAAGTTGAAGAGGGAAGTTAAAGAGGGAAGTTGAAGAGGGAAGTTGAAGCGGGAAGTTGAAGCGGGAAGTTGAAGCCTCGAGCCCCGGCAGCTGAACCTCCAGCCCCGCAGCGTCTGCGCGAGAACCCCGGCCTGATGACGACGACGCAGCGCGGGGCGACAGGGGCATCAACTACCGGTGATTGTGAACGGTAAGCGCGGTGTTCTCCACGTGCGCACCAAACCTCGTTCATAGATCTCACTGTTTATCTGTGTTTTCGTCTGTAAAGACACACGCGCATGTAAATTGGGTTTTTTAATATGTCTTACGGATCAGGATGATATTACGATATATTCGGTATTGATTACTGACAACGGAGAAAAGTTTAACTTTGACACAAACTGCTTCCTGTTGCTTCTGTCCATCCTGCTTCACACATGAATAACCAATATTTCACAAAAGTGTTTTGTGAGCCGAATTTAGAGGCTGTCCATACTAATTATTTTACTGTTTATAATTTTAGAATAATGTTCTAAATTGACAAGTAAGTTGACACATTTCCAAATTGAGTTTGGTGCCTCCTTTTTAAAAAAAAGAGAAAATTATGAATAAAGCCTACACTTAAACCTCCCTGTTTGAAAAATATTTTTTAAATCTATTGAACAATTTACACTTGTGTTTGTACTTTAAGGTAAACCCTTAGATGCATAGCAGGCCCTATTTAAAACTACTTCAAACCCAATCTGTGGGGCGGCAGACTGCTATAAAACTGTATCAAAGCCCCAAACTGCTTCATTTAGTTGTAGTGAACACCAAAAGTAATATACAAGTGAAATATACGGTTTGATACATGAGAAAATTCAAATGTCAAAGATGTCCGCAAATGCAAATTGGAGTCCTCTCCTGATTGTTCTCTGTTCTAAACCCTCTGTAACTTAGTTCTGCTTGACTTCATCAAAGTCAACATTTGCAGAGAGAACATTCACATGTTGAAGGTTCATTTCAAACTAATAATCATCCTAAAAAAATTTTTTTTTATAATTGGACCTGAAACCTTTTCGTTTCTTTCTGTCATCTTTATTTCCTCTTAACCAGAAACATGTAGACTGATATTCACTGAGCAACATCTCATATGTGTACCTTTTTTTTCTTATAACAACATTATTGAACAGCCCAGTGGCTGCAGAGACACACACTTTTAGTTTGGGGAGGACATTGTCCTCTTGGATGTGCAAACCGGATCCTGTTTCAAACCAAGCGACCTCTGACCCCCTTCATGCACTTTCCTCAGTTTGAGGTCTAGAATCAGATTAAAACTGCAGCAAATGTCTCCGCTGTGAGGCTCTCGTGATGGAGGAAGTTCCTCTGGTGGTTTTACTGCTGCAGGCGGCGAGCAGCACAGCGACGTTCTCATCAGAGGGAGGAAGGTTTCAGGTGATCCTGCTGCGGCGGGATTTGCATGTGATTTGACTTCTAAAAGTAAAACAGACGATGCAAATGTCTCTTTGGAGCCAGTTAGACTGCAACTGCTGCTCCATGCAGCCGGAAGATCATGAAGGCAGCTCCAACACATGAAGCATAGACTTCTATACAACCAGAGGAGTCGCCTCCTGGTGGTCAGGAGAGAGAATGCAGCTTTAACACATGAAGCATAGACTTCTATACAACCAGAGGAGTCGCCCCCTGGTGGTCAGGAGAGAGAATGCAGCTCCAACACATGAAGCAGAGACTTCTATACAACCAGAGTTGCCCCCTGGTGGTCAGGAGAGAAAATGCAGCTAGAACACATGAAGCATAGACTTCTATACAACCGGAGTCGCCCCCTGGTGGTCAGGAGAGAGAATGCAGCTTTAACACATGAAGCATAGACTTCTATACAACCAGAGGAGTCGCCCCCTGGTGGTCAGAGAGAATGCATCGTTTTGTTTTCAGTGTTTTGATGTTTTCCTTTTTTGATTTGAAGACGGAGGCTGCCCCAGGAGGTCTTCATCATTTCTTCATCATCCATGTGACGGCTGAGGACTCCTCCATCTGTTTGTCTTCTTGCAGCGTCACTCTTCCTCTTCTTTATTTCACTTCCTCCTCCTCCGTCCATTCATGAATCCCGAAGAGAACGCGACACCGCCTCGATGTTCATCTTCTGGCCCGGACGGTGTTTCCCCTCGTGCCTCCCTGTCGGCCACCTCGACGTCTCCCGCCATCATCACGGAGCCGGCCTGCGGCGCGCCCCACCACCGGGCCGAGCCGGCCTGCGGCGCGCCCCACCACCCGGCCGAGCCGGCCTGCGGCGCGCCCCACCACCGGGCCGAGCCGGCCCTCGGTGGAGGCCTCGAGCTGGACCCAGCCTCGGGCTCCTTCTTCATATCCTGTTCTCTGTCCAGACTGGTTTCAGGCTCCACGCCTCCCCCTTGCCCCGCCACCGCCGCGCCCTTCTCCTGCCAGGTCATCATCCCGTCCCCGGACCGCCGCCCGTCCCCTCCCGCGACCCGGTGCCACTCGGACGCCGGGCCGGACCTGGAGTGCGCCGTCTGCTTCAGCCAGTTCAACAACGTCTTCCGCTGCCCCAAGATGCTGCAGTGCCGGCACACCTTCTGCCTGGAGTGCCTGGCGCGCATCAACGTCAAGTCGGCCGAGCCCGACGCCATCCAGTGCCCGCTGTGCCGCGGCCTCACGCCGCTGCCGGCCCTCGGCCTACCCAAGCTCGCCACCAACTCCACCCTGCTGTCGTACCTGCCGGCCGCCATGCAGAGGGCCTACAGCGTCCGCTTCCTGCGCAACAAGGGCAAGCTGCAGGTCAAAAGGTACCGAGAGCGCCGAGCTTTCCTAAAACAATGGCCCAAGTCATTTCATGACAAACGATTTTCTTGCTTAAATCCTCTCATGTTACCGGCCGCCTCTGGTTGAACCTCCTCCATCCTCAGTTTAAGAACACTTATAGTGGTGAATATGTATTGAATAAATATTCTTGAAGTGGATGCTAATTTAAAATCTTTTCTTTAAACGCATCTCTCGTGCCCCTTGGTGGTGCCTTCAAGTACCCGTTTGGGAACCACTGCTATAATCAATATTTTCCTCCATGGAAGTGGTTCTTTAAATCTTTAGTCGTGCACCTTCTCAGTTAATATTTTGTCTTAAATATTGTGCAAATTTTTAGGACAAGTTGGGAGGTTAATTTATTGAAATATTATTGATAAAAAACGTGCAAGTTTGCTCAGTTTCCACACAAAGATTGAAATTACAGCTCTACGTGGTTTTACTTCACAATATTCCCTCCAGTGATTTAAAGTTTAAAACATTAAAAAATCCACTATTTAAAGAAATGTTTTCAGCATTCCTCTCGGCGAGTGTAACATATTTGCGTGATGCATGACTGCACATAACCGCAGCGTCTCCTGGTCCTGATGGTCCTCTGCAGGTCGTCTGAGGGGCCCCGGCAGTGGACCCGCAGCTCAGCCGGCTCTCTGGACGTGGGGCTCCCCAACCCGCCGGCCGAGCCCCCGGCCCGGGGCGAGTCGCTGGGCCACGCCCTGCTGCGCGTGTCCCGAGGGCCCTGCTGCCACGCCCTCCTGCTGACGGCCGTCATGACGCTGGTCGTGACCCTGATGGGCATCGTGGTGTTCCTGCTCATTTACTACAAGAAGTGGTGAAACTAAAGGAGGAGGAAGAGGAGGAAGAGGAGGAGCTCCACATGCGCCCCCACACAGCTGGAGAGGGCGGAGCCACCGGACACCTTAATCCACTTAATCTGCAGATGCTCAACAAGAGAAAAATGCACAAAAATGCGACGTTGCACAACAACGAGTCAAAGAGGCGGCTTGAAGCAAAGATGGAGGTTTAATAAGTTCTGTAGCTTCAGGTTCAGTCTGACACATGAATCCTCATGAAAACGTCACTGACCTGAAGTATTAATAATAATAATAATAATAATAATAATAATAATAATAATAATGTATAAACCTTTTCTTCACACACCGTTTAACACTTGAAAACGGGACCTGGAGCTTTAAGGAACGGTTCTGTTTTTATTAATATGAATCATATTTCATCCTGATGAAAACATTCAGTCCTTTAAAACACACAAGTTTAGTTTCCTGTTTTTAAAGCCAGGTTGTGTGTTGTGGTGTGTTGTTGTTGTGTGTTGTTGTGTTTTAGCTTTTGACTCTCTGACGTCAGCAGTTCGTTGTTTGAACTCAAACTTTGACTCAAATGAAACGTGACGAATATGAATCTGCGTTTTTATCTCGATGATCTTCGTGTTTTTAGGGCTGCGGCTGGTTTTTACCTATTTTTTTTTGTTTTTGGATGTAAAATAAATAAATTTTATATATTTATGCAGTTTTAGTGAAACTTTGCACTGTCGCCATGGTTACCTGCTGTTGAACTTTAAATAAATTCCTTTTTGATTTGTTCACGTCGTGTTTTTATCTTCAGAAAACAAGAGTCTGACTGTTGGAGCGTTTAAAATGTTTTATTTAACGTTTCAAAGGTTTTATTTAATCAGATCAGAACACTGAACGTGTGGAGGAGACAGATTGACCCTTTTATGGACAAATATCGTCCTTTTATTTATGTGTGTGTGTGTGTGTGTGTGTGGTCCACTATCGTGCTGCAGAAGGACCTCGTTTATATTTTTAGGAATTATTTAAAAAACCTTAAGATGCTGAAGTGTGCTCAGTTAAAAGAGGCAGCAGGTGGCGCTGTTGCTTCACCTGCTGCCTCAGTGAGGCCACACCTGTCTGCTGCTGTTCATGAAGCTGTGAACACAACGGGAACACTTTGTTTTTACCAGATATTATTGATTTATAAATCGAGTCGCTGCAAACTGATCAGTGAGGGAACTTCCTGCCTGAAACCAAGTCACTTCCTGTGTGAGTCCTCTGTCACTTCCTGTGGGTCCTCTGTGACTTCCTGTGAGTCCTCTGGGACTTCCTGTGAGTCCTCTGGGACTTCCTGTGAGTCCTCTGGGACTTCCTGTGAGTCCTCTGTCACTTCCTGTGAGTCCTCTGGGACTTCCTGTGAGTCCTCTGGGACTTCCTGTGAGTCCTCTGGGACTTCCTCTCTCTCTGAATCTTCAGAACAAACTAAACAGGAACTCCTCCCTGCCGGCGTGGACCCGGGTGACCCTGACCCGGCCACACCCGTCATCAGGCAGGTGTGGCCGGGTCAGTGTAATCGCACAGGTGTAGTCGGTGTAATCAGACAGGTGTAGTCAGGTCAGTGTAATCGAGCAGGTGTGAGGGGCGTCTCCTGCTTATTAACTAGTTTACAGAAGTGGAACATTACGGCGCTCCAGGACACAAGTTTGTTTTTATGTCTAAAGAAACAGTTTTAATCGCCTTCACATCAGGAGCCTTCAAGCTGTGAAGAGCCACTTGGTTGTGATGACTGTCAGATGTTCTTTTAGATGTGCTCCTCCTCCTCCTCCTCCTCCTCGCCACAGCCCTGCTTCCCTGTAACTTGAGGCCGTGGCGTCGTATTGTCGTCGTAAACAAAGGTTTGCGTTGGGCGCCTCGAGGGCTCTGAAGCCGACACCTTCAGGCGCTGGAGTTCCTCGTCTTGTTTCTGAACGATCTGCGTTTCGTGGAATCCCGTCTCTTTGTGGCGCTTTGTTTTCTGCACATGGCGCTAAACATTTTTCTCACGCTTGTTTGTTTTGCACGGCGGCGATCCTGCAGAACGCCGCCGCTCTCGTTGCATCGACATGAAGCCCGAGTGCGTTTGTGACGGACTCTCATGACTTCCATCACTTCTTCTGCTTATGAACTTCTGTCAAATCAAACGTGTGACGACGCAACGGCCGCTTGACGTGAGCGCTGACGGAGGGAAGGCTCCTCCAGCCGGACCGGATTCAGATTACACTTGTTGTTGTTGTGATGGAGGCCTCGTTGTTTAACCCTCTGGGCCCTGAGGCCATTTTCTTGATTTACATAATTTCTTAAATTGACCTTTTTTAAAGGCGCTTGCTTGAGATATATATGAATGTTTTACATCAAAAATCGCAGAACAGTCGCAGCTCTCTGTATGAGGCACTATTGTCCTTCAGATGAGGCGTCCCACTGAAGCCGAATCTAATGGCGTCCAATCTAATGTATTATACCATCCTCCATTGTCATAATGTGGCTCTAAAGCTGAAAAATGTCATCTTGATTTTGGAAATTCTTATTTCTTTTGAAAACTTACCTTTACTCATGCGGTGGAATGGTTGGACGTTGGTTTACCAAAGGTCTCATGTTCATAAAAGCAGAGGACTGTATGAATAAAATAGTACTGTTTCCGGTAGAAGTCAAACCGTATTTCTGTTCGTACTATCGCGAAGATATGAATATCTACTAAATGTAATCAGTCAAAATGCAGATCCACGTCGAGTCTCTGAGTGCTTAAGCAGGAGGGAACCACCGCATTGTCTCCTGCCGAGACGTTTCCCAGGGTTCCCTCCTGCGATCAGCTGGCGGGGAGAGAAACGCCTCGTGTTCTGCCGTCGCTCTCCAGGTATGTGATGAGTTATTAATTATAACTCCCGCCCAAACACGCCCAGGCCTCTTGGCGCTGCTTTGAGCTGAGCTGGGATCAAAGTCTTCAAGTGCTCGTCGGACCAGAAAGACCTGAAGCCAGACCGCCGGAGACGAGATCTTTCCACAACGAGTTAGGTAGAATGTCTTCAGCGACAGTTTATTGGCTTAGTAATTACGCAGATTGTAGAAGCGCTCCGAGGCAAATTTGTGATTCACGATTTTGAGCGACGCAAATTAAATGAACTTCAAAGAGTTCCAGAGTTCGGACTGTGTGGGTGCAGCTTCAACAGCTGCAAACACTGAACCCAAAAGGTGTCGTCCTCCAAAAGGTACGATTCTGACCCAGCTTGAAAAGCTTCTCAATGCAAACTTCAGAGCTGGTCCAGGACTGAGGGGTCGTCTCCACACAGCTCTCCACTCGGTCTGACCTGTGACCTTGGCTCTGCTCGACATTTCTGACCTGCAGGTTCCTCAAATCTGTGAATCTTTGGCCTCTTTCTGTCCTCAGAGGTCAATGAAAACAGGGATTGACTTAATCACAAGGTTTTATCTCCCGTGAAGACGTTATGATCCATAAACTTTACGGACTTTATAGAAACCAGCTGATGTAGGAAAAAAAAAGTTTCCCCACATGAAAGGATCTCCTTTTCTTTATTTAATCCCTTAAATTGAACATATTTGGGCTCTTTAGGTCAGACTAAACGGTTTGAGCTCTGGGATCTTCTCTTAGATTCGGCCTCTTCCTCTCCAAAAGTCTTGGTAGTCGGAACAGAAGAGGGATCAAAGTGGCTAAAAAATTTTGTTTGATAATAAAACGAATTCCTGTCTTTCTGCGGTCTGGTTCTGGTTCAGCAGTTTGCGGCGGTGAAGGCCTCTTTATCAGCGCCGGATCTCTTCTGTCTGCAGAGTTTCTGATGGACGGACAGAGCGACAGCGTTTCAAGACAAAGTTCTTCCTGGAGGTTTGAGTGAGAACACTGAAATAACTACCAGACCTGTCGGGAGGCGGCTGCTTTACGGGTCCAGGAGGGTCGCGGTATGAAGCCCAGGTCGCCTGGTCTGTAACGCGCCAACAGGAACAACGGATCTGTGGCAAGGGCCTTTGTCCTGTAGGGGCCACATGGAAGGATTACTGATCGACCTGGGCCCCAAAGTGTCAGTGGCCTCTCCACCTACAAAAATGTCACTCAAAGAGACGCGTAACCACCAAGAAGAGACTTACGATGACCACAAAGAAAGATAAAATATCTACCAAGACACAACAGGACTATAGAGAGCCACACCATGACTACAAAGAGACACTAAAGACGACAAAGAGACACTAAAAGACGACAGAGATACAACATCGAGTCATAAGACTAAGGGTCATCCTACTACCTGTCCTTTTTTGGGGCTCTGCTCTCCTTGGGGGTGGATCCTGGTCCCTGGGTGTCACTGCCCTCCTCGGGGGTGGATCCTAGACTGAGAATGGCGCTGCTCTGCAGGATCTCCAGCAGCCTCTCGCCCTCAGTCCTGAACGTCTTCTCTGAGTCCTGCGGAGGTTCGACAAGCACTGAATGAAGGGGGTCGGTCTCCCTGGTCGGTTCTGAGCTCCTGATCCGGGATCAGCGCCCTCTCACCTCCAGGATGTGTCCAAGGACGGCGACGGCTTCCTGCACGCCGGCCTCCAGCCGCCTGCTGCCGCTGCGCTCCCTCTGGAGCTCGGCCCTCAGCCGGTCCGCCTCCGCTGCTTTCTGCCGCCGCTCCTTGGACGCCACGGTCAGGAGCTGCCTGGAAGCACAACACACAGGGTGACGCCACGGAGAGGGGGCGGAGCTAAGGGGCGGAGCATCTTAGTGCACCACAAGAGGTCTCTGGTTCAATTCCAGACTGAGTTTGATGGATACTAATTAAATGTCTTGAATCATAATCCAACAAAGCGTTGGCATGTTAGGAAGAAGTTTCAGTCAAAAAACGGTATCGTTCGGTCCAAAATTAGAAAACATACTTATTTTATGGCAAAACATAGTGTGGTTGGGGCATGCTGGGTAGTAAAATATTCAGGAGCTTCTGCATGTGATGCATGACGAGGTTTCATGAATGTGGGCCGACCAGGAAGGCTCCAGGACTCAGAGGAAAAAACTCAACTCCGGCGCTGTGTGGCTTTACAGGTACTAATGGGGCTTTATCAGGATAAAAAGAGTTTTACCTGAGAGTCTCTTCCTCCTCCAGCAGGGGCTCGTGGGCGGAGCTACAGTCATTCAGCTTCTCCTTCAGCTTTAGACTCCTCCTACTCAGGTTCTCCAACTCCTGAAGGAGGAAGATGACGGACAATCCAAGATTCAGGCTTCAGAGTACAAATACATCATGTACCTCTGAGATGTAGTACAGTACAAAGTACTTCATGTACCTGAGATGCAGTACAGTATACAGTACTCAATGTACCTCTGAGATGTGGTACAGTACAAAGTACTTCATGTACCTCTGAGCGTTAGTCCAGTATAAAGTACTTCATGTACCTGAGGTGTAGAGGAAAAGAAGCAGAAGTACCTTGCTGTTGTACTTGTAAAGGTACTTGTACCTCACCGTGTTGTGCGTGTGGTTCTTGTGTCGGATCGCCTGCCGGTCCTCCCTCAGGACGCCTCCCTGATGCAGCAGCTCCACCTGCTGCTCCTTCAGCGCCGCCTTCTTCGTCCACAGAGCCTCGTTCTGGGCCAGCAGCGTCTGGAAGGCCTCGAGGTGCTGGACCTGCCGCGCCCGCTCCTCCAGGACCAGAACCTGGACCTGGTCCTGGTCCTGGATCCGAACCTGGGTCTGGGAGGCGCTGGCCTCCATGGACAGCGTCTCCTCTTGGAGTCTGAGGGCGGCCTGCAGCGCCTCCTGCTGGTGGAGCAGCGCCTCCTCCTCACGCTGCATGCCGGACTGCTGCTCCGTCAGGAGGTGGAGCCGCTGCTCCTGCTCCTCTAGCTCCTGCTGCTGCTCCTCAAACAACGCCGCTGGAGGAGGAGGAGGAGGAGGAGGAGGAGGGTTAGTTCATGTTGTTACACAATTCTACAGGTTAGTACACAAAGGTACATATTAGTACATGGTTGTACTTGTAACGTTTGCGTTTTGTATACTAATTGTCTACTTAAAAACACTCGGTACTCGTCGCACTCTTTTGGATCGGCGTGCGGCCATCTTTATTAACATACATAACTCTCACCTGGATGACATCACAAAGAGACTTCCTTAACAGGAAGTCAAGATACTACAGTACTTGTTTGTACATGTTGGTAAATTATTGTACAGGTTGAAACACTTCGATACCCGTTAGTACACGTTAGTGTTGGTACACGTTAGTACACTCGGGTGCATGTTGGTACTGACATGCCCCCTAGTGGTGATCCGTCCTCAGCGGGTCAGTCTCACCCCTGGTGGCGGTCTCGGCCTCCAGCTGCTGGACTCGGTCCTGCAGCTCCTGCAGCTGGCCGCCCAGCAGCTGGTCCAGCGCTCGGTGCTCCTGCGCGGCCGCCTGCCGCCGCTTCTCCTGCAGCAGCTGCAGCTGCAGGTCCGGCTGCAGCGAGTGCTGCAGGAACTCACAGATGTCCTTCTGGTCCGTGGCCAGAGCGCCGCAGCCCAACACCAAGTCCTGGTTCTGCTGCTGCAGCCCGTCACACCGGAGCTGGAGGCTGCAGGAGAACATGTATGTAAGATTTATAAAATATTAATTTTATATATATATATATATATATATATATATATATATATATATATATTTATAGAAATATATTTATAGAAATATATTTATAGAAATATATTTATATATATATTCATATATATATTTATAGAAATATATTTAGAAATATATTTATAGAAATATATATATATATATATATTTATAGAAATATATATATATATATATTTATAGAAATATATATATATATATTTATAGAAATATATATATTACTATTTGTGTGTGTGTGTGTGTGTCTGTCACCTCTCCAGCTGTCGGTCCAGATGTTGGATCTGAACCAGATAAATCGTCTTCTCTTTGTCTTCCTCCATCTTTACATATATATTTTATGTTTCTTGTCTCGTTGTCGTTTATCTCTTTTTGTTTTAATATTTCTGTTTCAAAAGAAAATATTGTTGTTAAGCTAAAGCCTGACGACAGCTGTTGCTATAGTGATGCTGCCTTCAGGGACGGCTCAGAAAGTTCAACTCTGTCACCAACAAACTGCAGTAAAATGATTCTAACGTATAATTCTATATTATATTGATGTGATAGCATATTGATATTATATGATAGTGTAATATAATAGTGATTGTTATTGTAGCTAAAGAGTGCTGCCTTCAGGGACAGCTCGGAAAGTTATTTCCTTTCACAAATAAACTGTAATAAAACTTTTATGATGTAACACAACGTAATGTAATATAATATATTTTATTATCAAATAAGATATAATACAATATAATGTTTTATATTATTAAATGCTATAATATGATATAGTGCTATTCTAGTTCTTTATTAATGTTGGAGCTAATTAAAACAATAAAAAACAAACAAAATAACGTCTTCAATGTTCACAATGATGATGCGTACATTCAGCTGGTATCATGTTGTGACTCCTCTGGTTGTATAGAAGTCTATGCTTCATGTGTTAAAGCTGCATTCTCTCTCCTGACCACCAGGGGGCGACTCCTCTGGTTGTATAGAAGTCACTGCTTCATGTGTTAAAGCTGCATTCTCTCTCCTGACCAACAGGGGGTGACTCCTCTGGTTGTATAGAAGTCTATGCTTCATGTGTTAAAGCTGCATTCTCTCTCCTGACCACCAGGGGGCGACTCCTGGTTGTATAGAAGTCACTGCTTCATGTGTTAAAGCTGCATTCTCTCTCCTGACCAACAGGGGGTGACTCCTCTGGTTGTATAGAAGTCTATGCTTCATGTGTTAGAGCTGCATTCTCTCTCCTGACCACCAGGGGGCGACTCCTCTGGTTGTATAGAAGTCTATGCTTCATGAGTTAAAGCTGCATTCTCTCTCCTGACCACCAGGGGGCGACTCCTCTGGTTGTATAGAAGTCTATGCTTCATGAGTTAAAGCTGCATTCTCTCTCCTGACCAACAGGGGGCGACTCCTCTGGTTGTATAGAAGTCTATGCTTCATGTGTTAAAGCTGCATTCTCTCTCCTGACCACCAGGGGGCGACTCCTCTGGTTGTATAGAAGTCTATGCTTCATGTGTTAAAGCTGCATTCTCTCTCCTGACCTGACGCAGGGTTGGAGCTGAGGTCACTGAAGGCAGCGTACACCCGAGGATGCCTTCAGGTGCAGTCGGTTATTTCCATAGCTGAGGTTTCCTCCTCACGCTACCTCCTCCTCCTACGCGCCGCAGCCCGAGGCCGCCTGCCGTTCCTCGCGGTGTCACGGTCTGTTTTTCTTGGCCTGCGCGTGAGAGGAAGACGTCTTCAAAACAGAAATAATGTGCTGCTTGCACGAAAAGTGAGAGCAGCGAGTTTCCTTCAGACGGAGGGAGACACGAGGAGAAAGGAAAAGCAGTTTGTGGCGAGGAGGAGGAGGAGGAGGAGGAGGAGGAGGAGCCGAGGCCCAAACTTCAGCCCTGAGATGAATTCGAGATGCTCTTTTTTTCCTTCTAACGTTTTCATGAGACAAGCAGATGGAGATCTGCTGCCACACGCTGCTGTTGCCACCTCGTCTTTCATCCCGCACGGCATTGCAGATTTTTTTCATTACTTTTATTCAACAACATCGTGACATTTACACACAAGGGCAGCAAAATGCAGAAGAAGAAAACAATCATCAACTTTAATATCGATCCATAAGGAAGAACTTTTCAACAATCGGTTACTAATAAATCACAAAGTAAACAAACTGAATGTTTCTCGTTTGACTTCATGACCTCAGAATCTGGAGTTTTCTGCAATTCTTTGAAGAAATTAAAGTGATTATTTGGCAGCAGGTTGGAAAGGAAACGTAGAATCTCTCCACGGCAGTTTAAGATGTAAAGAAGACGCCATGCAGGGAAACCACGTTGACCTCATGAACCCCACGTTGACCTCATGAACCCCACGTTGACCTCATGAACCCCACGTTGACCTCATGAACCCCACGTTGACCTCATGAACCCCACGTTGACCTCATGAACCCCACGTTGACCTCATGAACCCCACGTTGATCTCATGAACTCCACGTTGACCTGATGAACTCCACGTTGACCTGATGAACTCCACGTTGACCTGATGAACTCCATGTTGACCTGATGAACTCCATGTTGACCTGATGAACCCCACGTTGACCTCATGAACCCCACGTTGACCTCATGAACCCCACGTTGACCTGATGAACCCCACGTTGACCTCATGAACTCCACGTTGACCTCATGAACTCCACGTATGTGCGCTAGACGCTAGAGCTAATGTGTGCTAGACGCTAGAGCTAATGTGTGCTAGACGCTAGAGCTAATGTGCGCTAGACGCTAGAGCTAATGTGTGCTAGACGCTAGAGCTAATGTGCGCTAGACGCTAGAGCTAATGTGTGCTAGACGCTAGGCAAGTTTTATTTTGAGAGCAATTTTTTTTTAGCAATTCTTTTTTTTTAGGGCAATTTTAAATTTTGAGAGCATATTGCTTTTTTTAGCGTGTTTTTTCTTTTTTTTTTAGACCAAATTATTTTTGAAAGCAAACTTTAGTTTAGAGAGCGTTTTTTTTTTTTTTGAGCATTTTTTTTTTTTTTATTGAGAGCAAAGATTTTGGAGATAATTTACTTACAAACTAGAAATTTGCTCGGGTAAAAAAGACACAAATCTGCCTCCGTAGCCCGGCGGGCGGCTCGTGGTAACACGGCTGCTCTTCTGGGTCCAGAGACCCAGTGGAGGGGAACCGGTTAGCGCTCTTCTACTGTGTTGAGTTTACAGCTAACAGAACTAGCGCTGCTTCCCTGCTGAGTACCTCTCGGCCGCTGATCAGCTTCGTGAGTTTAGTTGTGTGTTTTTTTTTAGCTGCTGCTAGTTAATCAATGGACTTCCTGCCCATTGGTGTTCAGGCCGGAGGGGGGTTAGCATTCATTCAATCACACACAATCAGACACACCTGTCGGAGGTATCCATCAACTGAGCACAGCGCTCTGGTGCTTTTGTCATCATTAAGGTGACAACGGTCCGGTTACCACAACATGTGACTCACTCACTGAATCACTGAAGTCTGAAATGAATCTTATGCATCGACACTAACCCCGATGTGTGTGAATATTACCTCCAACAAGATGACTCACGACCCATCTGGAACTGTCACTCGCTCCAAAAACCCGTATTCATTTGTTTTTATTGTACATAAAATAAAGAGCGTGAGACGCTGAGCGTATTCATCAACTGCAGTTTCTCTGGGTGTCTAATAAAACCCTCCATGTCGGGTTAAACAAGGTGCACGATGGGCTTCAGTCTTCATCAGGAAACATTTTAAGAAGGGAGCAGCTCTCTGAGAGCTTTTGGGCGTTTAACATCTCCTGGATTAAATCATTGTGAAGTTCTTCATTTAAATTCCTGAATAATAGTAATTGGTCTAGCAGACGGGAACGCTGCCAGAGCCTCAACACTCGGCTGGAGTCCAGCTGTAATCTTCCTCGGAGGCGTCGTGAGCTCCTGCAGCGCGTCGGCAGGGTGTCGGCTGCAGAGCTCGGACGCGGTGGGACACGTGGACTCGTCCTGCGAAGCAGCAACAACTCTGCATTTCAAGCCTCGACGTGCGGCCGCCTGGCGTTTCAGCGCTCCAGAAGCCCAGCCTTTTTTTTTAATCGGCAGGAATGAACTGGCGCGTCGGTTATGCGGTTACCATGACAGTGAAACAACAGAGCGGCGCCGCGTCACGCAACGAGGAGAAAGGCTGGCGGACATCTTGGCAGCGGCAGAGGGAAAATATTCCCTGAGAACTCGGACGATGAATTACATCCAACATTAAACTGGAAGCGGAACAAAGAGCTCTCAAAGCGTCTTCATCAAAGCGTCCAGGAGCTCAGACGTTGCGTAACCACGCGGCCTCCCGCTCTGACTCTGACGCCCGTCACCTTCTGACTCCTGCTTCCATGATCTGAAGTCATCACTTTCCCTCCGGTTTGGCAACAGACCGGTTGGTCACATCCGCTCTGACGAACTGAGTTCCTGGGTTTCTTCTTCGGATCGATGAAGAGAGCTCACATCTTTACCGGCAGCAGCCGGCGTCGTTCGTCCGGTCTGCGCTCTCTGACGTACGCCATCGTGGAAGAAAACAGCTGTTTTTAATTCAACGGAGGAACTGAGAGTTTGTCCGGAGAGATGAGTGAGTTGTGGGGACGAGTCCCTTCAGGCCGAGGAGGAGAGCTCCTCCTCCTGGAGAGCTACTCCTCCTCCTGGAGAGCTCCTCCTCCTCCTGGAGAGCTCCTCCTCCTCCTGGAGAGCTCCTCCTCCTGGAGACCTCCCTCAGTATTTCACCAACTGTCTTGTCATTTCAGCCGATCGGCTTGTAGCTCCGTCACTACAATGAGCTCCTCTATGGTGCAATGAGCTCCTCTATGGTGCAATGAGCTCCTCTATGGTGCAATGAGCTCCTCTATGAGCTCCTCTATGGTGCAATGAGCTCCTCTATGAGCTCCTCTATGGTGCAATGAGCTCCTCTATGAGCTCCTCTATGGTGCAATGAGCTCCTCTATGGTGCAATAAGCTCCTCTATGGTGCAATGAGCTCCTCTATGAGCTCCTCTATGGTGCAATGAGCTCCTCTATGGTGCAATGAGCTCCTCTATGGTGCAATGAGCTCCTCTATGAGCTCCTCTATGGTGCAATGATTGCTCCATTGACGGTAGTTTGGAGATTAACTTTCTTGAAGAAGTCATACTTTCTTGATTCTTGTGGTTGTGAGTTTGTTCTCACTCTTGAACACACTTATTGTGAGTCACTTTGCATAAAGCATCCTCCAAAGTACACAAAGTGTGAATACTGCCTCCTGCGTGTATATTTGTACTCATGTGTTGTGTTTACTTTGTTGTCAATGCACACAGGATGTTTTGAGTGTTTTGAGGCGGGCCGAGCATGAGCACGCTTCGTTGGTTGCGTAGAAGGCTGCATACAGTGTTCATGAAGGACAGATTTAAATGGGTGTTTGTGTGCCTGAAGCTACACAAACACAAACAAAAGGCTGTTTCCTGTGCAGCCGGGTCCAGTTTCAGGAGGCCGGCGTGAGAACAAAGCAGTGAAGTCACTGCAAACACGACACGCTGACGCTCAGACGCTTTGATTGGTGTCAGCGAGGAAGAAGAACAATGAAGCAGAAGCTGCTTTCACGACACTGAAGCTCCAGCAGAAACGTCACTTATTGATATTAATATACGCATTACAGACGTGGGACTAAAAGAAGGAAAGTCCACTCAGAGGGAGGACCAAACAAACACAGGCCGTCTGCTGGGAGACCGACGACCGAGTCCCTGAATGTACCTTCTGCCTCTAAATGTACCTCTAAATGTACCTTCTACCTCTAAATGTACCTCTAAATGTACCTTCTACCTCTAAATGTACCTCTAAATGTACCTTCTACCTCTAAATGTACCTCTAAATGTACCTTCTGCCTCTAAATGTACCTCTAAATGTACCTTCTGCCTCTAATTGTACCTCTAAATGTACCTTCTGCCTCTAAATGTACCTCTAAATGTACCTTCTACCTCTAAATGTACCTCTAAATGTACCTTCTACCTCTAAATGTACCTCTAAATGTACCTTCTACCTCTAAATGTACCTCTAAATGTACCTTCTGCCTCTAAATGTACCTCTAAATGTACCTTCTGCCTCTAATTGTACCTCTAAATGTACCTTCTGCCTCTAAATGTACCTCTAAATGTACCTTCTGCCTCTAATTGTACCTCTAAATGTACCTTCTGCCTCTAAATGTACCTCTAAATGTACCTTCTGCCTCTAAATGTACCTCTAAATGTACCTTCTGCCTCTAAATGTACCTCTAAATGTACCTTCTACCTCTAAATGTACCTCTAAATGTACCTTCTGCCTCTAAATGTACCTTCTGCCTCTAAATGTACCTTCTGCCTCTAAATGTACCTCTAAATGTACCTTCTGCCTCTAAATGTACCTCTAAATGTACCTTCTGCCTCTAAATGTACCTCAGTCTCAGTGTAGTCCTGGTCCTCTATAGTCTTAGTCATGTTCATTATAGTATAGTGGTACTATAATACTATAATACTATATTTATTATAGTATGTCATCATAATGTTGTATTCATTATGTCATTATAATGTCATGTTGGATATAATATTTATTATAGCATACTAGTCATTATAATGTTGTATTCAATGTGTCATTATAATGTTGTATTCATTATGTCATCATAATGGCATGTGTGTTTAATAACCTGCTGGCTTCATTAGCTGCTTAATAGCTTTCACATCTTGTTCTTGTCGTTATCTCATTAACTTTCTGGGCGTCAACCTGCAAAGTTAAACTATGAAAAACAAAGTTGAACTTCCTTGAAACCGGCTGGAGGACAAAGGCAGCGCTGGGCAGAGGTCTCCAACACTCAAACCCAGTTATATCATGAGTGTGTGTGTGTGTGTGTGTGTGTGTCTTTACTGGAAGCGTGGTGTCACATGACCACGAGGATCCAAAACATTCCAGAAGGTTCTGTGCTGAGACGATCAGAGGAATGTGATTAAAGTCCAGACGCTGCAGCCTGCTGGTGCAGACACAAGAGGGCTTTCCTCGTCTCCTTCTTTCCTCCTTTCCTTGTTTCCTTGGGTGTGTGAAGTGTGTCTAAAAATAATTTGCAAACCACAACAACAATAACTGAGGTGGGCGGGGCTTACATCAGCACGGGCCGCTGACTCCTCCCCTGCACATTATTTAAAGAGCTGCAGACGGAGAGAAGGAGGAAAAAAAGAGAAGAGAAGAAGAGAAGAATCTCTACGGCTGCCAAAAGAGAGACGGAGACCACAGAGACGCTTTCAGACACCTGTCAGCTGGAAGAAGATCATCTGACATCCACCATGTCTTCCTCCTCCTCCTCCTCCTCCTCCTCCTGCAGACTGCTCCCTGTGGCCCTGGGCCCTTTACAGACCAACACCTTCATCTCTTCCTGCTGCTCCTGCTCTTCCTCCTCGTCCTCCTCCTCCTTGCTGAGTCCCTCTCCTCCGAGGGGGCGTCGCCCTCGGCGGGTCCTGTACCCGCCGTCCCGCAGCCGCCGCCCCCCCCTGAGGGAGGCGCCGGACCGCGCCCGCCGCTGGCTGCTGCTGCTCTCTGCTCTGGTGTTCCTGCAGATCTACACGGAGGAGACGCACACCTGCACAGGTACGCACACACACACACACACACACACACACACACACACACACACACACACACACACACACACACACACACACCTGCACAGGTACACACACACACACACACCTGCACAGGTACGCACACACACACACACCTGCACAGGTACACACACACACACACACACACACACACACACACACACCTGCACAGGTACACACACACACACACACACACACACACCTGCACAGGTACACACACACACACACACACACACACACACACACACACCTGCACAGGTACGCACACACACACACATCTGCACAGGTACACACACACACACACACACACACACACACCTGCACAGGTACGCACACACACACACACACACACACACACACCTGCATATATATATATATATAGATGTATATATATATATATATATATATATATATATATAGATGTATATATATATATATATATATATATATATATATATATATATATATATATATAGATGTATATATAAAGTACTGAATATGAAATACTGTGTTAAGTATTGTGTCTTCTGTTCTGCTTGCAGAGCTCCAGCACCAACACCCAGACTCAGCGGCGCCTCAGCCCCAGGAGGGGGAGGGCGTCCTGGGCTCGGCTCAGGGCTGGACGGGGCAGGAGCCCTGGAGGGTCCAGACGGTGGGCGGAGCCTCAGAGACTCAGCTGGACTGCGTGGGGGCGTGACGACGCCATCTTGAATCGCCGAAGAAAGAAAGTGGGCGACAAGTTGAGACGAAAAAAACTATTTCCACTGGTCTGACGTGGAGGCTCTGCAACAACCATCAGGATTCTCCCAGTTCCACCAGCGAGCTGGTGATGACCTCTGACCTTGGGCTTTGACCTCTGGCCTCTGACCTTTGACCTCTGACCTCAGAGCTCGGACGTTCCCGTAGTGACGCAGTAGCGAGGCCACGCCGACATGTGGTGGCGGCTCCTGTGGAGGAGAATCAAAGAACCTTCAAACTCAGCCGATACGCTGACGATGAGGCGCTCTCGCTTCGCAAAGAACGTCGTACATTTTGTAAAAAATTAAAACAGAAACTTTTTTTTGCATTTAAAAGATGTTTTTTTTTAATATCGTGCGACACAGTTTTGCAGGAAGTGAATGAGATTTGTTTCATTTGTTGTGAATTCCAATAAATCTGTTAACTGTGTTTGTCTGTATTGCCCCGTATGTTTCCACATACAAGGAATATGTCCTAACAGTAAACAATAATAAACAACAAACAATAAACAGAGTGACGGTCAGACTCCCACCTGCAGGCAGTGAAGGGTGTGAACACTTCTTTCACCACCGGGGGGCGACATTACCTCATGATGATCAGCAGCTGGTCCTGTACTCTCTTCAACAACAAAGTGTGTGTGTGTGTGTGTGTGTGTGTGTGTGTGTGTGTGTGTGTGTGTGTGTGTGTGTGTGTGTGTGTGTGTGTGTGTGTGTGTGCGGGGGCGTTCATTTTGAGCACAGGGGCCTCAGAGAGGTAATCCCTTGTTCAGCAGGAAGAGAAAACAAACAATCTGATCTGAGTCAGTGAGAAAGTGAGTGTGTGTGAACACGCCCCGGTATGTGGTGAAGAAGAAGAAGAAGGAGAAGAAGGAGAAGGAGAAGAAGGAGAAGGAGAAGGAGAAGAAGAAGAAGAAGAAGAAGAAGGAGAAGAAGAGATGTGTGATGACATCATCACTTTAGACTAAATATGTTCATCACAGTCTGCCTACATGTCCCAGCATGCATTGCACATGTAAACTGAAGACGAAGGCTTCATATGAATACATATTCATCTTTTTAACTCCAACACATCAGTTGATTTTATTTAATGGATGTTTCATGTTTTCAAGCACACTCAGTTATTCCCTTTGTGACAATACTACACACTATACTGTGTCTGTATACTGTGTTTGTGTACTGTGAAGTATTCTTTGTGTGAGTGAGACGTTGATCTGAAGATGAGTGACAGCGCCAGGCTGAAGGGGCGGGGCTTATGTTGCTTCAAGCTGCCGTTCTTTTGCTGACGAACGAATAAATCTCACTTCACTCTGAGAGTTTATAAACATACATGAGATGATGTCATTGACCCAGCGCGTAGTGACGACACACACACACGCAAACACACACACACTGTTGTTGTTGTGAGTGACTCCTGAGGTGAGTAAAGGTTCAAGCGTTTGAGAAAAATGAGACGTAACGTCACCTTAGTGAGAGTGTGTGTCTGTGTGTACAGGTGTGTGTCTGTGTACAGGTGTGTGTTTGTGCACAGGTGTGTGTTTGTGTACAGGTGTGTGTCTGAAGGTTTGTGGTCCAGTGTGAGGATCTGGATCCATCTGGATTATGAATAAATAAATATCATTTCAAACCTTTCACACACACAAAGGGTCAGGGTCACGCTGAACAAAACGACTGACCAATAGCCATGTGATGTGCTTGTGGGCGGGGCCTCCGAGTGGGCGGGGCCTCCGAGTGGACACGGCGCCGTCCGGCACGTAGCCGGTTCACTCGGCATGGAGCCGCCGGACAGACGCGTCTTTGATGCCTCGCTGACCCACATCCTGCTGCAGCCAGACGAGAGGAAGCCAGCGGTCAGCTGTGATCATGACTCAGCAGAAAGCCGCTGCTGACAGGAAGACAGAGTTTCCTCCCAGGACCGGGGGTTCGATGCCAGACGGCAGAACAACACTGTGACTGTGCTCTGACTCGCTGCTGCTGACCTTTGACCTCTGACATGTTAAACTCTTCACCTTTTAACCGTTTGACCTTTAACCTTTTATCATTTTTACATTTTTACATTTTAACTTTTTAATATTTTAACCTTTTAACAGTTAAACATGTTATAATTTCATCATTTTAACATGTCCTAACTTCATCTCTTCATCATTTTAACATGTCATAACTTCATCTCTTCATCATTTTAACATGTCATAACTTCATCATTTTAACACGTCATAACTTCATCTCTTCATCATTTTAACATGTCATAACTTCATCTCTTCATCATTTTAACATGTCATAACTTCATCATTTTAACATGTCATAACTTCATCTCTTCATCATTTTAACATGTCATAACTTCATCTCTTCATCATTTTAACATGTCATAACTTCATCTCTTCATCATTTTAACATGTCATAACTTCATCTCTTCATCATTTTAACATGTCATAACTTCATCTCTTCATCATTTTAACATGTCATAACTTCATCTCTTGCAGGATCTTCCTCCAGCAGAAAGAACAGAGTTGATGTTCAGTCGTCTGACTCTTTCTACAACAAGAAAAGTTACACAATGTCCCATTGTAGTATTGAGCAGCATGTATGCTAGTTAGCATGCTAGCTGCTGCGATGGAGAGTATTTCATGACCAGACGCTCAACAATTCAAAATATCTGCGGCGACTAGATGATATTTCTTTGAACAGATTCAGTGAACACATTTCTTTCCGCAGCGCACCTGATGTTCTCTCACGGCACCCTGGTTATTAATAACTGCTTTGACGGTTCCATTCCTCACATGCCAGCGTGGACTGGTCTCACTGGTCTCACTGGTCTCACTGGTCTCGTGGTGAACGCCTGCATGTTTCCAGACTCTCCTGTGTGAACATGTCCTGGAATCAAGAAGCGAAACTCAAACCTGAACTCAACCGTCAAAATCCTCTCAGTGCCGCCGTGTCACATAAGATAAGATAAGATAAGATAAGATAAGATAAGATAAGATAAGATAAGATACGATAAGATAAGATAAGATAAGATAATCCTTTATTAATCCCTCAGTGGGGAAACTACAGGATTACAGCAGCACTGCTCACAGAGAATAAACATAAGAATAACATAAATAAACAGTAGAACAGTAATAAAACAGAATCTTAAAGTCCTTTTTATAGACTGAAATATGAATTCAGTGGATGTGATAAATATTGATGCTGAGCTGGTAAAAGAACTGTAAACATGTTTTTAAAGATTATTTATACATATTTCCTGGTGTTTCACTTCTGTGGTTCAGTCGAGAGCATCAGGAGCAGTGAGGCCGTATATACATCTATATATATATATATATATATATATATAGATATATAGATATATAGATAGATAGATATATATATATATATATCTATATATCTATATATCTATATATATATATATATATATATATATATATATATGTGTGTATATATGTGTATGTATATATATCATTAGTTTTATTTCATCAGCTTTTAGATGAACTCACAAGCATCTGAGGAGAGCTCGCATCACTGCCTTATTAGGAAACTATGTGTGTGTGTGTGTGTGTGTGTGTGTGTGTGTGTGTGTGTGTGTGTGTGTGTGTGTGTGATGTCATGCTGGTGGTCTCCTCCTGCAGCAGCTTCTGCATGTTTCTGATTCTTTGAGCAGAAGCTCACAGTGAAACCCGAGCAGCAGAAATATGCTTCTGACACAGAACCCTCGACACAGAACCCTCGACACAGAACCCTCGACACAGAACCCACGACACAGAACCCACGACACAGAACCCACGACACAGAACCCACGACACAGAACCCTCGACACAGAACCCTCGACACAGAACCCACGACACAGAACCCTCGACACAGAACCCTCGACACAGAGGCGGGTCTGGACCCTCCCTCCATGAGCAGCGGCATCGCAACATGTGGATTATTAGCAGGACTACAAATATAAAAACCTTTTCAAAATGAAGGACAGTGTCAGCGTTGTTGGTTTGGTTGTGAGGAAACACAAAAGTAACACAAGGTTTCATCACTTCATTGACAGGATTCTTTGCTTCATGCACTGTGATATTTAAATGTTCTTCATGACATCAGCTGCTCACAGAACCTGATGAACCTGGTAACACAACGTTCCAGCACGCAGGAACGCTGCAGAGGCACAAAGTCACATGTTCTGCTACATGGTGTACACTGCCCTGTTGTGTTACCTTGTTGTGTTACCTTGTTGTGCTACCTTGTTGTGCTACCTTGTTGTGCTACCTTGTTGTGTTACCTTGTTGTGTTACCTTGTTGTGTTACCTTGTTGTGCTACCTTGTTGTGCTACCTTGTTGCGCTTCCTTGTTGCGCTAAGTTGTTGCGCTAACTTGTTGCGCTTCCTTGTTGCGCTAACTTGTTGTGCTAACTTGTTGCGCTAACTTGTTGCGCTTCCTTGTTGTGCTACCTTGTTGCGCTACCTTGTTGTGCTTCCTTGTTGTGCTTCCTTGTTGTGCTACCTTGTTGTGCTACCTTGTTGTGTTACCTTGTTGTGTTACCTTGTTGCGCTAGCTTGTTGTCCTAGCTACAGCTACGCTACGCTACAGGTTTCACTGGAGGAGGACGAGCTGGATCCCGGTGAGTTAATCAGAGGTGACTGAGCCGTTCCTGGTGCAGAGGTGTCAGCAGTGCATTATGGGATCAGAGATTCCAGGGAACAAACTCGTTGATCCGTTCGCCGTCGTTGCTGAAATCAGGCGTGAGTTGACACGTCGAGGGAGGAAACCAACCACAAGAGGATTTCCTTCTCTTCTTGAGAATCCAGAGCGGGATCATTTCACAGTGAAGTGGCCTCATCACCTCGAGGTCAGACACCAACGCTTCAGCTTCACGGCACATTCCTCCTTCATTTAAAGACACTGCGTCAAAACATCGCTCCACACTGAAGTTGTAAGAATCTTTCAATCAGAAGGAAAATAACTCTCAGCTTGTGACTCAGAGAGATGAAGCCTCTTCCTGTCGCTGGACTTCCTCAACGTGACTTCCTGTGATTCAACACAACGACCATGTTGGAAACTCCAACATTAGAGAGTTCAAATACTAAATATATCCAGATTGATATGCACGGCCTTTTGGTCAAAGGTCAACGTCACTTTACGCTTTTCAAAAGACACGTTTCATTTTATTCAACAGGAGTTTGTGATCAGGATGAAACTGTTTTCTCTCTGCCAGCCGACATCACAAAGTGCACACACAGACACACACACACACACACACACACACAGACACACACACACACACACACACATGCACACACAGAGACACACACACATGCACACACACACACACACACACACACACACACACACACACACACACGATGTGAGGAAATGAAAAGTTCCACCAAAATCTCTGAAATGTTGAAAGCGTAGAAACTCTGCTGACGTCGACTTGAAGAGGAAGAAACTTGAGGAATGAAATAAATTACTCACTCTTATGTCACTCTTTATTTTATTTAAAAGCAAATAAAAAGAGGAATTCATGAATCCATGAAAGCGCTCTGCAGCGCAACGCTTCCTTCACGTTTATGATCTAAAGTTCTTGATGTAAATATCAAAGTAAACATGTTGTGTTCCTGTAATGTTTCCACTGTATTATATTCTACATGAAGCTCCATGACATCGTGTCTCTGAGTCTTTGTGAATGTCCTGTGAATATTGATTAAATATCATGTAAATATGTAAATATCATATGAACATTGTGTGAATATTGTGAGCGGCTGCATGGAGTTTTTATTATATAACTTCTATATTTTTCCATGAAGCATGTTTTGCGTAAACACAGACGCGAGATCATAAAAAGTATTAAAAGTCATGATGAAGAAAAGGATGATGATAATAACACAACATGAGTATGTGGTTTCAAAATAACAATGATTCACATGTTTAATCAATCCGTGAGTGATAATTCCGGGTATTCTCCGCGTGTGGGCGTGGCCTGCGGCCGGGTGGGCGTGTCTAGCACTCGACCTGCTGGTAGAGGTATAAAGGTGGACGTGCGAGCCGCGACCCCGACACGACAACCGCAACCCGACGCATCATGTACTCGCGATCCGACAGCGTGACCCTGACCCTGCAGCGGGAGAGCTTCGGCTTCCCGCGGTCCGCGACCCGCAGCACGGAGCCCGAGGTCTTCACCTTCGAGCGCGTGCCTCCGCAGGCCAGCGCCGTGCTCTCCTACGCGCCGATCCGCCCCAAGAGGCGCTGCGCCCGCGTCATGTACCCGGCCAAGGTGCGCATGCACCTGCCGCCGCCGGAGAAGAGGAGCCCGGCGGCGCGCTGGCTGCTGGCGCTGTGCCTGGTGGTGCTGTGGCAGATCTACACCGAGGAGCCGTGCGCGGACGCGCCGGGCGCCGACGGCCCGGTCACGGACTACCAGGCGGACTACCAGAGCTTCCCCTTCCGCCAGCAGTGCGCGGAGGAGCCGCAGCAGCAGCCGCCGCAGCAGCAGCAGCAGCAGCAGCAGCAGGACCTCGGCTCTGGACCCGAGCTCCTGTCGGCCACACCGGCGCTTCCACCCCGGTCCTTCTAGAGGGGGAAGCGGTCGAGCCCCAGCAGCTGCACACCCCCTCCTCCACGAGGGGATGGGGGACCGGGAGCAGCTGGTTCCAGCACCGGGGAGAGGCAGCTGAGGACCCGGGACTGGTCCACTTGGTCTCGGGTCTCCTGCCCTCCGGGATCCATGAGGAACCAGCGGTGCGACCCAAGAGGCGCCGCCGAGAAGAGAGCTCCGTGCGCCGGCTTCTTCTGCTCCTCCCCGCGGAGGAAAGTATGGAGAGAAAAAGAGAAAGAAAGAAAGAAAAAGAGAAAGAAAGAGAGAAAGAACTCTGAACACTGAAACTTGAACTCGAACACTTGAACTGGTGA
>NW_027176226.1:60000-77500 GCF_023055335.1 Clinocottus analis | reverse complement strand
GAGGGAAAGGAGAATAGAGGGCGGGACGAGGGATAAGGAGGGAGGAAGGGAGACGGGAATAAAGAAGGAGAAGACAAAGGAAAGTACAATATGTTCACGTGTTGTTTTTTACTACAGGAAGTGAAGCGTGACCAGAAGCTCTCCAGCTGTCAATCACACCAACATGACAACAAGACTCTTAGTGGACTGTTTGGTTAGCATGTACAGCTAACTGCTAAGCGTAAGGCCGGTGTGTGTGTGTGTGTGTGTGTGTGTGTATATATCATCATACATATCCTCCCATGAGCCTCCATTGTGGTGGAGAGTCTGATTTAACAAATGCACAACATCCTGTGAGAGAAAACAACCTTTTGATGGATGATGATCGTATTTAAAGGGACAGTGCAGTTTTATTTAAAGGCACAGTGCAGGTTTATTTTGCACGACAGTGGACGTTGTGAAGGTCCGTTCTGCGCGACGTGATTGGCTGGTGCCGTTTCATTACATCGCTCTGACGAAGTCGACCTCGTTCGAGAAGAAAACAGCTTTTTCTCTGCGTGACGATGACGTTCAGTCCGGTTGCAGAAAGCTCAAACTATTGCTGAGCTGCAGCAGACGAGGGAAATGATTTGTTGTAGAAGCAGATTCTCTGTGTCCATCTTCAGGAACTCGTCTTCTGAAACTGAAACTGAGAAAAGACTTTTCCTTTTTCCTTTGTCTCCCACTTGATCACTTTTACGGTCTCTCTCCCTCTCTCTCTCTCTCTCTCTCTCTCTCTCTCTCTCTCTCTCTCTCTCTCTGGTCATGTGATCAGCTTCAGAGATGAGCAACAGGGCAGGAATCTGAACTGCAGCCAACACATTACATAAAGCTCTCTCTCTCTCTCTCTCTCTCTCTCTCTCTCTCTCTCTCTCTCTCTCTCTCTCTCTTCCCCCCCCCCCCCCCCACCATCAGAATACATGCATTGGACCTCTGTCACACACACACACACATCACAGCTTCACCCTCATCCCTGAGAGTTCATAAGAGTTTACACTGTATTCTGTCACCAAAGAACCTCCACTGGCTCCAGCAATTAGCATTATTCATTAGCATTAGCTCATCCAGAAGGTCTTGTTCTGCAACTAGCATGAACGCATGGTGGCGAGTTAGCTAGCCAGCTAATAGCCACCATGCTATTTGCAGAGAGAGAGAGCTAGCCAGCTAAGTAGCTAACTAGCTATCGAGCCACACGCGGGTCACCAGAGGCGCGCTGGCCCTTTAATTAAGGTCCTTTTCCAGCTCGAGATAAACTCTGAGTTCTGTACGTCTGCTTCCTCCTTCCGTCCATTGTTCTTTCCTTCCTCTCCTCCTTTCTTTAGGTTTTCTTTCCTCAGCCTCACTCATCTCTCTCTCTCTCTCTCTCTCTCTCTCTCTCTCTCTCTCTCTCTCTCTCTCTCTCTCTCTCTCTCTCTCTCAGCTGTTTTCTCCAGTGACTTGATGTTTGACAGAATATTTATCTGTGTGTGTGTGTGTGTGTGTGAGAGTGTGTGAGTGTGTGTGTGTGTGAGTGTGTGTGTTTGTGAGTGAGTGTGTGTGTGTGCGTGTGTGTGTGTGTGTGTCAGTGGCAATGTGTCAATAGAGGGCGCTAGGGCGCATTATGTACCTATGGAAGCCCACACACACAAAAAAATTAAGACCAAAAAAAAAAAATTAGGACCAAAAAAAAAATAAAAAAAATTCGGGACAAAAAAACAAAGATCTAAGCATCACTTTGGTTTTACAATACCTTCATTTCAATGTAAACAACAAAACAAGTACAAGTCACATAATAGTCCAATCTTGTTTCAAGTCACGTATTCTTTTAATTTAACATTGCAAACACTGTTTTATATTCAAGTGCTCTTGTTGTTTACCAACAGATAGCTTAGCATTGTCAACCACCTGTAAGCCTGTTGATGGTTACTTTAAAGTAAATAATTCATTTAATATGTGTGGACTTTGCATTTTACTCAGTTCTTAAAAATGGTCAATGGAAGGACAACAATGTACTTTGTGTGTAAAATATTAGAAACAATTATATTTAGGCTGCACTCTAAAAAGCCCAACTTCAAATTTGTTGTCCTAACACATTTTTTTAAGTTGAGTCAACAAATAGCGGTGAAAAAAGTTGAACTAACTGAAAATGTCAATTTTATTAATGAGGAGTGGAATCCACTGAAAATGTTAAGTTGAGAAAACTTAGTATAGTGAGTTGGGCATCTACTGAGGTAACTAAGACCACTGTGCATGTGTCAGTAAACACACAAACACACATAAATATATATATATATATATATATATATATATATATATATATATATATATATATATATATATATATATATATATACTACTTTAATATTATATTTTAAATAATGAAATAAATATTAAAATATTTTCTTTAGCCCCTGTTTAAGATACATTGATTTGATAATACCATTGTTTCTTTATTATATTTCGATAGTTTTTCAGATCTCATTTGATTTGATTGACATCTACTTTTTACATCTTAATCTTAAACTGCTGAATGTCTGTTGACAATACATGTTCAATAAAGAGAGAGAGAGAAGAAAAAACCGCCAACTGCTGTAAAAGAAGCAGAAGAAGAAGAAGAAGAAGAAGAAGAAGAAGAAGAAGAAGAAGAAGAAGAAGAAGAAGAAGAAGAAGAAGAAGAAGAAGAAGAAGAAGAAGAAGAAGAAGAAGAAGAAGAAGAAGAAGAAGAGATTCAAATATCCGTCTACCACTGCGCATGCGCACTTCCGCATAAGAGAGCAATTTCGCGCCGGTCAACGGCAGCTCAAGTGTTTCTGCAGAATGCCGTCTACCTCCCGCACCACTTAACCAGGTAAGACTGTGTATGTTCAGTGCGTTAGCTAACGAGCTAGTCAGATAACCTGTTGATTTTTAATGCCAAAGTTAACATTACGAAGTTTATAACGTGACAGACACCAGCCTACTTTTCACGTGTTCATAACGTCTTGTGTAATTTTACGATAACGACCCGCTCGTGTTAGCTAGGTTAGCTAACATGTTGCTGCAGTGCTTCGCAGTTCTTTAGCGTTGGTGGCGTCGGGACTGCCTCCAGACTAGAGGCTCTAGTTCACTCTTTAGTTACCCGCGCGTAGCATTCAGGGGCACTAGATAGCGACCAGGACCTGGACGGTAGCGCCGTTGGCACCTGTTCGCCCGCAGGGACCACGCGAGTCGCCCGCGAGGCATGTTCTAAAAATAGAACACATTTTGAGCTTCGTCAAAAATATATTTGTTTTTATCAACCGACCTGTCTACATGGTCGCGTTACAACTCTTCTCTGTAACGCCATGCACACAGACACGGGCGGGCACACAGGTGAACACCCAGTGGACAGAGAGAGCAGCGAAAAATACGTTGCGTGCTTTTCACAATGAGATTTGCTGCGTTAAGCTGTCACTATTTTAAGCTATCAGCTATCACTTTTAAAGCAGTAAATGTATTGCTGCAGCGTGGAGCTCCATGAATGGACGTTTCTCTCTTGAGACACTGCAGTGACAAAGCCTGCACACTTTGTGGTTGACATTAAATTGAAGTTAAAGTTGCATCATTGTTTCTTTTATATGCAAACTGTTTTGTATGTTTCTAAAAGTGCAACTCTGCAAATAACAAGTGGATTTAGTGATATTGTGTTGTCCAAGTTTAATTTTTTGTGTCATTCTCCAAATTTATTTTGTATTATGTCAAATTTTTAATCTTCAATTTGTATTTTTCAGATGACAGATGTCCTTGCCCACAAAGTGTACAGCTCTGCGAGGTCTACCTTTCATTGTGAAGGAGAAGCCGGACGGCTTGCTAAAGACATGTCTGGTAAGACCAATTTGTCATTAAGGTTGCACATTGAGCAAGAACACACTAATGCAAACTTTCATCAAACCCTCATTTCTACTTCACTGTTACTTTGTTAATCCATCTAAATATTTTAATAAGTGTAACTTTTATAGTTTTTAATTTTATGTAATATCGCCAATACTGGCAATGTTACTGTAGCATCAAGGTTACAAGTGAGTGTAATGCCTGCATCACATGCATTTTGTAAAAGCAATTCTCCTTCAAATTTACTGGAAACATTTATAATTCCAAGCCCAAATTGGTCATGGGTTTTGAGAATGATGCATATACACATTTTGTCAGTATTTAAATTACAAAGTTATTCTGTCAGTACATTTTCAAAGTTGAAGTACACTTTTGTTGAGCTAATCTTTTTGAGAAAATAAAACAAAAACCTTTACATCAGCACCCTTTGCCGCTAATACTCTTTAGGGTGAGAATCTGGCAGATTTGGAATAGTAATGTCCATTGTTTTATGGCAGATTTGTTCCAGTTTAGGTTTTTGTCACTTATTAAATTAAAGGGAGCCTGTACCATGAGAGCAAATGTTTCCCTGTCTTTTGATCAATTTATTTAATTCAACAGACTATGACGATTTAAATACTATAATACTAATGTGTAGGAGGTGACTCTTGTATGAAAGTTTTATATTTTAGTTTTCAAAATCTGCATGAAAATGTATTTTGGCTTTTAAATTGTATTGTTACAGAATGAGAAGGAGAAAAAGATGAAAACTTAAGAGGCGGTGAATATTTATTATTGTCTCTGTATTCTTGTTTTTGTGTAGAATACAGACCCGAAGGAATCTTATGTGAAAGAAGTTGAACTGGGACTACTTGCTGAAGATGACGTTGGGACGGTCCGCTCAAGTCTAACAACACTAAGCATCGCCCTGATTACTGAGAAACAGATTGTCATGGATGATATATGCGACATCCCAACTGCATTTGCCCTTTTGTTTGGACTCATCTATGCTCTCAACCTGGAGTATCCGAAGGACATGAGGTACACCTTCGAAGTGATTCAAAGTTGTTCATGAACCTTGGTACCCAGTGCTCTGCCCGGGTTCGGTCCTTAAAAAACAGTTTGCTCAAGTAGCCTGCCATATGTAAACCCCGCCTCTGGTCTTGGCTGGATTTTGAGGGGGGTAAGAGTTCAGGTTGCAGTTGTCTTGTTACAGACAATACATGTTTTATGTCCATTTATTGTAAAAACAATATAACTATGTCCCACTGCTGATAGTGTACAGTGCCCATAATGATAAACTGATATTGGAATCAGCATTGGTACTGTGTATGTTAAGAAAGCATAACTTGTAGTAAATTGTTGTTTTTTGCATCTTAACAGTTCTTGTTAAGCTATTGCAGTTTTAAACAGTAACTGGATGGATAGATGCATAGATGATGCATGGATAGGATAGGTTTTTAAGCCATTTTATACCTCCCACCAATGGGCCTGACTAGACAGTCTATTGTTACAACAAAATAAAAAAAATGTTCCTGAATAAAACTGCAACCTGCACCAAAACCATCCTCAATCAGACCAGTTTCAAGGGAATGCCATTGTCCTTCTGTGTTTTATATGTTCCATCATATACAATGTCCCAAAGCTTGTATCAAGGCCTTGATTTTGGATTGCATTTTTTATTTTTTTGCAGCCATTTGGATTTTAGGTCTATGTTCAAGTGTTGACACCTGGAATTTGTATAGTTATGCAAACAAATGTTTACTTGTTGTTAATAAACATTTTGTGTTTGAAGAAGTTTGTTTTGTTTAACTGTTGACTTTTCCAAAGAAAATGGTGTACATGTTTAATTAATTTAAATGAAGGCAGCGTTGCAAAGAATTGAGTGTACTCAACTAATGGGCAGTGAAATTTAGTAACGACACTTTAAGTTTGAAGTAAGTTTTCTCAACAATAAATTTAAAGTTATGTTGATTTATGTTTTCAATCTACAAGAACACACAATTTCAAGTTTCTCCAACTTAATATTTTAAGTGTTCTGAACTTAAGTACATGAGTAGATGTGACTATCAAATCAAGTAGTGGTAACTTAAATACATGAGTAGGTCTGACTAGTAATGTTACGTTTGACAAACTTAAGATAGCACTTTGAGTGAACTCAAAAGGCTTTGCAGCTGGTTGCCTCACTTTTTTAAGTTGACTCAACTTTTGTTTTTTTAGAGTGTGTAACTGTAATTTTGACAATTGTAGTCAGTAGTTAACTTCTCATTTCTCTCCTGGAATGAAACGGGTTTTTTTCGTTGCCTTTTTTCAAGTCAACGGAGAAAAAACATTTTTTTTTTTTGGTCCTAATTTATTTATATTTGTCCTAAGTGTGGATGCTAGCAGGGGCCCACTCTGTTAACACCCAGTGTAAAATCTGTTCTGCTCTCAGCCGCTTCCATGTCAGCGCCTGGGCTCCTCTTTTATTCTGTAAACCTCTGAAACGCGACCCAATGTTTCTAAAACCGTTCTGCTCTCAACCTCATGCCCAAAGTTACAGTTTGTCGATAGTTGTTATTGGACAGTGTTGAGCTGTTTTCTTGAAATAAAGCTTTGTTTTTTAAAATATTCAACTCAAAACCTCTTTTCTTCTCATTGTGGAGTGATATTTAAACTGCACCCGCCCCAAAGAATGTCACCAGCCGTGTGTGTGTGTGTGTGTGTGTGTGTGTGTGGTTCCTTTGTGAAAACAAATGACAAAGGTCTGTATATTAATAACTATGAATAGGTTCTGTAATATGAGTTGTTTCTTTTGTTCCATAACAATAGTTTTTACGTTCATTGTTGTTGTGCATCGTTGTGGTTTTACCCATAATCCTCTCTGTCTGTCCCTCAGAGATGTAGCATGTGTGTTGGTGTGACCGGCGGACCATCATGCACCTCTTCTTGCTGCTGATCCTTCAAGCCTCAGCAGCCTCCGGACAGATCGACCCCGGTACACACACACACACACACACACACACACACACACACACTCTTTACGGAGCGCCTGTTCCATGCCTGCGGTCGTGTGTTCGCAGCCCACTGCCGCTATGCTCTGGGCATGGAGGATGGGCGGATCACAGACGATGACATCACAGCTTCCAGCCAATGGTACGAGACCACGGGGCCCCAGTACGCCAGGTCAGCGCTGTGATTGGTCCAAGGAATACTTCCTCAAAAGACCACCTGTACGTCCGTGACTCAGTGTGTGTGTGCGTGTGTGTGTGTGTGTGTGTGTGTGTGTGTATGCGTGTGTGTTACAGGCTGAACAGGGAGGAGGGCGATGGCGCCTGGTGTCCTGAGGGTCAGCTGGAGCCGTCAGACAGTCAGTACCTGCAGGTTGGTTTCTGTTATTATTATTGTTATCACTGAGTGGACTCGGGGGGTGGGGGGGGTGGGCCCTGACTCACCTGTGTGCGTGGCCCTCAGGTGGACCTGGGCCGGCTGACCTTCCTGACGGTGGTGGGGACTCAGGGCCGCTACGCCCCTTACTCCGGGAACGAGTTCGCCCGAGCGTACCGACTGAACTACAGCCGGGACGGCGTGCAGTGGAGAGCCTGGAGGAACCGGCTGGGCCACACGGTGAGGGAGCGATGACGTCATCGCTAAAGAGCTTTTCACATGAACACAGAGACACGCCCACTTGACGGGCTCCACCCCCCTCCCCCCCGCCCCTCTGTCCGCCTCCAGGTGATGGAGGGCAACAAGAACGCCTACACCTCCGTCATCAACGACCTGCACCCGCCCGTGGTGACGCGCTACGTGCGTCTGATCCCCGTCTCCAGGCTGTCCACCACCGTGTGCATGAGGGCGGAGCTCTACGGCTGCCAGTGGGAGGGTAGGCCACGCCCACTGTGGCGCTTACTGATGATGTCATGACAATGCAACAGGAGGTACACAAAGGTGTGACCAGAGGACTCGACCACTGGAGTCTCTAGTTGTATTGTTCCTATTGTTTTGATCTTATAGTTTATATATGTTTTTGTATTTTTTACTGTTTATATATATATATATATATATATATATATATATATATATATATATATATATATATATATATATATATATATATAAAAATAATTTTAAAAAAAAATTCTTATATTTTTTACGTCATCTTTGGTGTTTTTGGTTCTTTTTTAAATAAAACAATAATTTGACGTTTCTCCTCCTGCAGACGGTCTGATCTCCTACGGTGGCCCTGAGGGTCAATTAATGCTGCCGCCCGGTTACGCAATAGCCAGCCTGAACGACTCCACGTACGACGGCACGCACGAGAAGAGGTGAGCACACACACACACACACACACACTCCCTCCCGTGGTCCCGCCCCCCTGTGACTGGCGCCCCTCTCGTCCAATAGGAGGCTGGCGGGCGGTCTGGGTCAGCTGACGGACGGCGTGGTCGGCCTGGACGACTTCCTGCTGACGCGGCAGTACCACGTGTGGCCGGGCTACGACTACCTGGGCTGGAAGAACGACTCGCTCGGCATTCTGGGATACGTGGAGATGGAGTTTGTGTTCGACAGGCAGAGGAACTTCACCTCCATGAAGGTTCTGGTGATATTCCCTCGCGCTCTCGACTCGCCCGCGAGGTTTGTTCTGACGCCGTGTTCCGCTTCAGGTCCACAGCAACAACATGTTCTCCCGCGGCGTGAAGATCTTCTCCTCCGTCTCCTGCTGGTTCAAGCCCCGCCTCCTCGCCGGCTGGGAGGCGGAGCCCGTGGCGTTCAACACGGTGCTGGACGACCGGAACCCGAGCGCCCGCTACGTCACCGTGCCGCTGAGCCGCCGCGCCGCCCGATCCCTACGATGCCGCTTCGCCTTCGCTGACGTGTGGATGATGTTCAGTGAAGTGTCCTTCCAGTCAGGTAACACACACACACACACACACACACACACACACACACTCTCTTTCTCTCTCTGTCCTTCATGAGCCTGTTTGTCCCTCAGAGGACACCGTCCTCCCGTCTCTGTCGTCTCTCGGCTCGACCTCGTCTCCCGGGAAGAAAGAGATCACCATGACAACCACTCCTGCCACAGGTTTGACCTCTGACCTTCATCTCGTCTTCCTCACCTCTTCCTCACCTCCTTATCACATCTTCCTCTCCCTCACCTCTTCCTCTCTTCTTCATCTCTTCTCCCTCTCCTCTTCCTTTTTCCTCTCCTCTTCCTCCCCTCTTCCTCTCCTCTTCCTCACCTCTTCCTCTTCTCTTCCTCCCCCTCTCCTCTTCCTCGCTACTTCCTCTCCTCTACCTCACCTCTTCCTCTCTTCTTCATCGCCTCTTCCTCTCTTCCTCACCTCTTCCTCCTCTCTTCCTCACTTCTTCCTCTCCCTCGCTACTTCCTCTTCCTCTCCTCTTCCTCTTCATCTCCTCTTCCTCGCCTCTTACTCTCCTCTTCCTCACCTCTTCCTCTCCTCTTCCTCTTCATCTCCTCTTCCTCTCCTCTTTCTCACCTCTTCCTCTTCTTCTCCTTGTCCTCTTCTCTCCCTCACCTCTTCCTCTCCTCTTCCTCTTCATCTCCTCTTCCTCTTCCTCTCCTCGTTCTCACCTCTTCCTCTTCTCCTTGTACTCTTCTCTCCCTCTCATCTTCCTCTCATCTTCCTCACCTCTTCCTCTTCCTCACACAGCCAACTCCTCGGCCAGCGAGCCTCCAGACGACAGCAACACGCCCGTCCTGATCGGCTGCCTGGTGACCATCATCCTGCTGCTCGTCATCATCATCTTCCTCATCCTCTGGTGCCAGTACGTCTGCAAGGTTCTGGAGAAGGTGAGGAAGAGGAGGAGGAGGAAGAAAACAACTAAACTGAAACAACAAATATGAACCCTGACTTGAATATGACAACGCAGATGAAGGTAATTTGAACGTGTTCTTCCTCCTCTTCCTCGTCCAGGCTCCTCGGCGTATCCTGGACGAGGACGTGACGGTCCGGCTGTCGTCGTGCAGCGACACCATCATCCTCCAGACCCCCCCGGTGCCGCCCCGCTCTGGCCACGCCCCCCCACCCCCCGCCCACACCGACCCCCACTACGAGAGGGTCTTCCTGCTGGACCCGCAGTACCAGAACCCGGCGGCGCTGAGGAACAAACTGCCGGAGCTGTCGCAGAGCGCCGAGGCCTCAGGTAGACCGCCGCCTGCAGCGCCACCCGCTGGCCGCGCTGCACACCGCCTCCACCCGCCTCCACCCGCCTCCACCCGCCTCCACCCGCTCTCTGCAGAGCTCTCTGCAGAGCTCTGCTTTTCTTTTTCTTCCTCTTTTCTCGGACTTCAATGTTTTCGTCCTCTTCCTCCTCCTCTTCCTCCTCCTCCAGCGCTCCTTCTCGGTAACCCTCTCTACGACGTGCTCCTGCTGACTTCCTGTCACATGACGTCAGGCTGGCTGCGCGGTAAGAGATGGGGGCGTGGCTTCAGGTCGTCTGTGTTTGTGAACTTTATTGTTCCTCCTCATTACACATCCATGTGAATATATATCATGTATTTTATGGAATAATAATAAATCCTCCTCCTCCTCAGCGTGTGGCGGCGGCTACGCTGAGCCCGACGTGACGCAGTGCACGCCTCACCAGTGCTTCCACAGCAGCGCGCCGCACTACGCCCAGACGGAGGTGGTGCGGCTGCAGGGCGTGACGGGCAGCAACATGTACGCCGTGCCGGCGCTCACCGTGGACTCGCTCACCAGGAAGGACATCTCCGCCGCCGAGTTCCCGCGGCAGCAGCTGATCTTCAGGGAGAAGCTGGGGGAGGGGCAGTTTGGAGAGGTGAGCGGGCGGGGCGGGGCGGGGCCGGGGGGCGGAGCCAAAGCCGGGGGGCGGGGCCAAAGCCGGGGGGCGGGGCCACTCTGATGTATTTCCCTCCCGCAGGTGCACCTGTGCGAGGCCGAGGGACTGCCGGAGTTCCTCGGGGAGGGATCCCCGCTGCCGGAGCGGGACGGGCCCTCAGTGCTGGTGGCCGTCAAGCAGCTGAGGGCCGACGCCACCGGACAAGCCAGGTACGCCCTGAGACCCTGTGACCCCGTGACCTTGTGACCTCGTGACCTCGTGACCCTGTGACCAAGTCTACGTCCTCGTCTACAACCTCCTCGTCTACGTCCTCGTCTACGTCCTCTTCTCGTCTACGTCCTCGTCTACGTCCTCGTCTACCTCCTCGTCTACGTCCTCGTCTACCTCCTCGTCTACGTCCTCGTCTACGTCCTCTTCTCGTCTACCTCCTCGTCTACGTCCTCGTCTACCTCCTCGTCTACGTCCTCGTCTACGTCCTCTTCTCGTCTACCTCCTCGTCTACGTCCTCTTCTCGTCTACCTCCTCGTCTACGTCCTCGTCTACCTCCTCGTCTACGTCCTCGTCTACCTCCTCGTCTACGTCCTCTTCTCGTCTACCTCCTCGTCTACGTCCTCGTCTACGTCCTCTTCCCGTCTACGTCCTCGTCTACGTCCTCTTCTCGTTTACGTCCTCGTCTACGTCCTCGTCTACCTCCTCGTCTACGTCCTCGTCTACGTCCTCTCCTCGTTTACGTCCTCGTCTACGTCCTCTTCCCGTCTATGTCCTCGTCTACGTCCTCGTCTCGTCTACGTCCTTTTCTACCTCCTCGTCTACGTCCTCGTCTACGTCCTCGTCTTCTTCCTCGTCTACGTCCTCGTTTACGTCCTCGTCTACGTCCTCTTCTCGTCTACGTCATCGTCTACGTCCTCGTCTACGTCCTCTTCTCGTCTACGTCCTCGTCTACGTCCTCTTCTCGTCTACGTCCTCGTCTACGTCCTCTTCTCGTCCACGTCCTCGTCCTCGTCCTTCAAATGAAAGCCTTAAACCCGCCTGCTTCCTCCTCCTCCGTCCCGCAGGAACGACTTCCTGAAGGAGATCAAGATCATGTCCCGCCTGAACGACCCCAACATCATCCGGCTGCTGTGCGTGTGCGTGTCGTCCGACCCGCTGTGCATGGTGACGGAGTACATGGAGAACGGAGACCTCAACATGTTCCTGTCGCAGCGCGAGATCGAGAGCACGCTGACGCACGCCAACAACATCCCTTCAGTCAGGTCGGTGCTAACGTGCTAACGTGCTAATGTCGCCAGGTCATGTAGTTCAGGGAGCAAACAGCAGGGGGCGTCGTGATGAGTTCTGCAGGGTTCTTACTGTCATGAAAACCTGGAAAAGTCATCCACTTTCAAAATAGTATTTTCCAGGCCTGGAAAGTCCTTGAAGAAAAGAAAATCCCCAAAAGTTGGCATCTATATGAATGTTTATTCTTTTAATAAACTATTGTCTCTCATTCATTTGAGTCATTTAAGGTTTACTGTATGCTTTGAATCCTCATTGTTAGTTTAAATACTACATTTTATCACTTTGTACTGTTTACACACACATTTCACACAATGTTTGCTCATGGGCATTTAGTTTAAAGTCATGGAGATTTTATCAAAAGTCATAGAAATAATGTCAAAAGTGATGAAAGTTTGGTTTAAAGTCATGGAAATGTGGTTCAATCCATTGGTCAGGATGCGTCTCCTGGTTCTGACTCAGCCGCTCTCCTCCTCCTCTTCCTCCTCCTCCTCCTCCTCCAGCCTGTCCGACCTCCTCCACATGTCGGTGCAGATCTCGTCGGGCATGACGTACCTGGCGTCCCTGAACTTTGTGCACCGCGACCTGGCCACCAGGAACTGCCTGCTGGACCGCCGCCTCACCATCAAGATCGCCGACTTCGGCATGAGCCGCAACCTGTACAGCAGCGACTACTACCGCATCCAGGGCCGCGCGGTGCTGCCCATCCGCTGGATGGCCTGGGAGAGCATCCTGCTGGTGAGGCCACGAGTTGTTTCCTGAACGGAAACGAAGTGGCGTTGTGCAGCGTTGTGATGGTTCTGCCTCCTCTGCAGGGGAAGTTCACCACGGCCAGCGACGTGTGGGCGTTCGGCGTCACGCTGTGGGAGATCTTCACGCTGTGCAAGGAGCAGCCCTACAGCCTGCTGTCCGACGAGCAGGTCATCGAGAACACTGGCGAGTTCTTCAGGAACCAGGGCAGACAGGTGAGGCGGGTCAGGGAGGGTTCCTGGAGGAACGCCAGCTCCGGTTCCTGCGAGCGCTCTCAAGCTTCCCCGCTGGGAGCCGGTTCCTCTGACTGGGTCTGACAGAGTCTCTGAACCAGTCCACTCGCTGCTGTCCATCTTTAAAGTATTAAGGAGGAAATCCTTAGTGATGAAGCAGCTTTGTGCTGCGGTGAAGCTCTGGGGCTTCAGTGCCTTGCTCAAGGACACTAAAATTTGCTCCAAAAAAAATAATCTCAAAACTAAAATTTGCTCAAAAAAAAAAAATCTCAAAACTAAAATTTGGTCTAAAAAAAAAAAAATCTCAAAACTAAAATTTGCTCTAAAAAAAATCTCAAAACTAAAATTTGCTCAATAAAAAAATCTCAAAACTAAAATTTGCTCTTAAAAAAATAAAATCTCAAAACTAAAATTTAGTCTAAAAAAAAAAATCTCAAAACTAAAATTTGCTCTAAAAAAAAATCTCAAAACTAAAATTTGTCTAAAAAAAATCTCAAAACTAAAATTTGCTCTAAAAAAAAAATAATCTCAAAACTAAAATTTGCTCAAAAAAAATCTCAAAACTCAAATTTGCTCTAAAAAAAAATCTTAAAACTAAAATTTGCTCTAAAAAAAAAAAAATCTCAAAACTCAAATTTAGTCTAAAAAAAAAATCTCAAAACTAAAATTTGGTCTAAAAAAAAATAATCTCAAAACTAAAATTTGCTCTAAAAAAAATAAATCTCAAAACTAAAATTTGCTCAATAAAAAAATATCTCAAAACTAAAATTTAGTCTAAAACATAGCAAGAAAGGGATTTCCATTTTCTTTGATAATTAAAAGTAATTAAAAGTAATTAAAAGCACGGATGGAGGAGTCTCTAAAAGTTGGACCATGTTGTTCCATGTCGTCGGGCCGAACACTTTACAAAGTGGAGACAGATAAAGTTTGAGAACCTCTGACCTCGATACTGACGAACACGCTAACCAGTTCGTAGCATGTAGCATGTCGACATTGCTAGCGATCGATGGCGGGTTGGAAGCTGTGCACACACACGACCCCGCCCTTGAAACGACACTTCGCACTGCGCTGGCACATCACAGGAAGTAGTGTCTAGTGGTCTGGCTCTTCACTAACGGCCTCTTTCCTGAGCAGATCTTCCTCTACGGGCCTCCTCTGTGCCCCCCTTCGCTCTTTGAGCTGATGATGCGCTGTTGGAGCCGCGACATCCCCGACCGACCCGCCTTCGAGGGCCTCTACCAAGCCCTAAGGCCCCACGTCAGCCAGTGAGCCGGAGCCACCGGACCTCACCGGACCTCACCGGACCTCACCGGTACGGGACGGCGAGGACGGGAACGACGCCACGAGCGTGAGCGGCGCCCAGAGGGAGAGAAGCAACCAGAAGAACTGTGGTCAGAACTGTGGTCAGAACTGTGGTCAGAAGGTGGGTTGGTTTCGTGGTGCCAGCAGTCAAGATGGAGGCAGAAGGTCGTCAATTTTTTTAAAGCTTTTTTAAAAAAGATTTCTATCATTTATGATTTCACAGTTTCATCCGTCTCTTTAAATGCTTTTGACCAAAAACGTCTCGTCGGACCTTTTGACTCTTTTGTTGCGTTGTGTTGGTGCTCAAAGAGCCTGAAGCTTCATGTTCTTCTTCTGTTGGGCTTTAACGAGCTGAACATCTGGACAGACTGCTCGGCCTGAGTGCTTCCCCTCCGCCCTGTGTGTTAGTTTTGTTGTGAAGCACTGTGTGTGTCTCAGTTATCCGTGTTCATATATTAACCCACACTGGAGCTAGGGTTAGGGTCAAACTGTAGTGTAGCTTTATTGTAGGTTTGTATTCTATGCTGTTCTTGTTTTACAGTATTTCACTTTTGTAGGTCTTTTTTTTTGTGGATATGAGGTTCACGGCCTGGAGGTCATCGAGGAGAGGAAGTGTGTTGCTGCCAAAGAGGAAGAAAGATTAAACAATTCCATGATTATATCACATTCTATAAAACTCAATGTACTAACATCTGCACGTTGGTGGATGCTTTCATACAATGTGCCTTACATGTGTAGCACGAGCGCTACCAGAGGGAATCAAGCTAGCACGAGCGCTACCAGAGGGAATCAAGCTAGCACGAGCGCTACCAGAGGGAATCAAGCTAGCACGAGCGCTACCAGAGGGAATCAAGCTAGCACGAGCGCTACCAGAGGGAATCAAGCTAGCACGAGCGCTACCAGAGGGAATCAAGCTAGCATGAGCAACACAGTTAGCTAACAGTGAGTCTCATGCAAAGTTCCAGTGTTCAGGTATCACTTTACCTGAGTGTGTGTGTGTGTGTGTGTGTGTGTGTGTGTGTGTGTGTGTGTGTGTGTGTGAGCTGTTAGTTGTGTGTTGGGCTGTTTGTGTGTATGCTTTGTCTCCATTGGGGTTGTAGTTTTTGTTAGCGCCTCCAAAGATTAGCCAGAAAAAAACTTAACATGTTGAAGTCCTTTAGTTGAGAAACAAGACAAACTGATCAAAATAAGATTAAAGTATTAAATCATCACCTTCCTAAAATAATGTTCTACATGATGTGACTGAGGCAACTTCACGAGCTTTTCAAGATGCCGTTTTGAAGCTAGCAGTTAAGCTAGCAATTTAGTTAGCGTTTTTTGAGCATTTTTGTCACTCGAACGCTTTACGGGAAGAGAGGAAGACCAAAGTGTGTGTGTGTGTGTGTGTGTGTGTGTGTGTGTGTGTGTGTGTGTGTGTGTGTGTGTGTGTGTGTGTGTGTGTGTGTGTGTGTGTGTGTGTGTGTGTGTGTGTGTGTGTGTTCTCAACATTCCTGTGAGCGCGGGCAGCGTCGAGGTCGCTTTAAAGCAACAGGACAGAAAGAAAGGAAACCACTAAACTCAATCTCCCAGAGTCCTTTGCTGCAGAGAGAGAGATCTTTTAGCTCGACAGCGATACGACACATCTCAGTGTGTGAATGCAGATCAGGTGGGATGATTATTGATAATTGATTATCAGAATTTGTGACTTCTCCTCTGGTTCCTGCTCCTTCAGGAAGGTGTTGTTGTTGTTGTTGTTGTTGTTTTCTTTCCGACAGCGGCGCTTCTGACTGCTTCTTGGTGTACTGTACATCGCTGTGTGTATTAATATTTGTGGTTGGTGACGTCGTGTCCTCACTCTGAACCTCTCATCATCTTTTCCTCTAATAAACATGTTGTTGGTCAAACAGACGCTTCACTTTGTCGTCTTTCACTTTGTCGTCTTTCACTTTCACCGCTCGTGTTTCAGCTTTTGATGCATCAAAGAACCACATCAACGTGTTTGTTGCTTCACGGAAACTCAATAAAACGTACAAAATGTTTCAGTAAAGGATGAAACGCTGGTTGAAGTGACGACCTGTGTTGTTAGTTATGAACATGAGATTTGATTGATTGGTTGTCATATGTTATGACTTGTTTTCATTGTGTTTGTATTACGGTTTTATTGCTGAAAAAATACATTTTATCATTTTTCTTGCAGTAAATATACATGAATCCAAACTGACCCGTAACACTATAGATGTTAAAATATCAAAATATAACCAAAAATAAAACAAAAGTAGTTACGAGATGTGTTGTAATGCCTCTAATGTGACAGTCAGGTAACACAAGCTTTTGTTTATTACAGGATTCTCTTGAGGTTCATTTTCCATGTTTTTAATAGAAATGAAGGATTATCCTGACAAAGAAAAGGCCCAAAAATATTAAAACACAACAATATGTTCATGGATCAGGAATCGCTGTAACCTGGATGCAAATGAGGTCAAACTATGAGGTAAAACCTCACCTGAAGCTCCGCCCCCTCTGGGTGAAAGACCGCTGACGGCCAGCAGGGGGCGACCGAGAGGACGAAACCCTTTGAGCACAAAGTGCAGCAGCACAAGGAGCTAACGGCGCTAAGGAGCTAACGGTGCTGATGACAGAACCTCTTGTGGTTCTCAAGAGAGAACCCATTTTCCAGACTGGAGCTCCTCAGATGTTCTTCAGGGGTTGGAACCCTTCATGTCAGTTCTCAGGTTTCTTATCGTGGATTCACTTTTAATGAAGCAGGATGTTCTTCTTCTCCAGAAGAAACGATGGCTCCTGTTCCCAGCAGAGCTCCTGGAGGGCAGGAATGTTACCAGGACATCGGAGATGAAGCTTCACAGCCAGTAAACGGGGACATCGTAAAGATCCCTCCATTGAGTCATCCTTTGTCTGCCACTAGGGGGCAGAAGAACTCACCCAGCTGCTGCTTCCACACAGCAACGTGAGGATCATCTTCATGTTTGTGCCACATGATGAATATGAATTTAATAAGTCTGTTGGAGCTCTGTGTTTGGTCTCCACAGTCGTGCAGCAGAAGTCAACGAGAGCCCGACCAGATGTTTGACCCCTCCAGGAAGGAGGATCCTGATCTGATGGTGGACCTCCTCAACCGGTTCCTCTCACCCTGAAGGATCAGCGTCTCTCCTCCAGAGCTTCAGGGTCAGAACCGAGAAGGACTGTCAATCATTTCACTCTCATGTCTTGTATTCATGGTGTAACAGGCTGGTAGGAGACCACAAGCAGAGAACCTCGACCTCTGACCTGGAGCCCCGACTCATGCTGATCGTTTAGTACCAACAGCTGGGTTTAGA
>NW_027176226.1:0-55000 GCF_023055335.1 Clinocottus analis | reverse complement strand
GCATGAAACAAACCTGAAGTGTAGTACAGTAAGAAGTACTTGTACCTCTGAGGTGTTACAGTAATAAGTACTTGTACCTCTGAGGTGTAGTACAGTAAGTACTTGTACCTCTGAGGTGTAGTACAGTAATAAGTACTTGTACCTCTGAGGTGCAGTACAGTAAGTACTTGTACCTCTGAGGTGTAGTACAGTAAGTACTTGTACCTCTGAGGTGCAGTACAGTAAGTACTTGTACCTCTGAGGTGTAGTACAGTAAGTACTTGTACCTCTGAGGTGTAGTACAGTAAGTACTTGTACCTGTTCCCTCAGGGCTCCCTGATCTGGTTCCTGATCCCAACTACATCCAGATCGGCAGCTACATCCAGAAGATGCCGATGTACAGCCTGCAGTGTGCTGCGGAGGAGAACTGCCTCTCCTCGTGAGACTAGCTGCTGTTCATACACACACACACACACACACACACACACACACACACACACACACACACACATATATATATATATATATATATATATATATATATATATATATGAATATTTTAATACTTTCAGATCATTTAGAGATGTTTAAATTTGCTTGTAATTTATATTCCTTTTCTCTCCCTCCTCCTCCTCCTCCTCCTCGTCCTCCTCCTCCTCCTCTTCCACCTCCTCCTCCTCCTCTTCTTCTTTCTCCTCCTCCTCCTCTCGCTCCTACTCCTCTTCGTCCCCCTCCTCTTCTCGCTCCTCCGCCTCCTCCTGCTCCTCCAACTCCTCCTCTTGCTCCTCCTCCTCCTGCTCCTCTTCCTCCTGCTCCACCTCCTCCTCTTGCTCCTCCTCCTCCTGCTCCTCTTCCTCCTCCTCCTCCTGCTCCTCCTCCAGCTCCTCTAGCTCCTCCCATGACTACTCCAGCAGGGTGTTGTTGCGGTTCCCTCAGCGGGTGAAGAACCAGGGATCAGCTGACTTCCTGCCCAGTAAACCTCGCTATGCGTGGGAGTGGCACAGCTGCCACCAGTAAGTCCTCTTCCTCCTCCTCCTCCTCCTCCTCCTCCTCCTCCTGGTCTCTGTGGCGTGGCCTGTAGTTGACCTCTGTGTTGTTGTTGTTGTTGTTGTTGTTGTGGTCTCAGGCACTTCCACAGCATGGATGAGTTCAGTCTGTACGAGCTGCTGGACGCCGTCACAGAGACTCGAGTCGCTGAAGGTCACAAAGCCAGTTTCTGTCTGGAGGACACGTCATGTGACCCGGGACGCCACCGCCGCTACGCATGCACCTCCCACACACAGGTACACACACACACACAGGTACACACACACACACACACACACACAGGTACACACACACAGGTACACACACACACACACACACACACAGGTACACACACACAGGTACACACACACACACACGCAGGTACACACACACACACGCAGGTACACACACAGGTACACACACACACACACATATGTACACACACAGGTACACACACATATGTACACACACAGGTACACACACACACACATGGTACACACACACACACAGGTACACACACACACACAGGTACACACACACACACGCAGGTACACACACACACACACGCAGGTACACACACACAGACACAGGTACACACACATATATACACACACAGGTACACACACACACACACAGGTACACCCACACACACACACAGGCACACACACATATATACACACACAGGTACACACACACACACAGGTACACACACACACACACAGGCACACACACATATATACACACACAGGTACACACACACACAGGTACACACACACACAGGCACACACACACATGGTACACACACACACACACACACACAGGTACACACACATATATACACACACAGGTACACACACATGCAGGTACACTCACGCAGTTACACACACACATATACACACGCACGCAGGTACACACACAGGTACACACACACACACACAGGTACACACACACATATACACACGCACGCAGGTACACACACACACACAGGTACACACACACACACAGGTACACACACACACATATACACACTCAGGTGCACAAAAACAAACTTTTAGTAAAAGTTTGTAAAAGTCAGGAAAATGGTGTGTGTGTGTGTGTGTTTGTATGTGTGTGTGTGTGTGTGTATGTGTGTGTGTATGTGTGTGTGTGTGTGTGTGTGTGTGTGTGTCCAGGGCTTGAGTCCAGGTTGCTATGACACCTACAACGCCGACATCGACTGTCAGTGGATCGACATCACTGACGTCTCTCCTGGAAAATACGTCCTGAAGGTCTGTTGATACGACAAAACGATCAACTTCCTGTTCCTCATCACGCACATGTGGATCAGTCCGCCGCTAAAAATAGTCCCCGGCTAACGCAATCCCTCCTGTTTGCCTTAAAGCGACAGGCGGCTCCGTCTTTAAAGTCATAACTTCCATAATGAGATTAAACAGACGCAAAACCAGCCTGAAAAGTATGAAAGTAGATCTGTGTCTTTTTTACCAGGGTACATGTCTTGTCTGTAGGTAAATTTGCTTTGAGTTATGACTCTAAAAAAAAAATGCTCTAAAAAAAACATTCTAAAAAAAAAACGCTTTTTGAGAGCGCGTCCAGAAAAACATTCTCAAAAAAAAAGTGCTCTCAAAAAAAAATTTTTTTTTTTGAGAGCACTTTTTTTTTGAGAATGTTTTTTTAGAGCATTTTTTTTTTTTGAGAGCGATTTTTTTTTTCAGCAAATTTAAATTTAAATTTAAGATTTTTGAATTGAGAGCACTTCTTTTTTTTCCTCTGTTGCTCTGCTTCAGACTTTTTTAAGTAGAGCTTTCATCCAATCAGATTTCTCCTCGATGTCTCTGTAGAAACAGAGCGGCCCGAAGTTAAAGATTAAAGGACACGGGGAGTGGACGTTGTTGTGATTGTCATACTGTTCATCAGATCTGTAGTGTGACATGCTGAGCGTATTCCTTGACGTAAAAGCGGCTGCATGCACGCTCTGGACGTGTGATCGGTCAGTGGGCCAGAGTGACTTCAGTCGACAGAATGCTAGCTAACATGAGCAAAGTCCGGATGTCAAGTTAATGTGACTTTATTTGATAGTTTACAGCAGTTGTGATCTTTAGTTTGACATGCTAGCCTGCTAGCTTGCGGGACATGTGATCGGTCAGTTGGCCAGAGTGACTTCAGTCGACAGAATGCTAGCTAGCTGCTAGCAGAACCCAGTAAGAGTAAGAAGCATCCAGGCCGAAGCATTAGAGAAGTGAGGTCATTGTTCAGCGTGGTCTCGTTGTGGGTGGTTACCGTGGCGGCGTGGTTACCATGGCGGCGTGGTGACCGTGGTGACCGTGGGGGCGTGTCCTCTCAGGTGACGGTGAACCCTCAGCAGCAGGTCCCAGAGTCCAACTACAACAACAATGTGGCCCGTTGTGACGTCCAGTACACCGGCAGCGCCGCGCACGTGTCCGGCTGCACCACCACGGCGTGAGTTCACTTCATCGACAGCAAGCTGAGCCTCTTTTGTGTCTTTTTGTCACCTTTAATAATCAATACGTTGTCTTTGTTCTTTGGTTTCTCGCAGCCACTGAGATGAAGTCTGCAAAGTGAGACAAACGGAGTGAATGCTGCCGGAGAATGAAGCTTAAAGTGACGCGTGACCGCGTCAAAGCAAAGAAAGTGACCACTGCAAAGACTCGTAAATCACCTGAAGCCCATTATTTTGGTCAAAATGAAGCCTCAAGTCAGAAGGAGCATTTACTGACATTAGCTTTTCAAATTACAGACGTCTGTTAACGTCTGTGAGACGAGGACTGAGCTCCAGAACCAGAACATGTTGCACCAGATGTTTGTAAATCCGTCACCATGTTTGTGTGTGAAGTTAAACTTAAAAACATCAGGAAAAACCTTCCAAAGACTTCAGCCTGCAGAGGCAGCCTTTAAAGAACTGAACTGACCGTTGAAGAAAAGTCATATCCTGTATATTAGCAATGGTATAAGCAGACGGGCAAATTATACGTTAGAATTTGATGCAAACATTTGTACATTTGCAGGAATGTAGCACAACATAGAGCTAAAAACACTGCTCTCTTTATTTAAATATGAAAGTACAATATCAATATTTTGGTGCTAAAATCTATGAATATTCAAGATGAACGAGAAAAAAAAATCTAATATTCATAAAAAAAAAATTGAATATTGATCAAAACAATCTAATATTGATTGGTTATCATTTTGGCCATAACCGTGCAGCACTAGCTTGACGTTACTGTTGTCCTTGCAACTCCATTTAAAATATGTTTGTCCTCATTTGTCACTTTGACAAAAACATGCAGTGAAAACTTTCCAGGTTGAAAAACACCAAAGTTCCTCTTGAAGAAATGTCTCATCTGTGTAAAGTGTAGAACGATGACATCACCGCTGCAACGCCGAAAGTAAAAGTTTAAGTTGGCCAAACAAACTGAACTCACCCTCTGTTCATGCAGTAATATCATAATATCATATTTATTTATGGCTGTACGTGCAGAAGTTAGTGCCTTTCATCTGATCGCAAAACTTTACAGACAAAGTTTGTTACATCGTCTGCGTAACGTTTTATAATTTAAGAACTGTTGTGTTTCGCCAAATTACCAAATACATTTACATACCTATACCATATGTTTGTCAACAATAAACAGAACTTTGTCTGTGTCATGAATATATATATATATATATATATATATATATATATATATATATATATATATATATATATATATATATATATATATATAAGCAATTTAACTTTTAGTTTGGTAACTTCACTTTGCTTTGTTTATTTTATGAAAACATGCTATACATGTTTTATATTATAGTTTATTTCTTTTCATTTAGTTTACTCACAATCAGGAAAAGCTTTTTTTTGTGATGGTGACATTAAAAGTTTTTCTAGAGATTAAAAAAAAAAACATTATTTAAATGAAGAAAACTATTTAATTTCTCACAATATAGAGAACTCGCAGTAACTATTGTTTTTAGACAAAATGTTCTTCTGTTAAATACGAGTCAGACTCACAAACTAGTCTGTGCCTTTATGTGGGGCAACGCTATATCGAGTGTGTATTTAAGTGCTTGAGTACACAGTGTGTGTACTTGTACTGGACAAACCTGCTGCATGCAGCGAGCTCACGTCTCGTCCTCAGCCTGCATCACTGCTTCCTCACATTAATAAAGCTTGAACGACAACAGTGCTGATGGTTTTTTGTAAGCACAAAGTGAAAGTTGAATATAATTAAATATTAATATAAATTTAAACGCTTAACAGATGTAAATTAAATAAAATATAATTCTTGTCGTTCTCCTGCAGACAAAGTGTTACGAACCTGGACGCCGTCAACACGTCTCTGGTTGGAGTGCTTGACATGACCAGCAGGGGGCACATCTGTGACCATTATGAATTATCATGAGCCACCATTAATGTTACGGAGGCTGCGGGGACCAATATTCTCCTCAAACCGTATGTACGTAATCCACAGACTTTATTAGAAGGGGATTTAGTCATAAATGACTCTTTTAATTCATAATCTGTGAAATAAATATAATTATAATAATATCAGGTTCATGTATAAACTACAAAGGGCTTCACATTAGCAAGAAAACCACCTTAAGACTTCCAGAAGACACATTTTAAACCTGCTGATATTATTGTAATATGAAGTACACATGAAATATTAAAAGTGGAAACTTTAATGTACATTCAATTCACTCAATGCAGGACCGATTCTGCAACGCGCTGTCACCAAACAGCTCAAGACACAACCTGATATTTCACAAAGCAAGTTATCGACCAAGAAATCCTGGACAGGTTTATTTCTTTTGAGGACTCGCTGCGTGGAACAAGTGGAATCGGAGCGGGTTGTGTGGAACAGATAAGCTTGTTTATCTGGAGAGCCGCTGGCTCGATCCCCGACACGATGACCCCGCGGCCGCCTTGTTGACTTTGTGGCAATTTGGACGAGCGGATGTCTGTTTGACAAACATGAATACTGCCTCACAAAGTACACACGGAGACACACTGAGGCCGCGCTGCAGAGGAGGACAGTACTACTACACCCAGTACTACCAGTACTACCAGTACTACCAATACTACCAATACACCCAATACTACCAGTACTACCAATACTACCAATACTATTAGTACCAATACACCCAGTGCTACCAGTACTACCAATACTACCAATACACCCAATACTACCAATACACCCAATACTACCAGTACTACCAATACTACCAATACTATTAGTACCAATACACCCAGTACTACCAGTACTACCAATACTACCAATACTACCAATACACCCAATACTACCAATACACCCAATACTATTAGTACCAATACACCCAGTACTACCAGTACTACCATTACTACCAATACTACCAATACTACCAATACACCCAATACTACCAGTACTACCAATACTACCAATACAACAAATACTATTAGTACTACCAATACACCGAGTACTACCAGTACTACCAATACACCCAATACTATTAGTACTACCAATACACCAAATACTACCAATACACCCAATACTATTAGTACCAATACACCCAGTACTACCAGTACTACCAATACACCCAATACTATTAGTACTACCAATACACCAAATACTACCAATACTACCAGTACTACCAATACATCCAATACTACCAGTAATATTAGTACTACCAATACATGCAATACTACTAGTACTACTAATACACCCAATACTACAAGTACTACCAGTACTATTAGTACTACCAATATACGCAATACTACCAGTACTACCAATACACCCAATACTACCAGAACTGCCAATACTACGCGTCACAGTAATCAACATGATAACAAGATGAAGTTAGCTGAAGATTTTTCTACCGGTCATAAAAATGAATGAAGGCCGAGCGTGAGATGATCAATAATTAATAATCTGTATAATATATCTATATAGATATATAGATATATTCAACAAAATGAAGTGGGACCAGCTTGTTTAAATGCTCCAGAGTTTTATTGATACATCAAAGATTAGTTTTTGCCAAACACACAATTAAAGATGTGATCACACAAACACTAATCTAAACACCTTCACTCTGTCGCACGCCGGCAGGTGTTTGAGTGTCTGGTCGGTGCGACGCGTCTCAGAAGTCGTAGCCGCAGGTGTACGGGTGGCGCTCTGAACAATCTCGATTCACCCAGCAGGTTTTCCCTGTTGTCCCTGAGAACAGGAGACACACAGGAGTCAGTCAGAGCTCCAACATGGCAAGAGAAGGAACATCAGAGACACTAAAGGAGGATATAACCAGCCTTTCAGCACTTTACAAGAACATTGTTCTTCTTTTTTTTTTAAACTTTTGTGATTTAATAATATGCTGTGATTCACCATCTGATGTCATCATGATGCAACCATGTTTGTAGCCGGGAGCAACGGAGGGACACCAGTTTGTTTTGGAGAAGTCTTTGCCATTACTCCAGAGCCAAACGTTGTCCTAGAAGATGAAGAAGAAAAGACGAAGATGTTATGAACAGGTGTCATCCAATCAGTAGTCAGAGCTGTTGGAGGGAAACGTTACCTGCTGGCAGTCAGAGCCTCCAATCCAGCTGTTGGAAAGCATGTCAGGCATACTGAGAGCAGATTCAAGGTTGGCTTTCATGCTCACGCAGTTTCTCTACAGTGGAGACAGACAGACAGACAGACAGACAGACAGACAGACAGGCAGACAGACAGACAGGCAGACAGACAGACAGACAGACAGACAGACAGACAGACAGACAGACAGACAGACAGACAGACAGACAGACAGACAGACAGACAGACAGTCAGGTGTGAATCAGCGCTCTAAAGCTGTACATGTGTCCGTCTCCAGCAGCAGGAGGACGGAGGTTTGTTTGTCGCCATCCAATTTCGTCAATCACCTTGTAGCCCCGCCCCTAAAGCGCCCCCTGCTTATTGTCTGTTTGACTCTAACGGACCATAATGTCCTAAATCATTTATATAGACTTCTATACAACCAGAGGAGTCGCCCCCTGGTGGTCAAGAGAGAGAATGCAGCTTTAACACATGAAGCATAGACTTCTATACAACCAAAGGAGTCGCCCCCTGGTGGTCAGGAGAGAGAATGCAGCTTCAATACATGAAGCATAGACTTCTATACAACCAGAGGATTCGCCCCCTGGTGGTCAGGAGAGAGAATGCAGCTTGAACACGTGAAGCATAGACTTCACTTTAAAGAACTGGTTGTAGGATGGTTCTTTCATCCAACACCAATCCTATCGGACACTGGATGTGCGTGTCTCCTTTGTGGTTTCTTATTCAACAATTTATTGTGTGCAAAATGAAAAAAAGGAAAATTAATGTTAGCATCTTAGCTTTTAGCTCATGGCTGCAGTGTCTTATTTCAGCCACATGCCCCGTGGTAAAGCAAGCAAGCGTAAATGAAAGGTGCACATCACAGTGTTCTGAATAACAGCAGCAGACTAAAGTCAGTGTAGGAGTGTGTCAGTGATTACCTCAGCCTCAGCCCAGGTCAGTGGCTCTTCAACGAATTTGGAACAGTGACCATGCATAGTTTTTGGACAATTGAAGGGGCTGGTGGAATTATCTGTGAAGAAAGTCAGAGGATTGCGAGCAATTAAATATTGTTGTCATTTAACATCACATTGAGGTGTATCTGGGGAGTCAGAGGGCAGCAGGTCATCAGGATGAGTCCACCTCCTCGTTCATCTCCCATCAGCTTCCAGGACGTGAACTTTAGCCCCATCAGACTTCTATGAAGTCCATCTACATATTTGCACATGTGAACACATTCCAGTTGAACACTGATGCTCACCAGAAGCTGCAGCCAGAGCCATCAGGGCACAAACAAGTAGAGACACAGTCAGCATCTTCATGGTGGAGATGACGCAGATGTTGCAGATGATGATTTAGCTTTAAATGGGAAGAGACAGCTGAGTTGAAATCCTGAAGGGAGTGGAAGTGAACACAGCAGTCATAGTGGGTCCACAAGAGGAAGGAGGGAAGATGTGGGGAGAGAGAAGAGAGTCGTCACTAACCTGAAGAACAATCTTCTGGTCTTCTTTCTCACTTCCAGCGGTGGTCTTCCTGTGTGGAGCTGCTGATCAAGAGACACCATCAGCTTTTATACACACTTGCTTCCCGTGATGACTGTCAGCACAGATGTTGATTCCTAAGCTTATCAGTTTGGATGTTGGTCAACAAATCAAAGTGCACCACATCCCACACTGTTGGATTTTGAAACCCACTGAGTGTGTGACGCCTCCTCTGCCTCCCTCATCTGTTTGAATGCGTACAAACAGCACGCTGTGTCTCTATTCAGGCTCTTTATGCATCATTACTGCTTGAAAAGACATCGTTCAAGACATGTCCTCGTTCATAAGTACTCTGATGGATCCCAGCAGCCTGCAGGCCAAAGAGGACCAGGGGCCTAAAGTGGGTGCTGAGCTGAAGCACAGATGAGCTAAATGCTAACATCGGCAGGCTAACGCGCTCATAGTGGCAATGCTCACATGTTGGCGTTAGACCGGTCTGACGGTTCACCGCGATCACCAACTCATTCCAGCATGTTAGCATGCTAGCATTAGCACACACCTGTGTGCAGGTATTTGGTCCCAAACCAAAGTCTGACAAGTTGATCAGAATTCCTCCTGAAGGGGCGTGTATGTCATGGACAACGACTTGAGAGACATTCATTGAGTTCTGCTGGCTGAATGTAAATATCATTTCATGTCGCAGGCTGTGAAGTTGTGTCCTGACTCTGCTGAAATGATGGGAAATGATTGATTTGCTCCCACGCAGGAGCAAGACACCTGGTTGAAAGCCACAGGTGCACAAACAGCTCAAAGAGCATCTTGTCCGTCGTTGTGTGTCCTTGTGGTGTTGAAATGTCAGCCCACACCATAATCAATCATGTGGGCAGAGAACTAACATTGGATGTGTGTGGTTGGGGTCCGTGCAGGTTAAAGTCTCACAGCACACGTTTCATCAGGTGAACTCTGGCTCAGTGGAGACCCAACTTTTAATACGTGAATAAAGCTGAATATCAAAACATACATGATACAAAGATTAAAGAAAGAATAAAGATGAAACCAGCTCTTTTAAATGACTTTGTAGGTGTTTAGGGTCTGGGAGGACCCTTTAGTATCTGTGATGTTTATTTTTGTGGTTTTTGTTATCCACCAATTCAACTGATTTTTTGGGGGCTTTGTCGAATCCCAAAACGCATTAAATTTGACAAGCATATCAGGATTGGTGAAACGTGATGTTTTATGGTTCTCCCATTTGGGTGTAAAGAAATAGCTCTATAGCGCCTCCTATAGTGTCTTCTGCTGCACCCATTGCCCCCAATGACCAACTGAAAACGACACCGTTTGGACATGAAAAGGTTCAACAAGCCTCTGAGGAGATAAAGCTTTTCAGAAGAATGTCATCACACATCTTACTTTCAGTGGACTTGCTTTAATCTGCCTTCATAACATTCACGGCCTGAGCATGTCCACAAGCCAACTTTCACACAGAGTCATAGCGCCACCAGATGGCAACAGGAAGTCAGCGTCTCATTTTCATGACACTTCATGATGTTGTCTCCACTTGTTGTCGAGCAGCATGAAGCACGTTGCTGCATGTCGTCCAGCGTTAACAACGGAGACAGGAAGTAGGGGACTGTTTGCAGATCATAATCAGACGTTCTTGTCCGCGACCGTTTACTTTACATTGATACAACTTGCTTATGAATGCATGCTTTCTGCCCCAAACTGCATGCAATAATAAAGTGGGCGTGTCTGTGAAGGGTCTGGTTGGCATCCACAGAACCCATTTCCATTCACATGTCTTCAGCTGAGAGATCAAGGGACCCCTCCGAAAGGGTCCTTCTTCCTGCAGAAGGATGGATGGAATATTCTTGTGTTGTGGCTACTTGCTCTATAATATGATCTGCTACATGTATTTATGCTTCTCAGAAGGGAATCAAATGCACTCACGTTAAGTATTTCTAGACCACGCTGTACTGGAAACACACACTCCAATATTGTCTTTCTGCCCACACACTCATGGCCTGGCATCAGGTCGCTGCCAGGAAACATGCGGTGGGTGTTTTACGCCACCATCCAATGAGGGAGGAGGTCTTCATGTCAGTGATCCCGGATTGAATTATGATCCAAAATAATATTCTGGAGATAATTCAACAGGATTCTTACAGGAATGAATGAAGCTTTTCCCCGACAGATGTTTTCTGGCCTGTCAGTTCTCGGCTGTCTTGAACATTTTGGTTCAAGTGTCCAGGTGTAGGTTTAGTGTCCACAAGGTGCACCAATGGACTCCACATCAGGTTGGAGAGTTAAAACATCACGTTTCACCAATCCTGATATGCTTGTCAAATTTAATGCGTTTTGGGATTCGACAAAGCCCCCAAAAAATCAGTTGAATTGGTGGATAACAAAAACCACAAAAATAAACATCACAGATACTAAAGGGTCCTCCCAGACCCTAAACACCTACAAAGTCATTTAAAAGAGCTGGTTTCATCTTTATTCTTTCTTTAATCTTTGTATCATGTATGTTTTGATATTCAGCTTTATTCACGTATTAAAAGTTGGGTCTCCACTGAGCCAGAGTTCACCTGATGAAACGTGTGCTGTGAGACTTTAACCTGCACGGACCCCAACCACACACATCCAATGTTAGTTCTCTGCCCACATGATTGATTATGGTGTGGGCTGACATTTCAACACCACAAGGACACACAACGACGGACAACATGCTCTTTGAGCTGTTTGTGCACCTGTGGCTTTCAACCAGGTGTCTTGCTCCTGCGTGGGAGCAAATCAATCATTTCCCATCATTTCAGCAGAGTCAGGACACAACTTCACAGCCTGCGACATGAAATGATATTTACATTCAGCCAGCAGAACTCAATGAATGTCTCTCAAGTCGTTGTCCATGACATACACGCCCCTTCAGGAGGAATTCTGATCAACTTGTCAGACTTTGGTTTGGGACCAAATACCTGCACACAGGTGTGTGCTAATGCTAGCATGCTAACATGCTGGAATGAGTTGGTGATCGCGGTGAACCGTGAGACCGGTCTAACGCCAACATGTGAGCATTGCCACTATGAGCGCGTTAGCCTGCCGATGTTAGCATTTAGCTCATCTGTGCTTCAGCTCAGCACCCACTTTAGGCCCCTGGTCCTCTTTGGCCTGCAGGCTGCTGGGATCCATCAGAGTACTTATGAACGAGGACATGTCTTGAACGATGTCTTTTCAAGCAGTAATGATGCATAAAGAGCCTGAATAGAGACACAGCGTGCTGTTTGTACGCATTCAAACAGATGAGGGAGGCAGAGGAGGCGTCACACACTCAGTGGGTTTCAAAATCCAACAGTGTGGGATGTGGTGCACTTTGATTTGTTGACCAACATCCAAACTGATAAGCTTAGGAATCAACATCTGTGCTGACAGTCATCACGGGAAGCAAGTGTGTATAAAAGCTGATGGTGTCTCTTGATCAGCAGCTCCACACAGGAAGACCACCGCTGGAAGTGAGAAAGCAGACCAGAAGATTGTTCTTCAGGTTAGTGACGACTCTCTTCTCTCTCCCCACATCTTCCCTCCTTCCTCTTGTGGACCCACTATGACTGCTGTGTTCACTTCCACTCCCTTCAGGATTTCAACTCAGCTGTCTCTTCCCATTTAAAGCTAAATCATCATCTGCAACATCTGCGTCATCTCCACCATGAAGATGCTGACTGTGTCTCTACTTGTTTGTGCCCTGATGGCTCTGGCTGCAGCTTCTGGTGAGCATCAGTGTTCAACTGGAATGTGTTCACATGTGCAAATATGTAGATGGACTTCATAGAAGTCTGATGGGGCTAAAGTTCACGTCCTGGAAGCTGATGGGAGATGAACGAGGAGGTGGACTCATCCTGATGACCTGCTGCCCTCTGACTCCACAGATGTGTCCATCCTCCCAGCGACTTGTCCCGAAGGTTTCAGTCGCTTCGAGGGTCGCTGTTACCGGTTCGTTCCAGATCTCCTGCCTTGGGCTGAGGCTGAGGTAATCAGTGAAACACTCCTACACCGACTTCAGTCTGCTGCTGTTGACTTGCACAGTTGACCAATCAGCCGTCTGTCTGTCTTCACTGTAGATTAACTGCCAGAGCATGGAGGCCAACCTTGCATCTGTGCACAGTCTGGAGCAGGATCTGTTCCTTCAGAGGATGATCAGAACACATACTGTTGATAATCCCCCCGCCTGGATTGGAGGATCTGACTGCCAAAAGGTAATTTATCCCTACAACAAGTCTGACTTCTGATTGGATGACACCTGTTAACATCTCCACTTTTCTTCTCTGTCTTCTAGAAAGATCTTTGGCTCTGGAGTAATGGCAAATCTTCCCCCTTCAGAAACTGGTGTGATGATCCCATGAACCGTCCGGATGACGATCAACGGTGTCTGCAAATAAATCACAGAGGTAAATCACAGCAAATTCTTTGACCTAATGTTAAATGAGAAGTCATTAAAATGCTGATGAACAACATGTTGAAGCTCTGACTGACTCCTGTGTGTCTCGTGTTCACAGATACAACCTGCTGGGACGATCGAGAGTGTTCTTTATATCGAGCGTCCGTCTGTGCATTGGAGATGTGAGACAAGTTGCACCAAGCAAACACTCAAACACCTGGATGACAGAGTGAAAGTCTTTGTGTCGTTAGTCTTCTGTGTGATCAAATCTTTAATTCTCTTTTTGGGACACCGCCAGGCCGGCATCCCTTACTTGTCCCGAAGGTTTCAGTCACTTTGAGGGTCGCTGTTTCCGATTCGTTCCAGATCTCCTGCCTTGGGCTGAGGCTGAGGTAATCAGTGAAACACTCCTACACCGACTTCAGTCTGCTGCTCCTCAGACTTGGTGTCTCCGTGTTCGTCTAGTGTTTCGTAACACTGCGAGGTGCCTAAAAAACCAAGATGGCGAACCAATCACTTGAACTGATATGTTGCAGTTCAAGGGAAAGTTCTGAGGTCCTGGTGGCGCTACAGGAGTACACAGCGAGTGTTGGTGGACATTAAAACAATGAGTCCAAGGACAAAATCCCTCTGATTGAAGCTGCACATGTGAGCAGGGACCACAGTACGACGGTTCAACTCTGAATAGCTTCCGTCATTTCTTCCACACATGTTCACAACAAGCAGCTCAATACTAGAGCCGAACCTCCGTCCTCCTGCAGCTGGAGACGGACACATGTACAGCTTTAGAGCGCTGATTCACACCTGTCTGTCTGTCTGTCTGTCTGTCTGTCTGTCTGTCTGTCTGTCTGTCTGTCTGTCTGTCTGTCTGTCTGTCTGTCTGTCTGCCTGTCTGTCTCCACTGTAGATTAACTGCCAGAGCATGGAAGCCAACCTTGCATCTGTGCACAGTCTGGAAGAGGATCGCTTCCTTCAGCAGTTGATATATTCAAATACTTATCAATATACGCCCACCTGGATTGGAGGCTCTGACTGCCAGCAGGTAACGTTTCCCTCCAACAGCTCTGACTACTGATTGGATGACACCTGTTCATAACATCTACATCTTTTCTTCTTCATCTTCTAGGAAAATCTTTGGCTCTGGAGTAATGGCAAAAAATCCTCCTTCAATAACTGGTGTGAAGGTCCCATGAACCGAACACATAAATATAGACGTTGTACACTGATGAATAACAGAGGTAAATCACAAAATATCCGTCATCCTTTAGTGTCTCTGATGTTCCTTCTTTTGACACGTTGAAGCTCTGACTGACTCCTGTGTGTCTCGTGTTCACAGCGAGAACCTGCTGGGATAATCAAGAGTGTTCCTTAGATCGAGCATCCGTCTGTGCTTTGGACAAGTGAGACAAGTTGCACCAACCAAACACACCTGCTGGTGTGCGACAGAGTGAAGGTCTTTGTGCATTCTTCTGTGTGATCACATCTTTACTTCTCTTTTTGGGACACCGTCAGGCTGAAGTCCCTTACTTGTGGCAAAGACTGGAATCGCTACAAGGGTCGCTGTTACCGGTTCGTTCCAGATCTCCTGCCTTGGGCTGAGGCTGAGGTAATCAGTGAAACACTCCTACACCGACTTCAGTCTGCTGCTGTTGACTTGCACAGTTGACCAATCAGCTTTTAGTTATAACACTGATGTTTGCATGAAAACAAAGATGGCGACAGCCAAAAACTTGAGTCCACAAAACAACCGGAGGCGTCACAACGACTTGGTCCACTTCTTGTGTTTAGTAGAACAGATAGATGTTCACAACCAGCAGCTCAATACTAGAGCCGAACCTCCGTCCTCCTGCTGCTGGAGACGGACACATGTACAGCTTTAGAGCGCTGATTCACACCTGACTGTCTGTCTGTCTGTCTGTCTGTCTGTCTGTCTGCCTGTCTGTCTGTCTGTCTGTCTGTCTGTCTGTCTGCCTGTCTGTCTGTCTGTCTGTCTGTCTGTCTGTCTGTCTGCCTGTCTGTCTGTCTGTCTGTCTGTCTGTCTGTCTGTCTGTCTGTCTCCACTGTAGATGAACTGCCAGAGCATGGAAGCCCATCTTGCATCAGTGAGCAGTCTGGAAGACGATCGCTTCCTTCAGCACTTGATATATTCAAATACTCGTGAATATACGCCCACCTGGATTGGAGGCTCTAACTGCCAGAAGGTAACGTTTCCCTCCAACAGCTCTGACTACTGATCGGATGACACCTGTTAATAACATCTACATCTTTTCTTCTCCGTCTTCTAGGTCGAGGATTGGTTCTGGACAAATGGCAACATTTCCCCCTTTAGAAACTGGTGTGATGATCCCAAAACCGAACCTAAACATGGTTGTATCGTGGTGAATTACAGAGGTAAATCAAAGCATATTATTTGACCTAATGTTAAATGACAAAAGTCATTAAGAAAAAAAAGTGTTGGCATTCAAAATCTAAAGTGCTGAAAGGCTGATGAACAATATAGAAGTCTGTCTCCTGTCCAGGTGTTGCTTCCTGCTCTGCATTGTGCTTATATCCTCCTTTAGTGTCTCTGATGTTCCTTCTTTTGACATGTTGAAGCTCTGACTGACTCCTGTGTGTCTCCTGTTCACAGCGAGAACCTGCTGGGACGATCAAAGGTGTTCCGTCTATGGACCATCGGTCTGTGCTTTGGACGTGTGAGACGCGTCGCACCGACCAGACACTCAAACACCTGCTGGCGTGCGACAGAGTGAAGGTGTTTAGATTAGTCTTTGTGTGATCACATCTTTAATTGTCTGTTTTTGGCCAAAGCTAATCTTTGACGTATCAATAAAACTCTGGAGCATTTAAACAAGCTGGTCTCACTTTATTTTGTTGAATTTCATATTAGTGATTTACACCTCAAACAGCTGATTTTGTGCTATTCAAAATGTTCAGTTCAATACTCGCTTTCAAGGAGTCAAAGTAAAGCATGTCGGACATTTTTAATAAATCTTGGTGAGGCAATTTATTTAAAAAGTGTTCTATTATTTTCTTCACATCCCGACATCAATCAGAAAATGAAATGCTTTGACAAAAAGAGAGGGAAGAGATGGTATCTGTAGCTGTCCAGTTCAGTATCTCAGCAGGTTGTGAAGTAGCTCAGGACGAAAGCAAGAATACAAATAATAAATTGTATTTGTATAGCGCTTTAAAGGGTACTCAAGTCACCCACATGGTAAAAACAAATAATATCAGCAACTCGAAAATGTTGCAAGAAATTTCAATGGTGTGGCGTAAGACACCGCACTATATATATATATATATATATATATATATATATATATATATATATATATATATATATAGATCACTGGTTACCATGATGATTGGGGCACCAGGGTGAAGGGCTTCCGATGGAAAACACATGGCCAAATCTCCAAAATAGTACAATAAACAAAGAGGAAAGAAGCAGCTGAACGCGCTGATATGCTTGGTCTTTCTGTGGAGTAAAAAATGTGACCGTGAGCATCAGAGCCATAATTACATGTGCGTGCACGCTACCGTATTTCACACACATAGACACACACACAGTCAGCCATTTTGTCCTGTCTAAACAAAGCTAGCTTTTCTCCTTCAAAAGACTTCAGTTGCTTTGTGTATTAAACTTGCTCCTGTTTGCTTCATGAGAGAACATTGTGGTCAGATTTAACATGGAGTCCAATGAAGCGGTTGGCTGGACTTCATGTCCCTTTCAGGCTTGCTGACAAAGAAGTATAAGTTTGTTAGATTCCATGATGCATGTGTACCACAAGCACAATATTTCCTTTGTTTTGATGTAAAAATGATGCCTGAAGAGTAAAAATTGTCGAGTGAATGTCAAAATACAAATATTTTTTTCACAAGAGTCTGAAGTTCTTCGTACTTAGCGATGACATCACTACTCTAACCTGAAACGGCCAGTTGAATCTCTTAGATAAGTCATAGCACACGATTCCCTATGAAAACCCTTCCAGGGTCTGCGGAGGGGACGGAGCAAGGGAGTGGTTCAGGGAACAGGTGCGAGGTATGAGAGGTAATCAGCCTTAGCTGCGCCTAATCTGTGTCTTGTGTCTCTCCCCAATATAAGCAGGAGTAGCGGCAGTGGAACGAGAGAGCAGGACGCGGCGTCGACACGCCGGAGATGACAGAGACATTGAGTGCTCTCAGAGTGAGCGCACCAAAATAAAGAACATTAGTAACACACTGGTATCTTGTTGCCCTCTTTTGTGCCTGCCGGGACTCACGAAGCAACACGGACGCGTTCCAGTGGAGCCTAACGTGGGGCCAGGCATGTCGCAAACAGAGGCGGAGGTTCCGCAACGCCAGACTGGGAGCCGAAGACCGGCCATTCGCCTTCGCTCAGCGGCTAAGAGACGCTGCCACCAGGTGGCTGCAACCCGGGGCAGCGGAAGGGGCGGAGGAAGTGGTGGAGAAGGTGGTGATGGAGCAGTTCGTGGGCGGGCTGCTGGCCTAAACGGCGGCGTGGGTCCGCTGCCGTCGCGCTGCGGCGCTAGAGGCAGCCATCACATTGGCAGAGGACCACCTGGCGGTTCATCCCCCCCGGAGCGGGGGACAGCGGCCGCATGCAGACTCCGACCCCGACCCGGCCAACACCTGCTCCATGGAGGAGGCTAACTCCGCAGACTCTGGCGCCGCCCTCACACAGGGGTCCTCAAACGCCAAGGCGGGAGTGTTGGCGGTGTGGGCAGCCCGGACACTTCCAGAGGGAGTGTCCGTTAATGGAGGTAGGCCAGGTGATTCGGGTTGCCGGCACTCCAACGCCCTCCCCCGGTTCGGGAGTGACGTACCGCCTTCCGGTAAGAATCCAGGGGGGGTACACATCAGGCAATGGTGGATTCAGGCTGCACGCAGTCTATGATCCACCAGAGCCTGGTTTGACCCGGGGTATTGGCGGAGGCATTGTGGGGGAGGATTAGGTCTGTGCATGGGGACGTTCACGAGTATCCCTTAGTGTCGGTGGAGATTAGACACGGGGGGGGGGGGGAGCATAGCATAAAGGCTGCGGTTAGCTCCCGCCTTACGCACCTTCTAATCTTGGGAACCGATTGGCCAGTGTTTGCCAGGGTGCCTTAACGGCAGACAGGGTCATGCGGTATGTGTGCTGTGCTCAGCGGCGACGCAAGTTTGTCCGACACTGCAGAGGGAGAGGTGGAACCGGTGGAGCCTCCCGTGGAGGCTCCACCGGTTCCCGAGTTCCATTCCATGGAAGATTTTCCACTCGAGCAGTCTCGTGATGATACTCTGCGCTCGGATGAAAATTAGGATGATCAAGGAGAAGATCCCTCCTCTTTTGTGTGGAACCCCTGCTGTCATTGGGCCTGTCTCCAGCTTGTGGTCCTCATTTGAGTCTGGGACTCTTGCTGATATCTCGGCACTGGTGTCCAAGATGAAACCCTCCTCTTGCTCAACCAACGTCTTTCCATGTAGGCTCTGTGTGAAGTGTTTGATGTAATTGTCCCCGAGGTTACCAAAATGGTTAACCTCTCTTTCTACAGGTGTGTTTCCCAATGCATTTATGCACGCCATAGTGGAGCCTATACTTAAAAAGACATGAGCCGTCTGACCTCAGTAATTTCAGGCCTATTTCAAAGCTTCTATTCTTGTCCAAGATCCTAGAGAAGGTGGTCTCTAAACAGCTGTTATTATTCCTGGATCAAAGTAACATCTTACTAAAAGTGTCCTGTGACATTATGTCTGCTTATTCGGGAAAATGCATTGTTCTAGTTCTTTTGCATCTGGCCTCAGCTTTTGACACCATCGACCACCAGATCCTGTTGAATAGACTGAGGGATGAAGTAGGACTGTCAGGGTCAGTTTTACATTGGTTCTCGTCATATCTATCTGGGCATAGCTTTAGTGTCACAGATAACCAAATAAGCAGATCTAGTGTAATGGAGTCCCTCAAGGTTCTGTTTCGGGTCCTGTATTATTCTTGTTGTATTTGATCGCTTTGGGAAAAGTCATCCAGAAATTTTCTGATGTTTCAGAAAACTTCGGTCTCAGATGAGACCGATCCAGGCTGTTGTCCCCAGGCTTTGGAGCGGTCTTCCGCTCTCCCTGCGCTCGATGGAGTCTGTTGACTCCTTTAAAAGGCAACTAAAGACAATTTTTTTGCTTTGATTGACACTGAGATGTTTTGGCCTTTTTTTTTAATAATGTTTTTACTTTTTTTTAATGTTTCTACATTTTTTGTTGTGAAAATTAAATTTTTGGAATTTCAAAATTTTTAAATTTTTAAAATTTATAAATTTATAAAATTTCTAAATGTCTAAAAATTTTCAAAATTTCAAAATTTCGAAATTTTAGAAATTAAATTTTTTTTGAAATTTTTGAAATTTGAAATTTTAGATTTTTTTTTTAAAATTTTTAAATTTTAGAAATTTTTTAATTTAAATTTTTTCAAAATTTCTTTTTTTTTTCTTCAAAATTTCAATTTATATGTACTTTTTAACTGTGTATTGTTTATTTTGTTATTATAAAGCACTTTGTGACCCTGGTCTGCGAAAGGCGCAATACAAATAAAGCTCATTATTATTATTATTATTATTATTATTATTATTATTATTATTATTATTATTATCATTATTCAGTCCTTTTTTATGTAACCAGCTTCAACTTTCAGTCTGGGGCAGACACAGTCACCTCATTTAAGAGTACATCTTGAACGGTCTTCTTTGATAGCACATAGACAAGGGGTGTCAAACTCATTTTAGTGACGGGACCACATGCTGCCCATTTTGATCTCAAGTGGGCCGGACCAGTAAAATCACAGCATAATAATGCATAATTAACGACAACGTTTCGTCATGTTTAAATCATTGGTGAAGGTTTTTAGATCATAAACTGTTAGGGTTCCTGCTGGCATCCAGTGTGTGCCGCTCGGTCTGTGTCTCTTATTTGTTTTGTTGTTGGCCATGTCTTTCAACAACTAGAAACATAAAGACCAGACATCAGCCCTCTGTTTATCTGCCTGCTCTCCTCTGCAGATTCTCTCGCTTTGTTCACGTTTCATGACTTCCAACACAATAATATCAGTGTCTTATAAGCAGAGGATCAGAAGTTTGAATCCCAACTCTGCTAGTTTGTTCATTAAAAAAAAAGATTTTTTTTGTAATTTTCTTTTTTAGGACTGGACCCCCTGGCGGGCCGTATCCGGCCCGCGGGCCGTATGTTTGACACCTCTGGCTTAGCGTTCGGGCTGCCTCAGGTTTGCCATGGTCCAGCCCTTCGATGGAAAACTTTTAACTTTTCCATTTCTGAACCGATTTACAGTTTTTTTTTAAGAAACCTTTGAATCACTCCAACACTTTGGTTTTTCTGTCTTTTTAATTACAGATCCAGGTTCTTTAGGCCCTGGTGTTTCCAACAAGGGGTGTTATTAGTATGTGGACTTTGATTTTGATCATGTCGGAAACCGCTCAAAAGCATTTCGGCCAATCTAACGTAGATCATGCAGGATTTTTATAGTTATGATCAAAATATGCTATAAAAGTGATTCATTTGAAAATATACTTTCACAAAAAGATTCAGAAAAACTCATTTGGGGTTCATACAACTACTTGAGAACTTTGAGAAGAGCGCATGGTCCCCAAAAGGTTGTATTTGCAAGTTCAGACAAACATCCGCATTAAGCTGCAAGGAGACCCTCTTGATAAATGGGCCAGACGTTTCTAAATGTGCGTATCAACAGACTCTGGAAATGTGAATAACACACTGCACTGACAAAACCTGCACACTTTGTGGTTGTCATTAGAATATTGAATGTGTAACCTGTATAAACTGAAAACAAAATGGTTGTAAGAATGAGGGTTTGTAACTTTGGGATCAAAGGTTCCCCCTGAGCGTTAAGTGCATAATGTTCATAAACATTTCATAGTTATAGCAGGTTCAATATGATTGATTTATGTCTGTGTTGTTTTCTTGTTTTGTCTGAGTATGATTGTCGTAATGCTGTGTTATGTATTATTATTTTTAAAGAAGGGTAAAATACAATGATGGAAATATTAAAAATGGTTTTAAATCATATTTTTTAACGAGTCAAAAAGCTCAAATTCAACAAAATGAAGTGGGACCAGCTTGTTTAAATGCTCCAGAGTTTTATTGATACATCAAAGATTAGTTTTTGCCAAAGTCTCCTTTCCCAACACGAGCAGCCTCCTCTCATGAAGTGCAGCTCCTGTTGACGTCCCTCACGGCTTCACTTCAGCAGCGTTCCATCCAAACACACAATTAAAGATGTGATCACACAAACACTAATCTAAACACCTTCACTCTGTCGCACGCCGGCAGGTGTTTGAGTGTCTGGTCGCTCTCACATGGTGAAGGCGCAGACGTAGGGGCGAAGTTCTGAACACTCTCGAGCATCCCAGCGGAATTTTGCTGAGAACAGGAGACACACAGGAGTCAGTCAGAGCTCCAACATGGCAAAAGAAGGAACATCAGTGACACTAAAGGAGGATATAACCAGCCTTTCAGCACTTCCTCATTTAACGTTAAGTCAAATAATGTGTCGTGATTTACCTCCGTCATTCACCACGATACAACCATGTTTGTAACCGGGCAAAATTGTGGTTCCCCAGTTTGTGTGGACAAATTTTTTGCCATTACTCCAGAGCCAAACGTTGTCCTAGAAGACAGAGAAGAAAAGATGTAGATGTTATGAACAGGTGTCATCCAATCAGTAGTCAGAGCTGTCGGAGGGAAACGTTACCTGCTGGCAGTCAGAGCCTCCAATCCAGGATTCTGGATTACTTGCATCCCTTTCTTTTATCATGGAGTAAATGAACACGTCCTCATCCCTACTGTGCACAGATGCAAGGTTGGCACTCATGTTCATGCAGTTTTCCTAGGGTGCAGACAGACAGACAGACAGACAGACAGACAGACAGACAGGTGTGAATCAGCGCTCTAAAGCTATACATGTGTCCGTCTTCTCCACTGGAGGTTTGGCTCTAGTATTGAGCTGGTTATTTATTGTGAGCATCTATCTGTTCTTGTCGTTGTGACATCACACGTTGGTTTGTGGACTCAAGTTTTTGGGCTGTCGCCATCTTGGTTTCATGCAAACATCAGTGTTATAACTAAAAGCTGATTGGTCAACTGTGCAAGTCAACAGCAGCAGACTGAAGTCGGTGTAGGAGTGTTTCACTGATTACCTCAGCCTCAGCCCAAGGCAGGAGATCTGGAAAGAACCGGAAACAGCGACCATTGTAGTAAAAGAAATTGTCGGGACAAAGGCCTTGCAGGATTGGCTCTGGTTGGGTTACATCTGTGAAGAAAGTCAGAGGATTGCGAGCAATTAAATATTGTTGTCATTTAACATCACATTGAGGTGTATCTGGGGAGTCAGAGGGCAGCAGGTCATCAGGATGAGTCCACCTCCTCGTTCATCTCCCATCAGCTTCCAGGACGTGAACTTTAGCCCCATCAGACTTCTATGAAGTCCATCTACATATTTGCACATGTGAACACATTCCAGTTGAACACTGATGCTCACCAGAAGCTGCAGCCAGAGCCATCAGGGCACAAACAAGTAGAGACACAGTCAGCATCTTCATGGTGGAGATGACGCAGATGTTGCAGATGATGATTTAGCTTTAAATGGGAAGAGACAGCTGAGTTGAAATCCTGAAGGGAGTGGAAGTGAACACAGCAGTCATAGTGGGTCCACAAGAGGAAGGAGGGAAGATGTGGGGAGAGAGAAGAGAGTCGTCACTAACCTGAAGAACAATCTTCTGGTCTTCTTTCTCACTTCCAGCGGTGGTCTTCCTGTGTGGAGCTGCTGATCAAGAGACACCATCAGCTTTTATACACACTTGCTTCCCGTGATGACTGTCAGCACAGATGTTGATTCCTAAGCTTATCAGTTTGGATGTTGGTCAACAAATCAAAGTGCACCACATCCCACACTGTTGGATTTTGAAACCCACTGAGTGTGTGACGCCTCCTCTGCCTCCCTCATCTGTTTGAATGCGTACAAACAGCACGCTGTGTCTCTATTCAGGCTCTTTATGCATCATTACTGCTTGAAAAGACATCGTTCAAGACATGTCCTCGTTCATAAGTACTCTGATGGATCCCAGCAGCCTGCAGGCCAAAGAGGACCAGGGGCCTAAAGTGGGTGCTGAGCTGAAGCACAGATGAGCTAAATGCTAACATCGGCAGGCTAACGCGCTCATAGTGGCAATGCTCACATGTTGGCGTTAGACCGGTCTCACGGTTCACCGCGATCACCAACTCATTCCAGCATGTTAGCATGCTAGCATTAGCACACACCTGTGTGCAGGTATTTGGTCCCAAACCAAAGTCTGACAAGTTGATCAGAATTCCTCCTGAAGGGGCGTGTATGTCATGGACAACGACTTGAGAGACATTCATTGAGTTCTGCTGGCTGAATGTAAATATCATTTCATGTCGCAGGCTGTGAAGTTGTGTCCTGACTCTGCTGAAATGATGGGAAATGATTGATTTGCTCCCACGCAGGAGCAAGACACCTGGTTGAAAGCCACAGGTGCACAAACAGCTCAAAGAGCATGTTGTCCGTCGTTGTGTGTCCTTGTGGTGTTGAAATGTCAGCCCACACCATAATCAATCATGTGGGCAGAGAACTAACATTGGATGTGTGTGGTTGGGGTCCGTGCAGGTTAAAGTCTCACAGCACACGTTTCATCAGGTGAACTCTGGCTCAGTGGAGACCCAACTTTTAATACGTGAATAAAGCTGAATATCAAAACATACATGATACAAAGATTAAAGAAAGAATAAAGATGAAACCAGCTCTTTTAAATGACTTTGTAGGTGTTTAGGGTCTGGGAGGACCCTTTAGTATCTGTGATGTTTATTTTTGTGGTTTTTGTTATCCACCAATTCAACTGATTTTTTGGGGGCTTTGTCGAATCCCAAAACGCATTAAATTTGACAAGCATATCAGGATTGGTGAAACGTGATGTTTTAACTCTCCAACCTGATGTGGAGTCCATTGGTGCACCTTGTGGACACTAAACCTACACCTGGACACTTGAACCAAAATGTTCAAGACAGCCGAGAACTGACAGGCCAGAAAACATCTGTCGGGGAAAAGCTTCATTCATTCCTGTAAGAATCCTGTTGAATTATCTCCAGAATATTATTTTGGATCATAATTCAATCCGGGATCACTGACATGAAGACCTCCTCCCTCATTGGATGATGGCGTAAAACACCCACCGCATGTTTCCTGGCAGCGACCTGATGCCAGGCCATGAGTGTGTGGGCAGAAAGACAATATTGGAGTGTGTGTTTCCAGTACAGCGTGGTCTAGAAATACTTAACGTGAGTGCATTTGATTCCCTTCTGAGAAGCATAAATACATGTAGCAGATCATATTATAGAGCAAGTAGCCACAACACAAGAATATTCCATCCATCCTTCTGCAGGAAGAAGGACCCTTTCGGAGGGGTCCCTTGATCTCTCAGCTGAAGACATGTGAATGGAAATGGGTTCTGTGGATGCCAACCAGACCCTTCACAGACACGCCCACTTTATTATTGCATGCAGTTTGGGGCAGAAAGCATGCATTCATAAGCAAGTTGTATCAATGTAAAGTAAACGGTCGCGGACAAGAACGTCTGATTATGATCTGCAAACAGTCCCCTACTTCCTGTCTCCGTTGTTAACGCTGGACGACATGCAGCAACGTGCTTCATGCTGCTCGACAACAAGTGGAGACAACATCATGAAGTGTCATGAAAATGAGACGCTGACTTCCTGTTGCCATCTGGTGGCGCTATGACTCTGTGTGAAAGTTGGCTTGTGGACATGCTCAGGCCGTGAATGTTATGAAGGCAGATTAAAGCAAGTCCACTGAAAGTAAGATGTGTGATGACATTCTTCTGAAAAGCTTTATCTCCTCAGAGGCTTGTTGAACCTTTTCATGTCCAAACGGTGTCGTTTTCAGTTGGTCATTGGGGGCAATGGGTGCAGCAGAAGACACTATAGGAGGCGCTATAGAGCTATTTCTTTACACCCAAATGGGAGAACCATAAAACATCACGTTTCACCAATCCTGATATGCTTGTCAAATTTAATGCGTTTTGGGATTCGACAAAGCCCCCAAAAAATCAGTTGAATTGGTGGATAACAAAAACCACAAAAATAAACATCACAGATACTAAAGGGTCCTCCCAGACCCTAAACACCTACAAAGTCATTTAAAAGAGCTGGTTTCATCTTTATTCTTTCTTTAATCTTTGTATCATGTATGTTTTGATATTCAGCTTTATTCACGTATTAAAAGTTGGGTCTCCACTGAGCCAGAGTTCACCTGATGAAACGTGTGCTGTGAGACTTTAACCTGCACGGACCCCAACCACACACATCCAATGTTAGTTCTCTGCCCACATGATTGATTATGGTGTGGGCTGACATTTCAACACCACAAGGACACACAACGACGGACAAGATGCTCTTTGAGCTGTTTGTGCACCTGTGGCTTTCAACCAGGTGTCTTGCTCCTGCGTGGGAGCAAATCAATCATTTCCCATCATTTCAGCAGAGTCAGGACACAACTTCACAGCCTGCGACATGAAATGATATTTACATTCAGCCAGCAGAACTCAATGAATGTCTCTCAAGTCGTTGTCCATGACATACACGCCCCTTCAGGAGGAATTCTGATCAACTTGTCAGACTTTGGTTTGGGACCAAATACCTGCACACAGGTGTGTGCTAATGCTAGCATGCTAACATGCTGGAATGAGTTGGTGATCGCGGTGAACCGTCAGACCGGTCTAACGCCAACATGTGAGCATTGCCACTATGAGCGCGTTAGCCTGCCGATGTTAGCATTTAGCTCATCTGTGCTTCAGCTCAGCACCCACTTTAGGCCCCTGGTCCTCTTTGGCCTGCAGGCTGCTGGGATCCATCAGAGTACTTATGAACGAGGACATGTCTTGAACGATGTCTTTTCAAGCAGTAATGATGCATAAAGAGCCTGAATAGAGACACAGCGTGCTGTTTGTACGCATTCAAACAGATGAGGGAGGCAGAGGAGGCGTCACACACTCAGTGGGTTTCAAAATCCAACAGTGTGGGATGTGGTGCACTTTGATTTGTTGACCAACATCCAAACTGATAAGCTTAGGAATCAACATCTGTGCTGACAGTCATCACGGGAAGCAAGTGTGTATAAAAGCTGATGGTGTCTCTTGATCAGCAGCTCCACACAGGAAGACCACCGCTGGAAGTGAGAAAGAAGACCAGAAGATTGTTCTTCAGGTTAGTGACGACTCTCTTCTCTCTCCCCACATCTTCCCTCCTTCCTCTTGTGGACCCACTATGACTGCTGTGTTCACTTCCACTCCCTTCAGGATTTCAACTCAGCTGTCTCTTCCCATTTAAAGCTAAATCATCATCTGCAACATCTGCGTCATCTCCACCATGAAGATGCTGACTGTGTCTCTACTTGTTTGTGCCCTGATGGCTCTGGCTGCAGCTTCTGGTGAGCATCAGTGTTCAACTGGAATGTGTTCACATGTGCAAATATGTAGATGGACTTCATAGAAGTCTGATGGGGCTAAAGTTCACGTCCTGGAAGCTGATGGGAGATGAACGAGGAGGTGGACTCATCCTGATGACCTGCTGCCCTCTGACTCCACAGATACACCTCAATGTGATGTTAAATGACAACAATATTTAATTGCTCGCAATCCTCTGACTTTCTTCACAGATGTAACCCAACCAGAGCCAATCCTGCAAGGCCTTTGTCCCGACAATTTCTTTTACTACAATGGTCGCTGTTTCCGTCTCGTTTCAAATCCACTGCCGTGGGCCATGGCTGAGGTAATCAAACCAACCGGAGGCGTCACGATGACTCGGTCCACTTCTTGTGTTTAGTAGACCAGATAGATGTTCACAACCAGCAGCTCAATACTAGAGCCGAACCTCCGTCCTCCTGCTGCTGGAGACGGACACATGTACAGCTTTAGAGCGCTGATTCACACCTGACTGTCTGTCTGTCTGTCTGTCTGTCTGTCTGTCTGTCTGTCTGTCTGTCTGTCTGTCTGTCTGTCTGTCTGTCTGTCTGTCTGTCTGTCTCCACTGTAGAAAAGCTGCCAGAAAATGAACGCCAACCTTGCTTCTGTGCACAGTCTGGAGGAGGATGAGTTTGTTCAGAGGATGATACTTCAAGAGAACCCGTACAATCCAGCCACCTGGATTGGAGGCTCTGACTGCCAGCAGGTAACGTTTCCCTCCAACAGCTCTGACTACTGATTGGATGACACCTGTTAATAACATCTACATCTTTTCTTCTTCATCTTCTAGGACAACGTTTGGCTCTGGAGTAATGGCAAAGACTCCGCCTTCAGAAACTACTGTGAAAATCAACTTCAAGAACACGGTTGCATCCTGTCGAATTACAGAAGTAAATCACAGCATGTTCTTTGACCGAATGTTAAATGACAAGTCACTCAAAGTCAGCCATGTTCTTGTAAAGTGCTGAACGGCTGACTCTTGTGTGTCTTGTGTTCACAGAGACAACCTGCTGGGTGAATCAAGACTGTTCCCTCTATCAAGCGTACGTCTGCGCCTTCACCGTGTGAGACGCGTCGCACCGACCAGACACTCAAACACCTGCCGGCGTGCGACAGAGTGAAGGTGTTTAGATTAGTGTTTGTGTGATCACATCTTTAATTGTGTGTTTGGATGGAACGCTGCTGAAGTGAAGCCGTGAGGGACGTCAACAGGAGCTGCACTTCATGAGAGGAGGCTGCTCGTGTTGGGAAAGGAGACTTTGGCAAAAACTAATCTTTGATGTATCAATAAAACTCTGGAGCATTTAAACAAGCTGGTCCCACTTCATTTTGTTGAATTTCATATTCCTGATTCTCACCTCAGCTGAAACAGCTGATTAGATTCTTGTGTCGCACCTTTTTAGGTCAAAATATGTAACGTCACGATACAATATGATTTGTAAAAATGATTAACAACAATTATACACCTTGACATCGTCTTCCTCCTTGCTATCGTCTTCCTCCTTGGTATAGTCTTCCTCCTTGACATCATCTTCCTCCTTGACATCATCTTCCTCCTTGACATCATCTTCCTCCTTGGTATAGTCTTCCTCCTTGACATCGTCTTCCTCCTTGCTATCGTCTTCCTCCTTGGTATAGTCTTCCTCCTTGACATCATCTTCCTCCTTGCTATCATCTTCCTCCTTGACATCATCTTCCTCCTTGGTATAGTCTTCCTCCTTGCTATCGTCTTCCTCCTTGCTATCGTCTTCCTCCTTGGTATAGTCTTCCTCCTTGACATCATCTTCCTCCTTGCTATCATCTTCCTCCTTGGTATAGTCTTCCTCCTTGACATCGTCTTCCTCCTTGACATCGTCTTCCTCCTTGACATCGTCTTCCTCCTTGACATCGTCTTCCTCCTTGCTATCGTCTTCCTCCTTGGTATAGTCTTCCTCCTTGACATCGTCTTCCTCCTTGCTATCGTCTTCCTCCTTGGTATAGTCTTCCTCCTTGACATCATCTTCCTCCTTGCTATCATCTTCCTCCTTGACATCATCTTCCTCCTTGGTATAGTCTTCCTCCTTGACATCGTCTTCCTCCTTGGTATCGTCTTCCTCCTTGCTATCGTCTTCCTCCTTGGTATAGTCTTCCTCCTTGACATCGTCTTCCTCCTTGGTATCGTCTTCCTCCTTGCTATCGTCTTCCTCCTTGCTATCGTCTTCCTCCTTGGTATAGTCTTCCTCCTTGACATCATCTTCCTCCTTGCTATCATCTTCCTCCTTGACATCATCTTCCTCCTTGGTATAGTCTTCCTCCTTGGTATCGTCTTCCTCCTTGACATCGTCTTCCTCCTTGCTATCATCTTCCTCCTTGACATCATCTTCCTCCTTGACATCATCTTCCTCCTTGGTATAGTCTTCCTCCTTGCTATCGTCTTCCTCCTTGGTATAGTCTTCCTCCTTGACATCATCTTCCTCCTTGCTATCATCTTCCTCCTTGACATCATCTTCCTCCTTGGTATAGTCTTCCTCCTTGGTATAGTCTTCCTCCTTGACATCATCTTCCTCCTTGCTATCATCTTCCTCCTTGACATCATCTTCCTCCTTGGTATAGTCTTCCTCCTTGCTATCGTCTTCCTCCTTGGTATAGTCTTCCTCCTTGACATCATCTTCCTCCTTGCTATCATCTTCCTCCTTGACATCATCTTCCTCCTTGGTATAGTCTTCCTCCTTGACATCGTCTTCCTCCTTGGTATCGTCTTCCTCCTTGGTATCGTCTTCCTCCTTGCTATCGTCTTCCTCCTTGCTATCGTCTTCCTCCTTGGTATTGTCTTCCTCCTTGACATCGTCTTCCTCCTTGCTATCGTCTTCCTCCTTGGTATTGTCTTCCTCCTTGACATCGTCTTCGTCCTTGGTATCGTCTTCCTCCTTGACATCGTCTTCCTCCTTGACATCGTCTTCCTCCTTGCTATCGTCTTCCTCCTTGGTATTGTCTTCCTCCTTGACATCGTCTTCCTCCTTGACATCGTCTTCCTCCTTGGTATAGTCTTCCTCCTTGCTATCGTCTTCCTCCTTGCTATCGTCTTCCTCCTTGGCATCGTCTTCCTCCTTGACATCATCTTCCTCCTTGCTATCATCTTCCTCCTTGACATCGTCTTCCTCCTTGGTATAGTCTTCCTCCCTGGTATAGTCTTCCTCCTTGACATCGTCTTCCTCCTTGGTATCGTCTTCCTCCTTGGTATCGTCTTCCTCCTTGCTATCGTCTTCCTCCTTGACATCGTCTTCCTCCTTGGTATAGTCTTCCTCCTTGCTATCGTCTTCCTCCTTGGTATCGTCTTCCTCCTTGCTATCGTCTTCCTCCTTGCTATCGTCTTCCTCCTTGGTATCGTCTTCCTCCTTGACATCGTCTTCCTCCTTGGTATAGTCTTCCTCCTTGCTATCGTCTTCGTCCTTGACATCGTCTTCCTCCTTGCTATCGTCTTCCTCCTTGGTATCGTCTTCCTCCTTGCTATCGTCTTCCTCCTTGACATCGTCTTCCTCCTTGCTATCGTCTTCCTCCTTGGTATCGTCTTCCTCCTTGGTATCGTCTTCCTCCTTGCTATCGTCTTCCTCCTTGACATCGTCTTCCTCCTTGCTATCGTCTTCCTCCTTGACATCGTCTTCCTCCTTGGTATCGTCTTCCTCCTTGCTATCGTCTTCCTCCTTGGTATCGTCTTCCTCCTTGACATCGTCTTCCTCCTTGACATCGTCTTCCTCCTTGACATCGTCTTCCTCCTTGGTATCGTCTTCCTCCTTGCTATCGTCTTCCTCCTTGACATCGTCTTCCTCCTTGGTATCGTCTTCCTCCTTGGCATCGTCTTCCTCCTTGGCATCGTCTTCCTCCTTGGTATCGTCTTCCTCCTTGGCATCGTCTTCCTCCTTGACATCGTCTTCCTCCTTGGTATCGTCTTCCTCCTTGGCATCGTCTTCCTCCTTGGCATCGTCTTCCTCCTTCTTATTGTCAATAACATCTGTTGTCCTTCTGGTCACATGACATCTGTTGCTTCTGTCATCCTGATGGAGGGCTCCTCCTCTGTTGCTCTCCTGAAGGTTTCTCCCCGTTTTAGTTGTTCTGGCGTTCGTGTTTTCCTGTTCCTGATGAGAGGGTCAAATGTCAGAGGATGTCGTCTGTGACTTCGGGCTGTACAAAAATACATTGAATTCAATTGAATTGTTGCACTTTAGCTTTGTGAAATGTGTTGAGTAAAATGTGTATGAGCAACTGCAAAAAACAAAAAACAAACACAAACTCCAGACTGCAAGCAGCCTGTTGGAGCAGCTCCAGAAGGGGCCACTAGAGGGCGCCGCTGTGGTCGAGCTGGGACTGATGAGCGTTTAACCAGTCCGGACCGCAGCGGACGTCCAGTCTGTTATTATGGAAACAAGAGGACATTTACAGACCAGGCTGTGCTCGGGACAAAGCTGCAGTGTGTGACGCTGACCGTCTGACTCTAACGCCGACATGTATGCACATAAAAAGCAGACTCGTTAATCATCCCAGTAACTGTAATTAAGATTAAAATAACTTTTCTCTGCAGAAAGATAACCACGCGTTTGATTTGAATGTATTGAGACATTTAAGAGTATGAATTACACTCTACAGTGGTATATCTGTTTATCCTGGCCAGATGTTAACAAACTAAAACATATGATAGTGGTTTAAAATGAAGATATATATAGTCATTTTGAGATGCAGTGATTAGACTTCATGAATCTATTGATGTTTTCATGAGAATAAATCTTCTGAGCTGAAGTTCTGTTGTGGTTTTTATTCTCAGGGTAACGGACCACTCTGTAAAGATCGTCTATTGAGAAGTTGAGTCACCCAGATCAAAAGATAAAAAGTCAGATACAACAACCAGAGATGCCCATTCATACCGCTGATGAAAAAAATGTAGATCTGTAATTTATTATAATTTATGAGATATTAAGTCATAATTATGTGAAACTAAGTCATAATTATGAGATATTAAGTTATAATGATGAGGTAAAAATGCATAATTATAAGTTATTGAGTCATAATTAAGAGATATTAAGTCATAATTATGAGACATTGTTGTTGTGTATGCACGGTATGTGCAGACACATAAATAACAACATAACACAATACACTCTTATTTGCGAGTGTGAACCGAACATTGTTGTTCTCCTCTTCTTTAAACTGACGTGGTGCTCTAGAAACGCGTGCGGAGTGAGGCCTCTGCTCGGCGCTTGTCCCCTCTCTGCGGCCGCTACGTCACAGCCTTTGTGCCGCACAGCTGGATCGGCTAGCGGTCTCTCCCCCTGCGGCTCGCTCCTTCTCCTCGGCCGCCGGACTTCCACAAGGTACCGTGACCCCGGGCGGCCCGCTACCCGCCAGGACGCCGCCCCTCTTCCCCGGGACCGTGTAGTTGATTTTTTTTTACCCGAGCTTTCTGTTCTGACCTCCTTTTACAACCGGCTAGTCGGTTAGCGTCCACGTTAGCTGACGCGATTTAAGCTAATTAGCCTCCGCTGCTTCACGCGCACATACCAATGGTTTAACGCTCTAACGGTTTAACTCACCTATGGTTTAACTCTCTAATGTTTTAACTCTCCAATGTTTTAACTCCCCAGCCATTTAACTCACCTATGTTTAAACTCTTACGGTTTAACTCACCACTAGTTTAACTCACCTAGTTTAACTCACCAATGTTTTAACTCACCACTAGTTTAACTCACCTGTTTTAACACACTAATGTTTTAACTCACAATCTTTTAACTCACCACTAGTTTAACTCACCAATGTTTTAACTCGCCTATGGTTTAACTCTCCTGTGGTTTAACTCTCCTGTGGTTTAACTCTCCTGAGGTTTAACTCGCCTATGTTTTAACTGGCCTATGTTTTAACTCGCCTGTGGTTTAACTCGCCTATGTTTTAACTGGCCTATGTTTTAACTCGCCTATGTTTTAACTCGCCTATGTTTTAACTCGCCTGTGGTTTAACTCGCCTATGTTTTAACTGGCCTATGTTTTAACTCGCCTATGTTTTAACTGGCCTATGTTTTAACTCGCCTATGTTTTAACTCGCCTATGGTTTAACCCGCCTATGTTTTAACTCGCCTATGTTTTAACTCGCCTATGTTTTAACTCACCTATGGTTTAACCCTCCTGTGGTTTAACTCTCCTGTGGTTTAACTCTGCATGTAACTCGGATATTTATTGATGGAATTCTACCGGTGTTGAGATATTTGTGGTTAAGTTAATGTTCATGTTCATCTGGATGAAAATAAACTGTTTCCAACTGAAGAAGTGAAGGAAGCTGTCAACAACAACAACAACCATGACAACAAGTTGTTTCCTCTTCTTTTGTCGAACCCCCGGCCGCCCCGGACCATGAATACGCTGATGTAACAGAGCTCCACTTTGCTCCACTTTGCTCCACAACGGCATTTCAGGTTCACGTAAACGCAGAGGAGTCGAGTCTTATTTTAGCCCCGTTGTTCTGGAGGCTCAGCTGTTCTCAAAGCTGCAATCAAGAGGTTTCTCTTGTTCCTTTTGGCCAGTTTTAGTTCCGCGGTCGTCTCTCTGAACATCCTGCCACTGAGAATGTGAAGGGTTGATGGTTTTCAGGACGTAAAGAAGCTCAGGTTGGGGCGCTACTCGCCATGAGAATACAACTTTATCACAGTAACACAACAAAGTACTTTGTGTTTCATGAAAACACAATTTAACTTTCCTTTTTTGGTTTTCCGTGGTCAGGAGAGAGAATGCAGCTCTAACACATGAAGCATAGACTTCTATACAACCAGAGGAGTCCCCCCTGGTGGTCAAGAGAGAGAATGCAGCTTTAACACATGAAGCATAGACTTCTATACAACCAGAGGAGTCGCCCCCTGGTGGTCAGGAGAGAGAATGCAGCTTTAACTCATGAAGCATAGACTTCTATACAACCAGAGGAGTCGCCCCCTGGTGGTCAGGAGAGAGAATGCAGCTTTAACACATGAAACATAGACTTCTATACAACCAGAGGAGTCACCCCCTGGTGGTCAGGAGAGAGAAGGCAGCTTTAACACATGAAGCATAGACTTCTATACAACCAGAGGAGTCGTCCCCTGGTGGTCAGGAGAGAGAATGCAGCTTCAACACATGAAGCATAGACTTCTATACAACCAGAGGAGTTGAGTGTAATAATGTGTTACATTTGTGTTATAATGTGTTACATTGTGTTATAATGTGTTACATTGTGTTATAATGTGTTACATTGTGTTATAATGTGTTACTTTGTGTCATATATTGCAGCTGGTGGTGAGGATGACGGTGTGAAGATGGAGGCTCCTGAGTACCTGGACCTGGACGAGATCGACTTCTCCGATGATTCAGTGGTCAGTCGCTGCTCTCACCTCCTGTCTGTCATCTTTCTGTCTGTCTGTCTGTCATCTTTCTGTCTGTCTGTCATCTGTCTGTCTGTCTGTCTGACTCAAAGTAAAACAACTCTCTCTTCCTGCAGTATTCTGTGACGTCTCTGAAGAGCATCCCAGAGTTGTCCAGGAGGAGTGATGGCCAGACCGAGGACAGACCAGGTACCTGCTTATTATGTATGTGTGTATATATGTGTGTATGTATGTATGTATGTATGTATATATATATATATATAGATATAGATATATAGATATACATATAGATATTTAGACATATAAGACACTAAGCTGATGAAATGTCTGTGAAACTAAACCACATTATTGAACCTCCTCCTCCTTCGTCGTCCTGCAGCTCCGGCCATCAACTGGAGTCGCAGCGTTTCCTGCGGTGGAGGCGGCGGCGGCGGCGGCGGCGCGGGGATCAAACCCACGGCGCTCGTGGAGGCCCACAGTAAGTTCCGGCCGGTGAAGAGGGTCTCGCCCCTCAAACACCAGCCGGAGACCACCGACTCCGACTCGGAGGGCAAGGCCCCGGAGCCGGGGGAGGCCGGCAAGGACGAGCCCGGCTCCGACAAACCGGGCTCCGGCTCCGGACCTGGCTCCTCCGACGGGCCGGGGGGGGCGGCGGCCAAGGTGGAGAGCGGCGCCGGCGGGTCGATCCCCCCGGCGCCACTGTTCGGGGAGCTGGAGCACTACGACCTGGACATGGACGAGATCCTGGACGTGCCGTACATCAAGTCCAGCCAGCAGATGTCCACGCTGCCACGCGCCGCCCACGACAAGCGCTCTGCGACAGGGAGCAACCTGACAGGAGGAGGAGGCACCCTGGAGAGGAGAGGAGGAGGAGGAGGAGGCACCCTGGAGAGGAGAGGAGGAGGAGGAGGAGCGATGAAGAGCTCCACGTTGCCCCACAGCGAGCCTCTGAGCCTGGGCAGCAGCGGCTCACAGACTCAGGTATTCTTTAACGGAGAAACAGCAGCTCGGCACTTAGAATCTGGCCTTCAGAATAAAAGCACCACATTTAAAATAAAGAGATATTAAAACATGTAAAAGAGATTAAAACATGTAAAAGAGATTAAAACATGTAAAAGAGGTATAAAATATTCATGTGACGCTTCCTGCAGTTCTGCGTCTTGTCTCCGGTGAAGTGGTCCGACCTGAGGAAGTCCAAGTCCATGGACCCGGACCTCCACCCGCTGCACCGGCCTCCAGCCGGAGGAGCAGCAGCAGCAGCAGCAGCAGGAGTAGGAGGAGGAGGCTACCAGTCAGAGCTGCTCCCCTCGGGCCTCCTCAGCAGCTCCTCCTCCCTCTCCTCTTTCTCCGACGCAGGTAGGACCTGGCGGCTCTGTTCCTCCATGTTGTTTCTCCTCGTCTTCCTCTCGGTTTGACTCGTCTTCGTCCTCCAGACAAGCTGCTGTCGGCTCGGGTCTACCCGGAGGCCCAGAGGCCGGGCCCGGAGCCAACGGGTGGCCCGGGGGCCACGTTCCCCCTGCAGGGGGCCAACCTGGGCCGGCAGGACGCCTCCAAGCCCTGGGCTCCTGGACCAGGAGGAGGAGGAGGAGGAGGAGGCTGGGAGGTGGACGAGGAGACCAAGAAGAACCAGAACATCATCAACATCGTCAGAGAGGGACAGATCTCCCTTCTGGTGAGTGGGAGGAAGAGTCACGCTTTGATGCTTGCTCCTCCTCTTCTTCACCTCCTCCTCCTCCTCCTGCAGCCTCACCTGGCAGCAGACAACCTGGAGCTGATCCGAGACGCGGACGGGAACAACCTGCTGCACGTGTCGGCCTGCCAGGGCCACGCCCACTGCCTGCAGCACCTCACCTCCCTGATGGGGGAGGACGGCCTCAACGAGCGCAACAGCCAGCAGCTCACGCCCGCCGGCCTGGGGGTCAAGGTGTGTGTGTGTGTGTGTGTGTGTGTGTGTGTGTGTGTGTGTGTGTGTGTGTGTGTGTGTGTGTGTGTGTGTGCGTGTGCGGTTGCAGGCTCCTGTCTGTTCAAGAAAGACTTTTCCATTCTACAGGTAGGCAGGAAGTGAGGTGTGTAGATAGGTAGGAGATAGTAAGGTAAGTAGCTAGGTAGCTAGGTAGGAGATAGTAAGGTAAGTAGGAGATAGTGAGGTAAGTAGGAGGCAGGTAGGTAGGTAGGTAAGTAGGAGGTAGGTAGGAGATACTGAGGTAGGTAGGTAGGTAGGACGTAGGTAGGTAGTTAGCTAGGAGCAAAAGGAGGAAAAAAACATATTTGTAATTGTTGACAGACCGAGTGACTTTTTAAATTAATGCCCATCACGCTTTTATTTTGAAGCCAGTCCGCTGGCGTCAGGACGTGCAGACGTGTGATTGGCTGTTGGCCGCCGGTCAGTGAGGTCATCAAGAGTTCCGAGCGTTGTTGGCTCCTAATTGGCCGCCAAACAGGAAGTGTGTTGTCTGGAGACAAGCCGGGCAGCCCAGTCCTGATTGTTATCAACGCCTGTTGTTTATTCAGTCAGTCATTGTGTGTGTGTGTCTGTGTGTGTGTCTGTGTGTCTGTGTGTCTGTGTCTGTGTGTGTGTGTGTGTGTGTGTGTGTGTGTGTGTGTGTGTGTGTGTGTGTGTGTGTTGCAGAACGGTCATCTGGAGTGTGTGAGGTGGATGGTGAGTGAGACGGAGGCCATCGCTGAGCTGAGCTGCTCCAGAGAACATCCCAGTCTGATCCACTACGCTGCTCGCTATGGACAGGTAACACACACACACACACAGACACACACACACACACACACACACTCTCAGTCTCACCCTCGCCGCCCCTCCCCAGGAGAAGGTGCTGCTGTGGCTGCTTCAGTTCATGCAGGAGCAGGGCATCTCTCTGGACGAGGTGGACCAGAACGGGAACACCGCCGTGCACGTGGCGGCTCAGTACGGACACCTCACCTGCATCCAGGTGAGTGAGCTCTTGGCCCCGCCCCCTCGTGGCTCCGCCCCCTCGTCCTGGCTGCGTTCAGTGGCGGCGGCGTGGAGGAAGTGACCGGTGTGCGTGTCCTCGTGTGCAGACTCTGGTGGAGTACGGCTCCAACGTGACGGTGCAGAACCAGCCGGGCGAGCGGCCTTCCCAGAGTGCCGAGCGGCAGGGCCACACCACCTGCGCCCGCTACCTGGTCGTCGTGGAGACCTGCATGTCGCTGGCGTCGCAGGTCGTCAAGCTCACCAAACAGCTCAGCGAGTAAGTTAGTGTACAAATATATATTTACATGTTTATAATTATACACAGAGTTCTGGATCATCATGTTTGCTTTTCTATGAACTTAATGGAGGAGGAGGAAGAGGAGGTATGCACCTCCTCTTCCTCCTCCTCCTCTTTGATCTTCCTCCTCCCTCTGACAACAAGAAACCAACTTTTAAAAATGCTTGTTTTCTGAATGGAGTTTGGACCGCTATGCTACATTATGCTACATTATGCTACACTACGCTACATTATGCTACACTACGCTACATTATGCTACATTATGCTACACTTCGTTACATTACGCTACACTACACTATGTTACGCTACACAATGCTATATTACGCTACATTTTGCTACACTATGCTACATTTTGCTACATTACGCTACACTATGCTACGCTAACACTGTCGCTGCTCCATCGCCATGTTAGATGACGTCATTGAGGCCAAAATCCGTCCTTGTTTTATTTATTTATTCATCGTTCTCCTTCGTCCAGTACGATCTTTTCTTTCTTTTCTTTTTTTTCCCCGCTCCAACGAAACCAATCCGCTGCTTCCTGGAGGAGAAGCTGCGCTCTGATTGGTTCTGTTGCTTCCTGGAGGAGACGCTGCGCTCTGATTGGTTCTGTTGCTTCCTGGAGGAGACGCTGCGCTCTGATTGGTTCAGACTGAATGTTGTTTTGTCACGCAGACAGGCAGCGGACAGGACGACGCTCCAGACGCAGCTGCAGAGGCTGATGCAGCCGAAGGAGGCCGAGGGGACGCCTTCCAGATCACCCAGGTAACACACACACACACACACACACACACACACACACACACACACACACACACACACACACACACACACACACACACACACACACACACGGTTAAAGCCACTGACAGCATGGACCCTGTCTGTCTCTCTGGACTCCAGCTCCCAGCATGCCTCAGTGGAGGCGTGGCCAGAGATGGTGTTGACGGCGGAGGCGACTCCAGGTGACGGCTGGTCGGTCCGTCAGGGCGGCGTGGAGCCGACGGGCCCTCGGGACCGGCTGCCCCCGCCGGGCGGCCCGGGGGCGGCGGCCCGGCGAGCGGCGCCGGCGGAGCGGAGAGAGCTGAAGCTGGCGAGACTCAAACAGATCATGCAGCGCTCGCTCAGCGAATCGGATTCGGACGGTTACCCGCCTGAGGAAGGTAAAGGCCCCTCCTCCTCCTCCTCGGCCGCCGGCACACTGCGCCCCGATAGGCCGTCCCACCTGCCAATCGCAGAGGAGGAGCCGGCGTCCAACCACCTGATGGTGAGGAAGAACCTCCAGTCCTCCTCCTCCTCCTCCTGCACGGCCGAGAAGAAGCTGGCGTTCTCTCTCAGCGGGTCCAGGTCGGCGGACAGCGTCGGCTACGACGCCCCGCCCGCCTCCAGCGACCCGGAGGCGGCCGACGGCAGGACGCCGGACGCCGGCGCCGACCTCCAGGACGGCCAGAAAGCCGCCACCAGCCCCAAGAGCGCCCTGAAGTCGCCGTCGGCCCGCAGGAAGACGTCCCAGAACCTGAAGCTGAGGGTCACCTTCGACGAGCAGGTGCACAAGAGCTCCGGCCAGGAGGCGGAGCCGGCCAGGGTGCATCATGGGAAGGAGAGGACGGCGGCGGGCGGCTCGGAGGGCAAGCGCTCGTTCGGGGCGTTCCGCTCCATCATGGAGACGCTGAGCGGGAACACGAACCACAACAACAGCAACAGCCAGGCGGGCTCCACCTGTCAATCACCTGGCAGGAAGTCGGAGAGCAGAGGAGGGGGAGGGGCCAAGGCGAAGAGCAGAACCAGTAACGTTTAGCCAGACCGGCGCCTCCTGGAGGACGCGGAGCGAACGGCGACACGCAGACGAGCCGACGATCAATGTTCTAGAGGAGCAGAGGAACTGAAATATGAACAGAACGTTCAGGTGTTTTCTGCCGAGAGCCGCTGATCAATCAATCAACCAATCAACCAATCAGGTTTCATTCCTGTTGAACCTTTCAAACTCTGTCGCGGCTTGTTCATGATTAAATCTGACTTTTTCTTCACATTTCACAGTAAATAAATTGATCACCATGAAGTAAGACAGTAAATTTAGAGCAAAATAAAATATGAAAAACACTAAAACTAAATCTTATAACTGACGCAATATTTAAAAAAAACATAAACTTGCGTAAATGAGTTTTTACGTTTCTGTTTAAATGTGTAAATATTTTTCAGATCTGCGTTTTAAAAGAACAGAAGATCTGAGCCGGTGATGTTTAATATTTAATAACGTTTCTGCTTTTTTACCAGAAGGTTTCTCGTGTTTTCTGAGAGACGGAAACAGGAAGTCTGGTTTCCTGTTTGACTTTTATTGTTTTAACTGTTTTTATGGACTCGATCCTGCAGAAGCTGCACAGCAGCCACAACGTTCACACATGAACATACATGTACATGAACATACATGTACGTACATGTATGTTCATGTATGTTCATGTGTGAACATACATGAACATACATGTATGTTCATGTATGTTCATGTGTGAACATACATGAACATACATGTATGTTCATGTATGAATATGAAGGTAGATTTGTGTCTTTTTTACCAGAGCAAATTTCTTGTCTGTAGGTAAATTATCTCCAGATCTTTGCTCTCAACAAAAAAAATCCTCTCAAAAAAAAGCTCTCAAAATTTGAGTTTTTTTTTTTTTTAGATCTTTTTTTTTTTAAGAGCGTTTTTTTCTTTTTTTATTTGAGCAATTTTTTTAATTAAAAGCAAAGATTTTGAGATAATTTACTTACAGACTAGAAATCAGCTCATGTAAAACAGACTCAAATCTACCTTCATACATGTTCATACATGTTCATACATGTTCATACATGTTCATACATGTTCATACATGTTCATACGTCACATTAATAACTGATTCAGTGTTTTTTGTCCGTTTCAACAAACCAAAACGTTACTGAACGACAGTAAAGTATTAATATTTATGTTCATGCACACAGTTTTATGATTTTATGAATAAGTGGTTCACGTGCACCAGCACAACAGAGTGTGTGTGTGTGTGTCTGTGTGTCTGTGTGTGTGCGTGTGTGTGTGTGTGTGTGTGTGTGTGTGTAGTATTTAATGCGTTGAGGTCGTCGTCTTCTCGTTAACGTTTCATCTTCATATCAACGGTTCTAATAAATCTCATGAATTAATAAAACGCTCTCGCAATAAAAGATTCACGAGCTCTTATTTTGAAAAGCGGTTTCATTTCTTCGTCCTGTGTTCAGGTCTCAAAGCCACGAGAAGAAGAAACTAACGGAGCTCCACTTCCTGTTCTTCCACTTCCTGTCTGGTGTGTTTACGTTGAAGTGTTTCCTGTTGTCACAGTATTATATACATCTATACGTGTACACGTAGTACTATATACATCTATACGTGTACACGTAGTGTTATATACATCTATACGTGTACACGTAGTACTATATACATCTATACGTGTACACGTAGTGTTATATACATCTATACGTGTACACGTAGTACTATATACATCTATACGTGTACACGTAGTATTATATACATCTATACGTGTACACGTAGTATTATATACATCTATACGTGTACACGTAGTATTATATACATCTATACGTGTACACGTAGTATTATATACATCTATACGTGTACACGTAGTACTATATACATCTATACGTGTACACGTAGTATTATATACATCTATACGTGTACACGTAGTACTATATACATCTATACGTGTACACGTAGTGTTATATACATCTATACGTGTACACGTAGTACTATATACATCTATACGTGTACACGTAGTACTATATACATCTATACGTGTACACGTAGTACTATATACATCTATACGTGTACACGTAGTACTATATACATCTATACGTGTACACGTAGTATTATATACATCTATACGTGTACACGTAGTATTATATACATCTATACGTGTACACGTAGTACTATATACATCTATACGTGTACACGTAGTATTATATACATCTATACGTGTACACGTAGTATTATATACATCTATACGTGTACACGTAGTACTATATACATCTATACGTGTACACGTAGTATTATATACATCTATACGTGTACACGTAGTATTATATACATCTATACGTGTACACGTAGTACTATATACATCTATACGTGTACACGTAGTATTATATACATCTATACGTGTACACGTAGTATTATATACATCTATACGTGTACACGTAGTACTATATACATCTATACGTGTACACGTAGTACTATATACATCTATACGTGTACACGTAGTACTATATACATCTATACGTGTACACGTAGTATTATATACATCTATACGTGTACACGTAGTACTATATACATCTATACGTGTACACGTAGTACTATATACATCTATACGTGTACACGTAGTATTATACATCTATACGTGTACACGTAGTACTATATACATCTATACGTGTACACGTAGTACTATATACATCTATACGTGTACACGTAGTACTATATACATCTATACGTGTACACGTAGTATTATACATCTATACGTGTACACGTAGTACTATATACATCTATACGTGTACACGTAGTATTATATACATCTATACGTGTACACGTAGTATTATATACATCTATACGTGTACACGTAGTACTATATACATCTATACGTGTACACGTAGTACTATATACATCTATACGTGTACACGTAGTATTATATACATCTATACGTGTACACGTAGTGTTATATACATCTATACGTGTACACGTAGTACTATATACATCTATACGTGTACACGTAGTACTATATACATCTATACGTGTACACGTAGTACTATATACATCTATACGTGTACACGTAGTACTATATACATCTATACGTGTACACGTAGTACTATATACATCTACACGTGTACACGTAGTACTATATACATCTATACGTGTACACGTAGTACTATATACATCTATACGTGTACACGTAGTACTATATACATCTACACGTGTACACGTAGTACTATATACATCTATACGTGTACACGTAGTACTATATACATCTATACGTGTACACGTAGTGTTATATACATCTATACGTGTACACGTAGTACTATATACATCTATACGTGTACACGTAGTGTTATATACATCTATACGTGTACACGTAGTATTATATACATCTATACGTGTACACGTAGTATTATATACATCTATACGTGTACACGTAGTACTATATACATCTATACGTGTACACGTAGTACTATATACATCTTTACGTGTATACGTAGTATTTATATTGTGTATAAATACTACGTGTACATTTATACACATTCATGTAATAATAATTATTGGAGGGAAGGAGGGAGGAGAAGACGGGGATAGAGGAGGGAGGAAAGGAGAAGAGGGAATAAGGGAGCGAGGAAAGGAGAAGAGGGAATAAGGGAGCGAGGAAAGGAGAAGAGGGAATAAGAGAGCGAGGAAAGGAGAAGAGGGAATGAGAGAGCGAGGAAAGGAGAAGAGGGAATGAGGGAGCGAGGAAAGGAGAAGAGGGAATGAGGGAGCGAGGAAAGGAGAAGAGGGAATGAGGGAGCGAGGAAAGGAGAAGAGGGAATGAGGGAGCGAGGAAAGGAGAAGAGGGAATGAGGGAGCGAGGAAAGGAGAAGAGGGAATGAGGGAGCGAGGAAAGGAGAAGAGGGAATGAGGGAGCGAGGAAAGGAGAAGAGGGAATGAGGGAGCGAGGAAAGGAGAAGAGGGAATAAGGGATCGAGAAAAGGAGGAGGGGAGGGAATGAGAGCGAGGAAAGGAGAAGAGGGAATAAGGGAGCGAGAAAAGGAGGAGGGGAGGGAATGAGAGCGAGGAAAGGAGAAGAGGGAGCGAGGGGAGGGAATGAGGGAGCGAGGAAAGGAGGCGGGGCTGTAATGGTTCCCTCCATCGTTCTCATGAATATGAAACTCGACGCTCACAATTAGCAAAACAACACGAAGACGTGAAGGACGAACTGCTTCTGTTCCTGTCCTCCCTCCTTTCAGAGGGGAGGGGGAGGAGGAGAGGAGGGAGGGGATGAGGAGAGGAAGGAGGGGATGAGGAGAGGAAGGAGGGGGAGAAGGGGATGAGGAGAGGAAGGAGGAGGGAAGGGGATGAGGAGAGGAAGGAGGAGGGAAGGGGATGAGGAGAGGAAGGAGGGAGGGAAGGGGATGAGGAGAGGAAGGAGGGGGAGAAGGGGATGAGGAGAGGAAGGAGGGGGAGAAGGGGATGAGGAGAGGAAGGAGGGAGGGAAGGGGATGAGGAGAGGAAGGAGGGAGGGAAGGGGATGAGGAGAGGAAGGAGGAGGGAAGGGGGTGAGGAGAGGAAGGAGGAGGGAAGGGGGTGAGGAGAGGAAGGAGGGAGGGAAGGGGATGAGGAGAGGAAGGAGGGGGAGAAGGGGATGAGGAGAGGAAGGAGGGGGAGAAGGGGATGAGGAGAGGAAGGAGGGAGGGAAGGGGATGAGGAGAGGAAGGAGGAGGGAAGGGGATGAGGAGAGGAAGGAGGGGGAGAAGGGGATGAGGAGAGGAAGGAGGGGGAGAAGGGGATGAGGAGAGGAAGGAGGGAGGGAAGGGGATGAGGAGAGGAAGGAGGGAGGGAAGGGGATGAGGAGAGGAAGGAGGGGGAGAAGGGGATGAGGAGAGGAAGGAGGGGGAGAAGGGGATGAGGAGAGGAAGGAGGGAGGGAAGGGGATGAGGAGAGGAAGGAGGGAGGGAAGGGGATGAGGAGAGGAAGGAGGAGGGAAGGGGGTGAGGAGAGGAAGGAGGAGGGAAGGGGGTGAGGAGAGGAAGGAGGAGGGAAGGGGGTGAGGAGAGGAAGGAGGAGGGAAGGGGGTGAGGAGAGGAAGGAGGAGGGAAGGGGGTGAGGAGAGGAAGGAGGAGGGAAGGGGGTGAGGAGAGGAAGGAGGAGGGAAGGGGGTGAGGAGAGGAAGGAGGAGGGAAGGGGGTGAGGAGAGGAAGGAGGAGGGAAGGGGGTGAGGAGAGGAAGGAGGAGGGAAGGGGGTGAGGAGAGGAAGGAGGAGGGAAGGGGGTGAGGAGAGGAAGGAGGAGGGAAGGGGAGTTAAACTGATAAATTAGACCTCATTTATTGGACAACAGTTTGAGTCGATACCCAGGGGCCTCGGCTCTGCAGCGCGGACCGAGCTCCAGAGCGCTAATTGGTTCTGTGTGTTTAGATGGAGGAGGAGGAGGGGGGGGGGGGGCACACACACATACACACACACACACACACACACACACACACACACATACACACACACAAATACACACACACAAATACACACACACACACACAGGCGGTTGTCTCCGCGGCACACGCCACGAAAACGGACGAGACAAGTGCTTGATTTGACAGCCTGTGTGTGTGTGTGTGTGTGTGTGTGTGTGTGTGTGTGTGTGTGTGTGTGTGTGGTTGGTTGTCATGTATAGATTTTTGTGTCCGTTGTTTTGGCTTATTTGTGTGCTTCTTTTACTCAGTCAATCAAATTTAATTGACACCGCTGCGCTGGGGCCGGCGCCCCGCGGCATGCTGGGATGTCAGGCCTTTAATGCCAGAAGAGGAGGAGGAGGAGGAAGAGGAGGAGGAGGTTCTGGTTCTTCCGCCCGTGAAGGATGAGTTCCTCCGTCAGCAGTAATTGATGTGACGCGGCGATGATGGATCCTCATGAAGACGACCTTTCAGGAGGAAACGGTGACACGTTCCTCTACGCAGAACCCTGCAACCGGTTCTGTTGCTTCCTCTACGCAGAACCCTGCAACCGGTTCTGTTGCTTCCTCTAGGCAGAACCCTGCAGCCGGTTCTGTTGCTTCCTCTAGGCAGAACCCTGCAACCGGTTCTGTTGCTTCCTCTAGGCAGAACCCTGCAGCCGGTTCTGTTGCTTCCTCTAGGCAGAACCCTGAGACCCTGGAGAACAGGACCAGCTGATTGAATCTGTTTAACTCGTTTGACCTTTGACCTTTTGAGCGTTCTGTGTTTAAAAGTGGGCGTCGCCATCTTGACTTGTTGACGCCTCTTTTTGACTTTTTGTTGTTTTGACTTGTTCTGCTTTTTAAACTCTTTAAACAAATATTATGAATCAGAGGAAACATTTCAAACCCAAACAGACCAAAGAAGAATTCATAACTTTCAATAAAATAAAACTGCTCATTGTTAAAGTGCTAAACGTTCATAAATGCTTCTGAATCTGATAAAACACATGATTCATTTTTACTTTGACTAAAATGATGAAATGTGTTTAATGAGTTAGAATTTAAACGATCTGTTTCCTCATATAAGCAGACATTTTAATTATATAAATTTAATTTAGGCTTCTTTTTCAGAAGCATGAATATATTATTTAGTATTTTTCAGGATATGAATCAGCTGCTCGGTGCAGCGTTTAATAAAATCTGCATTACTTTAATACCTGAACAAGCTCATGAGGTGTAAACTGAGTCCTGTGCTGCAGCTCCTCTGCTCCGCCTCCAGAGGGCGGCGTTGCAGCGGTGAATCGATTCTGAGCATGAAAACCTTGTGAGAGGAAGAGCTGCGACCCAACAACCTGCAGGCCGCCGGCGCCCGGGCTCCGCTTCACCTTGACCTCCAGGCTCCGCTTCACCTTGACCTCCAGGCTCCGCTTCACCTTGACCTCCAGGTTCAGCTTGACCTCCAGGCCCCGCTTCACCTTGACCTCCAGGCTCCGCTTCACCTTGTCCTCCAGGCTCCGCTTCACCTTGACCTCCAGGCTCCGCTTCACCTTGACCTCCAGGCTCCGCTTCACCTTGACCTCCAGGTTCAGCTTGACCTCCAGGCCCCGCTTCACCTTGACCTCCAGGCTCCGCTTCACCTTGTCCTCCAGGCTCCGCTTCACCTTGTCCTCCAGGCTCCGCTTCACCTTGACCTCCAGGCTCCGCTTCACCTTGACCTCCAGGCTCCGCTTCACCTTAACCTCCAGGTTCAGCTTGACCTCCAGGCCCCGCTTCACCTTGACCTCCAGGCTCCGCTTCACCTTGTCCTCCAGGCTCCGCTTCACCTTGACCTCCAGGTTCACCTTGTCCTCCAGGCTCCGCTTCACCTTGACCTCCAGGTTCACCTTGACCTCCAGGCTCCGCTTCACCTTGACCTCCAGGTTCACCTTGACCTCCAGGCTCCGCTTCACCTTGACCTCCGGGCCGGCTGTTGGTGAGCAAACCGTCAAAAGCTCTCGGGCGTTCAACTCAAAGAGACGACAGATTGTTTGTATTTATTTTATTGTTTGTAAGTTGTTTCATTTATATTTTAAACACATTTCACTGAGACTCAGTTGATCTAAACTCGATGAAGAGTCCGTGTGACTCTTCATCGAGGGTCTTTCAGCTCGTTGTGACGTCAACAATCTGTTTTGTTTTGAAGGTAAACAGTTGTTTGTTTTATTAAAGACGCAGAAGAAGAATTTTACACCAAAGTTCTAGTTTGTAAGTAAATTATCTCCAAATCTTTGTTTAAAAAAAGAAAAAATGCTCTCAAAACTCAAATTTGCTGTAAAACAAAGTTCTCAAGACCTTTGCCCGACGTCTGCTACACACTCGATCCTACAAATGTGTCTCTGGTACTTGTAGTTTCTCCAAAGCTGACGTGAAGGAAGTTGTAGTCCTGAGATGTTTTTTTAGAGAACTCTTTTTTTTTTGGTACTGCAATTTTTTTTGTGCAGTTTTTTGGGGGAAATTTGTTTTTTCAGAGCAGATTTTCGTTTTGAGAGGATTCTCTTTTTTAGATCATATTTTATTTTTTAATTGAGAGCAACGATTTGGAGATAATTTACTAACACACTGGTGATTTGCTCGGGTAGAAGAGACACAACTCGAGCTCCGTGGTCGCGGCGCTGAACACAACGTGACCACAAAGCTTTCATTTTTATCTGAGCCGATAAACCGCGTGAAGTGTTCCGTGAGAGCGGCGCCTCTCGGTCCGTTATCTCCCGCTGAAAGAAATAACAGTCAAATAAAACTCTCTGCTCGCTGACGGCCCCCCGGGGCCCGAGGCCTCCAGACGGCCCCCCGGGGCCCCGCCCCACTCTGGTCCAGGGCTCTGTGTTTACGCGCCGCGGTAATGAAGCTTGTTTGTCTCTCACACACACACACACACACACACACACACACACACACCGGATCCATAACGCAGCCGGTGGAGCGCGGAAAAGTAGTTTTAAAGCGGCGCAGAACATCTTTAACAGGAACCGCAGAACGTTGAAGGTTCTAACAGGAAAGAAGCAACAAAACAAAAATCTGTTTTCAGACACTTTCCTCTCAGATGTGAAAGTGTGTGTCTGCAGCCACGAGGGCTGTTTAACAATGTTGTGTTATCATAAAGGAACACATGTGAGATGTTGTTGATGTGTAAATATCAGTCTAGATGTTTCTGGTTCAGAGGAAATGAAGATGACACAGAAAGAAATGAAAAGGTTTCAGGTCAGACTATAAAAAATGACTTTCAGGACGATTATTAGTTTAAAATGATGCAGCTGTAAAGTCACAACTCTAACAAACCACAACACAACATGAGAACATTCAACATGAGAACATTCAACACAGGTTGAATTTATTTGTCTCACTTTTCTTCACAACGTTAAAGTTTTTTGCAGAAAAATTATCCCCCCCCAAAAAAAATCATATATATATATTAATAAGTCTGTATATAAATACATAAACGATAAAACAGCAATATATTTTTGTTACTGACCTTCAGCTTCAACACCACATTTTGTCTGGAGTTGTAGTAGAAAATATTTAATAAATCACTTTTGTTTTTTTCACCAATAATAATTCATGTTTTTAGTCAATGTCAGTTTTTTCAGACAGAAAACACCTCATCTCTGTTTTAGGGACTGAACCCTCCTCTACTCCTCCTCCTCCTCCTACTCTTCCTCCTCCTCCTCTTCCTCCTCCTCCTCTTCCTCCTCCTCCTCCTCCGTTACAGCGCTGGGAGACGAGCAGCTTTTATTGGCACTGCTGCCTGTAAAATCGGCCGAGAGACTAACCTTTAAGAGAGAGAGAGGGAGGGTTGTTAGAGGAAAGATGGACGTCCACACACACACACACACACACACACACACAGATGTGTGTGTGTGTGTGTGTTGTGATATTTATTGGGAAGCGACGGCTCCTTTAACCTCGCCCATCGAGCGCCCAGCGCTCCCATTAAGGCTGACTGGGACGTCCACAGGGAGGAAGAGGAGGAGGAGGAGGAGGAAGAGGAGAAGACGAGTTGAAGAGCTTTAAAAGACAAAAGCTCGTTTCCAGAGAAGAGACTGAACACAGCGAGGCCGTTATTTCTGAGTGAGAAGCTGTTAGAGCTGCATTCTCTCTCCTGACCACCAGGGGGCGACTCCTCTGGTTGTATAGAAGTCTATGCTTCATGTGTTAAAGCTGCATTCTCTCTCCTGACCACCAGGGGGCGACTCCTCTGGTTGTATAGAAGTCTATGCTTCATGTGTTAAAGCTGCATTCTCTCTCCTGACCACCAGGGGGCGACTCCTCTGGTTGTATAGAAGTCTATGCTTCATGTGTTAAAGCTGCATTCTCTCTCCTGACCACCAGGGGCGACTCCTCTGGTTGTATAGAAGTTTACCACGCTAAATACTAGTATGCTAACTCATCATGGTCATACTCATCAGCATGCTAACTGCAGCTATGTTAGCTTATAATAATAAATGTGACATGATGAGTATTTTTACTCCAGTAAAAGGTAGAAATACCACACTTTACACAATAGTCAATAAAAAATAACTTTATATTAAATGTTACATTTTTATATTAAATGTACTAGTAAAAAATACAAAAGTAAAGAAAGAACAATCTAAAGAACTGGAAATGATCAAATAATCAGAAAAGAAAATTTAATCGTTTCATAGGAACTTGTTTGAGTTTATTTCATCACAAAATATTTCATGCAAAACTCTTACTTGATTGAGATTAATGCACGAAAACAAAAACATTCAAGTGAAAGTACCTGAAACGTTCGACAACATTTAAACTGTCAAGAAGTGAACATTTATTATTGAGCTGAACTTCGTTTAAACAATGAACCATAATCACGTTCCTGTGAAACAACGCGACAATAAAAATGACGCTTCGCTCATCGCTCGCTCGTATTGATCTGTAATCAGGAGGCGTTCAAAGTCCTCGGGGTCACATCCTGGGGGGAGCTAGCAGTGTTAGCGGCGCTGCTAACAGAGGACCTCGGAGAGCTAGTGTTGTTAGCAGCGGCGCTAACGGAGGCTAGTGGCGTTAGCAGCGGGTGGCGTTCGGGTCACTTCCCCGGGCAGAAGGGGCAGGAGTTGTTCTTGCTGGACTGGAGCCAGACCCGGATGCAGTCTTTGTGGATGGTGTGCGAGCAGCCGAGCGGGTGGCGGCTCTCCGGGTCCACGTGGTTCTGGCACATCAGGCAGAGTTTACGGGCCGGGACCGCCTGCTGCCCTGCGGCCTGCTGACCCCCGACCTGCTGACCCCCGGCCTGCTGACCCCCGACCTGCTGACCCCCGGCCGCCGCGGGCCTCTGGATGGGGCCCGGCGGCGCGGGCCGGCTGATGGGCCCCGGCGCCGACCTCTCGCTCTGCGCCAGCTTGAAGCCCACCTGCTCGATCACCTCCTCCATGGACATGCCGGCCAGCGTGCCGCGCGAGCTCTTCACCTGCTGGAGCAGCGACATCAGCTGGGCCCTGGTGCATTGTGGGAAACGGGCCCTGAGCTTCTCCAGGAAGATGTCGAGTTTGCCGGCGGCGGGGGCGGCGGGGCCGGCGGGGCCGGCGGGGGGAGGCGGGGACGGAGAGACCGGGTGGAGGACGGGCGGCGACGGGGAGAGACTGGGAGGCGGGGTCACCCTCATGTGGGCCTGGAACTGGGGCATGTGGAGGGACGGGGGCAGGAACTGGGCCACGTGGCGAGGGGTCGGGAGGAGGGGGTAGCGGGGGCGGAACTGGGGGTGGAAAGGGGGCTGGTACGGCTGCTGGTAGTGGTGGGGGTATCTCTGGGGAGGGAAGGGGAGGTTCACCGGCATGCCAGGAGGCGGGGGCATGAACTGAGGACGGACCAGCGGCTGCATCACCTGACGGAACCTCAGGTCGGCCTGCGGGAGCAGAGAGGAGTCGGTGAAGACGGTCATGTGACTTATAAACAACCAATCAGTGTTCAGGCCAACAGGAGGAGAGCTAGTAACGTTAGCTAGTAACGTTAGCAGCAACGCTAATGGAGAACCAACGGAAGGAGAGCCAGTAACGTTAGCTCGTAACGTTAGCAGCACCACTAACGGAGAACCAACGGGAGGAGAGCCAGTAACGTTAGCTAGTAACGTTAGCAGCAACGCTAACGGAGAACCAACAGGAGGAGAGCTAGGTACGTTAGCTAGTAACGTTGGCAGCACCACTAATGCAGAACCACTAATGCAGAACCAGCAGGAGAGCTAGTAACGTTAGCGAGGACCAGCGGCTGCGTCACCTGACAGAACCTCAGGTGAGCCTGCGGGAGCAGAGAGGAGTCGGTGAAGACCGTCATGTGAATACGGTGAAGTCAGAGACGCCAGACTCAAGTCACTAAAACAAAACCTCGTGCAACCACACATGAAAACAACAAAAAAGATCTTTGATAGCTTCCCGTCTTACCGTCGGCAGCTGCGGCAGAGACGGGACGTTGATCCTGGGGAGCGCCGCTAGCTCCAACTCGCCTCCCTGGAGCTGCTGCAGGACCTCCTGGAAGCGGCCCTCCAGCTCGTCCCGGTTCCTCCGGACCAGACCTTCCTTCTTCTCCCACTTCAGACGCTCCTGATGGAACTCCTGCGGGGACTCCACCCGGAGGGTGTTCAGGTACTGACCCACCTGGAACAAAGGTCACCACAAGGTCAACGTCAAGGTCAGAGCGGGAAATACAGTTTTACAATATGATATCCAGTAGAACATGTGATCATGACGTCATAGATGTTCCTCTAGTCTCTGATCATGTGACTTAACAACCAATCAGTGGTTAGAAGAGCTAGTAACGTTAGCAGCACCGCTAACTGAGAACATACAGGAGGAGCGCTAGTAAAGCTAGCAGCACCGCTAACGGAGAACCAACAAGAGAAGAGCTAGTAACGTTAGCAGCATCGCTAACGGAGAACTAACAGGAGGTTCACTTCAGTTACATTATGATGCGTTCAGGCTTGATTAATTATTATGTTTAACTTTCTAACTAAATATTATACTTCATTAACACGAAGTAATGATATGAAAATAATTTATATTTGATTAACTTATCATTTGAATTGTTTTGATGAAGACAAAAACACAATAAATCACTAAAACAAAGTAAAAGTACAACATTGAGAAGTGTTGTTGAGGATTGTGATCCTTGTGGACGAGCTGCTATAATAATAATAATAATAATAATAATAATAATAATAATCTGTGGCGCATCAGCGATCAACACTCGTGGGTTCGATGCCGCACCTCCCTGATCCAGGCCTCGATGCGCGTCATGGCGACCTCCCTCTGCTTCTCCACGGCCGAGGTCTCGTCCCTCAGCGCTCGCTGCTCCGCCTCCAGCGCCTCCTTCCTCGCTCGCTCCATCTCCCTCCTCAGCTGCTGCAGCTCCTCCTGCCACCTCCTCTGCTCCCGCTGCTGCTCCTCACGCAGGTTCTCCTGCTTCTGCTCCTCCATCTCCAGCTCGTTGTCCAGCCTGAGGAGGAGGTCGAAGAAGAAGAGGAAGAAGATGGTTGTAGGAGGAAGAGGAGTCACAGGCATCATTGTATCCAGTTAAACATGATCCGTGTGCTCGGTACCGGATCCGCTCCTCCTCCGCGTGGTTCCTCTCGCAGGTCATTTCCTGTTTCTTGGCCAGGAAGTTCTTCCTGGTGACTTTAGAGTTGTTGAGCTGCAGCTTCACGCGCAGAGACTCCAGCTTGTCATGAAGAGCCTGAAACACGGTACTGTCTCTTTAAATAAACACCGGCAAACAAGAGGAGGAAACACGGTACTGTCCCTTTAAATAAACACTGATAAACAAGAGGAGGAAACATGGTACTGTCCCTTTAAATACACTGTGCGGGGAGGAAACTAGTAAACAAGAGGGGGGGGGGCTAGTAAAGAAGGAGGAAACTAGTAAACAAGAGAGGAAAGTGTGTGTGTGTGTGTGTGTGTGTGTGTGTGTGTGTGTGTGTCTCACCTGGTGCTGCCGCATGGCCTCCTCCTTCTTCTTCTGCACTTGCTGTTTGTGCTTCTCGTGCGCCAGCTGCTCTTCGTTCCTCTTCTTCATCAGACTGCCGTGCTGCTCCGAGAGGTCAGAGCCGTAATCCAACATGGCCGCCACCGCGCTCTCCCAGTCCGGCTCCGTGTTCACGCCCGACTCCGAGGAGGTGCTGTCAGTCTGCACGGCCTTCACCTTCTGCAGCAGCTCTGAGGAGTAAACAAGAGGAGTAAACAAGAGGGGAGGAGTAAACAAGAGAAGAGAGGAGTAAGCAAGAGGAGAGAGAAGTAAACAAGAGGAGAGAAGAGTAAACAAGAGGGGAGAGGAGTAAACAAGAGGAGTAAACAAGAGGGGAGAGGAATAAACAAGAGGAGTAAACAAGAGGGGAGAGGAATAAACAAGAGGAGTAAACAAGAGGGGAGAGGAATAAACAAGAGGAGTAAACAAGAGGGGAGAGGAATAAACAAGAGGAGTTAACAAGAGGGGAGAGGAATAAACAAGAGGGGTAAACGAGAGGGGAGATGAGTAAACAAGAGGAGAGAGGAGTAAACAAGGCGAGTAAACAAGACGGGAGGCGAGTAAACAAGAGGAGGGGAACTAGTACATGAGAGAGGAGGAAACTAGTACACCAGAATAGGAAGATTAGTAAACCAGAGAGAAAACTAGTAAACAAGATGAGAAAATACTAGTAAAGAGGGAAAGTAGTAAACAAGAGGGAAACTAGTAAACAAGAGGATGAAAGCAAGTAAACAAGAGGAGAACAGCAAGTATACAAGAGGAGGGAAAACTAGTAAACAAGAGGAAGAAAATGTGCTACCAAAAAAGGGAAAAGTTTTTTACTTTTAACCTAGTATTTGCACTGTAGTTAGAGTACTTGTACTCTAGTATTGAGTACTTGTACCCTAGTACAGAGTACTCGCTCCACCTGTCTCCATGCTGTACCTGCCACTGTCATGTCCGCTAGCGCCAGCTGCAGGTGCGCCAGCTCCTCCTCCTGCTCCTGGTTCAGGGGTCGGGCTTCTCCTGCGGGCACGCCAGCTGTTTCCGCGCTGGCAGCCATGCTCACATGGATCCAGAAAGGAAACTGAAATATAAACCCCGCCCGGGTGAGTTCTCTGAGCCGGGCGGAGCCGATGCGAACACCGAGAGTTAGCGAACAAGCTCGCCGGCGACGACAGCGGACACTTTCGGCGTCTTAAAAGTTGTGTAAAATACCGTTATTAGCTTCATTAGCTGTCGTTTCACTGCGGTTGACAGTTGCCGCCAGTGATTCGCTGGCTACGCGGAAATAACGCCGAGCGTGAACCGGATGTAACGAAGCAAAGCTCGGCTCTGATTGGTTGTCTTTCTTCAAACGAAACTTTATTGAACAAGGACAATAGACAATAGAACAAGACAGAAAACACCAGGAAGTGCTCAGTCTTTCCTTCAGTTAACCGCCACACTGTAAAAAATAAATAAATACATATATTTACAAGATATAAAATAATAATAAGTCCCGCTTGAAAATGTTGCTCGAGTAAATGTATCTTCAGTCAAATAAATAAAAGAATTAATACAAAAATATTCTAATACAAAACGCCACATTTAGAGATTTTAGAGAACTTATGATTTGAGTTATTTAAATTCTTTAATTAAGTGTTTAAATTATTTATTTAATAAATATAATTTTAGTATGTAGTGTATTTATTTTATTAACATAATAATGAACTAAATTTAAATTATTTAAAACCATGCAATGCATTTATTTATATTATTATTTATTTATGTGTATTTATTGTGTGAGAAGGTTTAAAAAATATTTGATTATGTATATTTAATTTAATCCTTTTAACCATATTTTATCATAATTGTATTGTTTTATATTTAAATTATGTATTAAACATTATTGGATGTATTTATTGTATTTAAAATTATAGTTTTTGAGAAGTTATTAAGAAAACATGTCAAAATTAAGTATTTAATTTAATATATATTGCATTTATTTAATGTATTTGTCTCTAAAAAAAATATTGAAACTGTCAATTAAAACAATTTACATTTTTTTTAATTGGTTTGAAAACCACATATAGAGATTTTAAGGTTTCTGAAAACAAATCATGTGAAGAAGAAAAAACATCACAAAGTTCTCTTGAGGTCAAACCAGCGGTGCTAGGAAAACCTCTCCGAGTGAGACCTCTCCTCGTTCTGCTCCTCTCTGGC
>NW_027176225.1:289321-304321 GCF_023055335.1 Clinocottus analis | reverse complement strand
AAAAAAACAGTAAACTAACGTGTGTGTGTGTGTGTGTGTGTGTGTGTGTGTGTGCAGGGCATGAACTACCTGGTGGAGCATAAGCTGCTGGATGGAAGTGCTCAGTCCATCGCAGAGTTCCTCTACAAGGAGGAGGGACTCAACAAAACAGCTATTGGAGAATTTCTTGGAGAAAGGTGAGGAAGAGGAGGAAGAGGAGATAAGCAAAAGGGGGAAAGAGAATAAACGGGTCGCTAAAGCAAGAAGAAGAGATTGATAATGGGACGAAAGAAAGGAAAGAATGAGAGTGATGAAGAGGAGGAGGGTCCACCAGAGGGAGATGAAGATGTTCCTCTGCTCCACAGGGAGGAGCTCCACCTCCAGACGCTGAAGGCCTTCGTGGAGCTGCACGAGTTCTCCGACCTCAACCTGGTCCAGGCCCTCAGGTCAGATCCCTCTTCATCATCACCACCACCATCATCGTCATCCTCACTCAGACTGAACAGAAACAATACTTTGTTACCTTATTACGTTACTGTGTTACTGTGTTCTGTTACTGTGTTCCGTTACTTTGTTTCTTTGTTCCGTTACTTTGTTCCGTTACTTTGTTTCTTTGTTCCGTTACTTTGTTCCGTTACTTTGTTCCGTTACTGTGTTCCGTTACTTTGTTCCGTTACTGTGTTCCGTTACTTTGTTTCTTTGTTCCGTTACTGTGTTCCGTTACTTTGTTTCTTTGTTCCGTTACTGTGTTCCGTCGCGTTCTCCGTTGTTCTCCGTGTGCGTGACGCGTCCTGAGAGCGTTCCAGATGTTTGGTCTGACTCAGTGTGCAGTAACCATGCAGAGGTTCACGTTGCCGTGGTGATCCTGTGACAGACAGTTCCTGTGGAGCTTCCGTCTGCCCGGCGAGGCCCAGAAGATCGACCGCATGATGGAGGCCTTCGCCACGCGCTACTGCGACTGCAACGCCGACGTCTTCCAGTCCACCGGTGAGCGCTGAACACACCTCACTTCCTCTCTGGGCCGTGTGTGTGTGTGTGTGTGTGTGTGTGTGTGTGTTTTAATGGCTACGTCTCTGTTTGCCTCTCTGACTTTCACTTCTTTTTTCTTTCCAGATCTGTCTCTCTTCACCGATTCTGTATCCGTCACAATCGATACGACGACCATTATGTAGCTGTCTTTAACTCTTTGTGTGTGTGTGTGTGTGTGTGTGTGTGTGTGTGTGTGTGTGTGTGTCCTTCTCTGTCACACCAGACACCTGCTACATCCTGTCCTTTGCCATCATCATGCTGAACACCAGCCTCCACAACCCCAACGTGAAGGACAAGACCCCTCTGGAGCGCTTCGTCTCCATGAACCGAGGCATCAACAACGGGGAGGATCTGCCCGGCGACCTGCTGTCGGTGAGAAGGAACATCCACCCAATCATGACGCGATCATGACGCGATCATGACGCGATCATGACGCGATCATGTCACGATCACGACACGATCATGACGCGATCATGACACGATCATGACGCGATCATGACGCGATCATGACGTGATCACGACGCGATCACGACGCGATCACGACGCGATCACGACGCGATCGTGTCACGATCATGACACGATCACGACACGATCATGACACGATCATGTACAGGTTCACGTTCAGTGCGTGGAGCCTGTCCAAAACAAGACGTCAGGCGCACACGTCGACTTCCACAAATAATGTTGTCATTGTTCGTTTCTGGAAATCACGTTGAAGGTTTTTAACAAAACTATAGTTTCATGTCAGTTTCACGCTGTCAGAAACACAAGATGAGGTTTATGTTGTGACATGATGAGTTAAAGCAACAAAATCACGTAACAAAGTAACAAAGTAACAAGGTAACAAAGTAAGAAAGTAACAAGGTAACAAAGTAACAAAGTAACAAAGTAAGAAAGTAACGTAAAAAAGTTCTGTAAGGAACACAGTAACGGTAAAAAAATACATTTAAAATGTATCAAAAGATGAATGTAAAACTACATAAAACGTGATACTTTCTCTGCTTGAAAGTATAATTTCACTATCTCTCCATCACCACCTCACCCGGAATATATATATATATATATATATATATATATATATATATATATATATATATATATATATATATATATATATATATATATATATATCTATCTATCTATCTATCGATCTATATCTATATAGATATAGATATATCTATATAGATATAGATATAGATATATCTATATAGATATAGATATAGATACATATAGATCCCTCTGCAGTCCAGTCAGCGGCTAGACGCTCGTTGTCTGGACGTGTTGAGGCGTGTTGAGGCGTGTTGAGGTGTGTTGAGGCGTGTTGAGGTGTGTTGAGGCGTGTTGAGGTGTGTTGAGGCGTGTTGAGATGTGTTGAGGTGTGTTGAGGTGTGTTGAGGTGTGTTGAGGCGTGTTGAGGTGTGTTGAGGCGTGTTGAGGCGTGTTGAGGCGTCTTTAGGCGTGTTGAGCCGTGTTGAGGCGTGTTGAGGCGTGTTGAGGCGTGTTGAGGCGTGTTGAGGCGTGTTGAGGCGTGTTGAGGCGTGTTGAGATGTGTTGAGCCGTGTTGAGGTGTGTAAAGTTTGCGTTTGCTTTCCTGTGGTGGTGGTTCAGGCTTCAGCTCGCTGTCTTTCTTCTGTTCACTCATCTGACTGCGTTTCTTCTCAGAAACTGTACGAGAGCATTCGCAGTGAGCCTTTCAAAATCCCAGAGGACGACGGGAACGACCTGACTCACACCTTCTTCAACCCCGACCGGGAAGGATGGCTCCTGAAACTTGGTACAAATAAATGCCTCTCTGAGGTTGCCTGTGTCTGTTTGGCTCATTGTGAGTCACTCAGGTTTTCTAAAATAGTTTATCAAGCTCAACATCTGTAAACCACATGAGAGGAGGTGTACGCCTGCACCAGCGTCTCTCACGGAGCTGCGAGACCGACAACAGGAAAGTACAGAGGAAGCAGTCAGAAAATGACCCAATGACGTAGTCTACCTGCTGTGTTGCAGAAGTTTAACTTCTCACACATGACCACAGAATGTCTGTTTGGTCATCTTGCTGTCAAGTTACACAATCCCCCCTCAGTTTCTACTGACAACTGACAGCACAACAACAACAAAGTGCATGAACACATCTTCATTGTGTGCTTTCTCTGTACCTCAGGAGGTCGGGTCAAGACGTGGAAGAGGCGATGGTTCATCCTGACCGACAACTGCCTCTACTACTTTGAGTTCACCACCGTGAGGCTCCCGTTGGACGCGCTGTCCGTCTGAAAGTCTTTCCAGCAGACTGTCCTCCATCTCCTCCCTCTTTACAGACACATTTATGGAGGGCAGAGGATCTTTAGGGGCGATAGCAGCTCAACAATACATAACATGCTCTAGTTTACACCTTCTAAAAGCTTCTAAAAGCTTCTAAAAGCTGGGTACCTGACTTTGAGATGCTCAAAAGTGTGTCAAGTTGTGCTAGATCATGAATTATGAATTGATTAATTCATTCAAATATATTGTGAGTGTGAAGGAGCTTCAAAGTACATGAAGGTCATTCCCATGCCCTAATTTGTCTCATAAGAGGTTGCAGGACTTTTTGGGCTGATATCACTTTTACACAGATTTGTTGCTGAATTTAAAAATTGAAAATGATTCTCTCCCTTGAGACACAAATTACTTCCAAACATCCAGATTAAGACACTGAGATCTTAGGGAACAAGAAAGAAATGGTCTTGACCCGCCTCTTGTCCATCCGTCTGCAGGATAAAGAGCCCCGAGGCATCATCCCTCTGGAGAACCTGTGCGTGAGAGAAGTGCCATATCCTCGCAAACCGGTACGACATCGTCAGCCGACGCGTGGCCCAGCTCTGTTGCATCGTTTCTGAACGCGGTGGACCTCGAGTCAGGTCGACAGGTTTGAGGATTCTTAGATTAATCGCTGCATTTCTCCGGTGTGGTCCAGTACTGTCTGGAGCTGTACAACCCCAACAGCAGAGGGCAGAAGATCAAGGCGTGTAAAACGGAGACGGACGGCCGGGTGGTGGAGGGGAAGCACCAGTCCTACACCATCTGTGCTGCCGGCGCGGAGGAGAGAGACTCCTGGATCGAGGCCATCAGGTCAGACCGCACAACAAACAGCAACATAACGCCACACAAGCAGACACAGTCGGAGACATTGAAGCAGACTCGTGTGCCAGGAACATCTGTGCTGCCCTTGTTGAGCCTGAAGTGACCCCAACGTGTGGACCAAAGAACCAGTCCATAGCTCCGTCACTAGGCCGGACGACCGGTTGTTATTCAAATGTTTTTTACTCTTATGTGCGGTCTCTGTGTGGGCGGAAGAGGTGCTTGTTTGAATTTGTATCATGTTTTATTGACGATTCCCCAATTTTTCACCCGATTTTAAGCCTTTTTTCAGGGTCCTACATGATACCTGTTTATAGTTTTATAGGCTAAAATAAAGGAAGAGCACTTCAACTTGCCTTGTATTGTTGTATTTAAATATATTTTGATGAGAAGTACATTCATCAGGTGCATTATATGGGGTGAAATATACCGACAATAGTGATAATGTGACTATTTATAACGTTAGTCTTCTAAGGTTCAAGAGCTAAAAAGATCGGCCTACATTTAGTTTTTGTGGTGAGGCCGAGCGTCCTCACAATGCAGAAGTGTCCCCGCTATTTGGTGTGCAATCGGTCCTCATGACGACAGTGTGATAAACACACACACACACACACACACACACAGACACACACACACACACACACAGACACACACACACACTAACGAAGCTGCCTCTCTTCTTTTACTTCCGACAGGGCGAGCATCACCAAGGACCCGTTCTACGACCTGGTCTCGGTCCGTAAGAAGAAGGTGATCAACCAAGCTCCTCAGGACTGAGCGGTGTGGCGCCCCCTCAGGACATTTAAAGCACTGCAGCACAGTGGTGCTGACGTTGTATGAAACACCAGCGGGCGAGGCCTCTGCAGGCCTGAGGCATCCGGGCGTCCGGGCTAAAAGAGAGACTTCTCTTTCCACTTCTCTTTTTCACGGGCTGAGCTCAACGGGGTCAGAGGGGAAAACCATGACTCACTTTTGTCGCTTCACACTTTCAGCGCCAAACTAACAAAGCCACAAGAACGCGTCCATGTTTAATTATCTGCCGACGAGAAGTCGATTTTCTTTGGGTTTGACGTCTGACCCGCTTTACTTTAGTTTCCAGGATCAGGAAGACAAATCAAGCGCTCGGCGTCCCGGCAGAGGTTCTGTACGCAACAGCAGCAAAAAGAGGAAGTCGAGTCTCAGCTTCCTCACAGATCTCACACGGCCTGAGGGCAGCGAACACTCCGCCTCCCTACTTTAGGGCTCCATTTTGTACATACAGATATATTTCATCACATTGAACCATATCGAGTCATATTGCCACGTGTGCACTGTAATATATGAAAGACATGTTTCAGCTCTACCTTATGTTTATGTTCCTTTGAATTATTTAATTAAAAACAGAGTTCTACAGCTTGTTGACGCCTGAGAATGAATCCTGTTTCTGGTGAAAGCAACAAAATGACAGCTGCGTTTCTGCATCAACGCTTTCTGAAACCATCAGACCACACACTGCTTTCTCATATGTACTGTGTGTGTGTGTGTGTGTGTGTGTGTGTGTGTGTGTGTGTGTGTGTGTTTATATGCTCATGTGCCTCTTTAAGGGTGAAACTCCTAAACCTCTTTGTGGTTCAGAAACCATACTTTTATACATTTACTGCAATAAGGAGGTATGAAGAGCTTCCTCCGGTCGTCTTCATGAGATCAATAATCATGAAGAGTAGACGTGTTGTTCTCGATGTCGCTTATTTTGGTTTAAACCTAAACTTTGGTTGGAAAGGTAAACACATTTTAGACATCTAGTTCCTGTCAAACTATTGTATTTCAGAGTGAAACAGGTCCAGACCACATTGGAAAAAAATTCTATCAAATGTTAATAAAACTATATATATATATATATATATATATATATATATATATATATATATAAATAATCTTCTTCCTCCAGACCGTCTTGGACTAAAGATCTCATCTGAAGTATTTACTGTAAACTTATTGGTTTAATTTCAGCATTCAGCTTGACGACGAAAACAGGAAATAACAAATCTTCGTGCCACTAAAACTAGTCTAGAAACTAGTTAACGCCTCTTCCTGCTGCAGCTCTGACTTCCTGTTTCAGTGTTGCACCACATCCCCCTGAGTTTCCACCAGCTCTGTGGTTCCTCTCTGAGAGAGAGAGAGAGAGAGAGAGAGAGAGAGAGAGAGAGAGAGAGAGAGAGAGAGAGAGAGAGAGAGGCAGCTAGCGGCTGGTTCGCGCAGCGCCTTCATCCGGCTTCCACCTTTTAAACGTTGCAGTGCTGCCGAGTCTCACCAGCAGGTGGCGCCACCACCGAGGCCATGCATCCAGTTTGAAACAAAACAAAGTTAGAATTTCAATGAAGAGAACAGAGGTGTAAATCTGACAGTTTCCTGCAGGCTTTTATAAAAAATAAAAAAACATGTGTTGAACACACCGTAGAGGTGATACCCACAACGTCAACGTGTGTCAAAAGGACATTGAAATAAACACTTTGCATTATTATTGCACTGCCAAGAGAGCAGAACAGTATTGCACACGCGTGACGCTGGACGATTGTAAAACCTTCCTCTGGTTTAGTGGGTATAGAAGATCATTGCAGGAAATAAAAGAAAAAGAAAATGTAGCTGTGATAATACAAAATAAAGGTTTAATAAAGCTTTTTTACTTTTAATCTCATAATTCTGACTTTCTGTATTATCACAGCTACATTTTTATTTAATTTTTGCTTCCACAGGTTGGAGAGTCGTCGGGGAAAAGCCTCATAAAGTCCTTTCAGAGAGGCTCTGACCCACCTGTGATCTTTAGAACCTCAGACCAGTGCTTCCTTTAGATTCTCTGGCTCCCTGAACACAACCTCTGTTTGCAGAAGTAAAACCAAAAAGAAACAAGCGCGACCAACTCCATCACGAGCGACGATCTCATTGAGCCTCTCTGCCCCCTAAAGCGTACCGATCAGACATTTTAAAATTCTCGCACTAAACACATTAAAACTACACGAGAACTGTACATTCATTTGGTCTTTTTTCCCTCCAAGGCGCTGGAAAGGTAGTGGAAAGGTGAGCGGGAAGGAAGTCGCTCTTTCGGGCCGGAGTCCACTCCGTGGATCACCTCAGGACACGCAGCATTCTTTAGCCTGACGACGACCTTTAACACCTTTGAGAAGAGAAACAACAGTGATGTCATCAGAGGGAGAGATCGGTGAGAAGAACGAGGTCATTGTGAGGAATTCATCGGTCAGCATCCATAGAGGATGCCTGCAGGCATGTTATATTATATATTCCATACAGAACACCGGAGAACTTTCTTTTGTGATCTCTAGTTTTTCCCAAATTGCCGCCATTTTGCAAGCTAGTTCCGGCTAACGTTACACTCTGAGCTCGCTCTCGTCATCGTGGCAGGATGACGAGAGCGAGTGACGAGTTGTTTCTCCTCAGCAGAGTGAATCTGAGAAAAATGTTCAGGCGATGTCGGTGCCGATAACCAATCCAGCATTTAAGGCATACCGGAGGATCGCCGAAAAGACAACTTCTGACCCACTGTTGCAAATGTCTACAGATTATGATTGAGCCGAGGAGGATTTCTTTCTACATTAGAGACAACATCATCATTTCCTCCTGCAGATTGTCTTGTGAGTTGTGGTAGTGAACCACTGTTTTCCTGACTTACCCTCCTTGTCCTGAGCCTTGTTGATAGTTTGCTCGGAGTCCGCCCTCAGGCCCAGTTTCGGTGGCTTCTTAATCCTCCATTTGGGTGGAGATTTCACGACAACCTCAAAGTTGTCCTCGTCCTCTTCGGCCCTGTCGGTTTCTCTCGGTGAAGCGGGCGCACCGCTGCCCTCCATGCTGTCCAAAATTTCCTTGCTGCTAGGTTTCTTGGAGAACTTCTGCCTCCACCCGACCCGCCCCTTCTTGTCCTGCGTGACTCTGTTGGGCTTCTTGAAGCTTTCGCCCAGGTCGTCCGAGGGCAGTGGACTCATCCGGTCCTCCCTTAGACTGCTGGCCACCCGCGGCCTCCCCGGGTCCACCTCCCCGGGAACCTCAGCCAGAGCCGACGCCCTGGTGGGTCCCGGCCCCTGCAGGGACCCCGGCGGACGCGGCAGGGTCCCGAACGCCAGTGAGTACTTGGGGTTGTAGTATTTGTGCGCCGGCACCTGGATGGCGGCGTTGCGTGAATCCCCGAGGCTCACCTGGAAGCGGGACGTGGTCGCCGGTAGAGGCGGCCGCAAGCTGCCCACCCGGGAGCGCAGCGGCGCCGCGGCGGCAGGCGGGCTGACGTGGAACTCCTTGTAGAGGTCCAGCTCCTCAGAGACGGCGTAGAGCTCGCGGAAGTCGCGGTCGAAGAAGTCGACCACCTGCCCCGTCATCACGGTGATCATGTTGCGGTCCATGCGGGACGTGGACCAGGAAAAACTGGGACGGAGAACAAGTTCAGCAAGAGTTCACTGGATCCTGCGAGTCATTTACAGCAAGGTCAATATATGGAAAACACAAGAGCAACGAGACATGCGGACGATGGGAGTTCCAGGCATTGAAGGGTCATTCCAGTTCATTACTAGCTTTGAATGTTGATTTTTTTTGTGTCATTGTCCGTAGGCCATATCTTTTTAACCACAACATATCACCTCAATTATTGATGGACGTGGATGAATAATAATGACTTTGAATGAACTCCAACGCCACCAAACCTTTGAATTTGTTCAAAACGTTGGTTTCTTACATTGTGTGACGTTCTTGCTTCAACTACTTGATCACATTTACCAACTTTTGGAGCTTGTGCTTGTTTTTATTGGGAAAGAGTTGGAAACACTGGGCTGGTTTTTAGGTTGTATCAGTACAATAATCCAGGGTACTGTTTGCTAGTTTCTTAAGACAAACAAACACACATTTTATTCACAAGTAGAGGAAACAGACGCTGCATAAAAGGATGAGACCTCACCTGTACGAACCAAACACGACTTTGTCCCCGTCGACCAGCATGTACTTGTTACAGAGTGAACCGGGAAGTCTGCCGAAGGACAAACCGAAGCCAGTTCCCTCAAGAGTTCTGGTTCTGATGTTCTGCGTGACAAAGGCTCACAGTCAGACCAGGTGACAGGACGACGCCACCGTCAGCATGATACCAACTACCAACTACGTTACTGATGATAGTTTATGTTGAATGTGACAATGTCAGGAACCATTTCCATAAAAATACGGTAATTGTTTGCTTAACAAGTCCTGATGTCTAACGAAGCCAAAGCTTCATGTGTTAAAGCTGCATTCTCTCTCCTGACCACCAGGGGGCGGCTCCTCTGGTGAGTACGTCCACTTCTTATATTTTATACACAGACATTAGCTGACCAATAGAGTTCAAGCTACGTTTTACTCAACTTTAAACAAGGCTGAAATATGTAGCTTTAGTGAACAGTGAAGTTACTCTTAAGCAGAACTTTTAGACTCTAACCTTTTCTTTACTTCCTTGTTCCTTGTGGCATGTCATTAATTTCTGGTATCTTTCCGGATTCAGCTCTTTCATGTGGCTTTGGCTCCCAGACTAGCTCCTGAGTTTAGAGCATCAAGTGTACAAACTGCTTGATCGACATTCTTCTGTCGGCCCTCTTTGACTAAAGTATTTGCTCGGGTTGAAACGCTGTGCGTCGTGAAAGTATTCACATCACGCTCAGTACGGAACAATAAATCAATAAATCTCTGCTAAACTCATCCCCCATTTTGTCAAAGTACCGTCTTACCCGAAGGTGCTGCGAGCCCATCTTCAGCCGGGAGCAGATGTCCAGGAAGTGCGGCACGCCCTGGTGATCCAGCAGGACGTAGACGGGCACGGAGCGCCGGGAGGCCGCGTCCATCAGGTCCTGCAGGATCTGGACGTCCGTGAGCATGTCCATCACGATGGCGATCGCCTGCAAGAGGACCGGCAGCAGAAACTCATATTCATACGCTGCTCCGTGAACAGCTGACCCCAAAAACACCAGCCTCTGCTGACCTCTTCAAGCATATCAAAAAAACACATCTATTCCACCACGCGCATATATATATATATATATATATATATATATATATATATATATACATATATATATATATATATATATATATACATATATATATATATATGAGAAATATAAAATGTCTAATTAGGCAGTGAACAAAGAAGCCAGCAGCTTTGTGAGTCCACATGAGCGGCTCAGGAACGTCTGAGGGAGGACGACTACAAAGAGTTAAAGCTCAACAACAGAGAGTTAAAGTTGAGTACAGAGAGTTAAAGGATGACTACAGAGAGTTAAAGTTGAGTACAGAGAGTTAAAGTTGAGTACAGAGAGTTAAAGTTGACTACAGAGAGTTAAAGTTGAGTACAGAGAGTTAAAGTTGAGTACAGAGAGTTAAAGTTGAGTACAGAGAGTTAAAGTTGACTACAGAGAGTTAAAGTTGAGTACAGAGAGTTAAAGTTGAGTACAGAGAGTTAAAGTTGAGTACAGAGAGTTAAAGTTGAGTACAGAGAGTTAAAGTTGAGTACAGAGAGTTAAAGTTGAGTACAGAGAGTTAAAGTTGACTACAGAGAGTTAAAGTTGAGTACAGAGAGTTAAAGTTGACTACAGAGAGTTAAAGTTGAGTACAGAGAGTTAAAGTTGAGTACAGAGAGTTAAAGTTGAGTACAGAGAGTTAAAGTTGACTACAGAGAGTTAAAGTTGAGTACAGAGAGTTAAAGTTGAGTACAGAGAGTTAAAGTTGACTACAGAGAGTTAAAGTTGACTACAGAGAGTTAAAGTTGAGTACAGAGAGTTAAAGTTGACTACAGAGAGTTAAAGTTGAGTACAGAGAGTTAAAGTTGAGTACAGAGAGTTAAAGTTGAGTACAGAGAGTTAAAGTTGAGTACAGAGAGTTAAAGTTGAGTACAGAGAGTTAAAGTTGACTACAGAGAGTTAAAGTTGAGTACAGAGAGTTAAAGTTGAGTACAGAGAGTTAAAGGACGACTACAGAGAGTTAAAGTTGAGTACAGAGAGTTAAAGTTGAGTACAGAGAGTTAAAGGACGACTACAGAGAGTTAAAGTTGAGTACAGAGAGTTAAAGGACGAGCTTGAGTTCTTCCACTGTTCCCAGAAAAGCTGAGTCATGGGAGGACAAAAAAAAAGTCTCTCTTAAAATGTGCAACAAATGTGTTTCTGTTGAGCAGAGAAGGAGACGTGCACTGTAATCGAGCAGCAGGAGGCAACACGACAACCGGTTCCCACAATGCATTTCTGGGAACTGGTTGCTCAACATGCATTATCTCCATTGTGCCTGACTGGAGAGAGAGAGTCTCTGTTACTGGGAGCAGATGACTCAGCACAGCTCTGGCAGTCCACGAGTAAACATGACGATGGGCAACTCAAACACACCGTGTGTGTGTGTGTGTGTGTGTGTGTGTGTGTGTGTGTGTGTGTGTGTGTGTGTGTGTGTGTGTGCGTGTGTCCCAGCCAGTCACAGGGTGTTTCCCTGAACGCAGCTTGGCGTTGCCAGAGGGCGCCGGCGTGCGTCCGTCCAGCTGCTGTTCAACAGGACGTCCTGCAGCTCAGCAGGGTCCAGACATCCTGACCACTGCAGTCACATGACTTTAGACCAAATACACATGATTTTAAACCACATTTCCATGATTTTGAACCAAATTTCCATTTATTTAATCAAATTTCTACTACTTTTGACCAGATTTCCACAATTTTAAACGAAATTTCTATGACTTTTGATGACATTTTTCAAACTCAGCGTGAATGAAGGACATTGTCTGGAGGCTTTAACTCTCTCTCTCTCTCTCTCTCTCTCTCTCTCTCTCTCTCTCTCTCTCTCTCTCTCTCTCTCCCCCTCTCCTTCTCCCTCTCTCCCTCCCCCCCTCCCTCCCTGTCTCTCTCTCTCTCTCTCTCTCTCTGATTTATTCTAATCTAGAACACTCCATTCTGACTGATTTAATCAGTTTGAAGCAAATAGATGACGTGCTGGACGGTCATAAACCATGACGTCATCATAACCCCGCTCACCTTACTGGCCTCCTGGATGAGCCGCCGCACCACCTCTTTGATGTGCGGTCCGTTGTCTTTGGGCGGGTGCGTGTGCACGGCCACGCGCGTGACCCCTCTGAAGAACCCCGCGCCCCCGCTCGGCCAGCCGATGTCCAGCGGCGGCACCTCGGTGTCCGACATGTTTGGCCAGTAGGTGGAGTGGACCCCGGAGTCCGCGTCGGTGGCTTTGCCGCCGGCGGCTCCGGCCGGCTGCGCGTCACCGGCACCGGCCAGCTCGTACCGCCGGAAGGAGCTCACCACCAGCTTCACCTCTCTGGCCGACAGGAAGTCCTTCATGTCGTCGTCCTTCAGGCGCGTCTTGAAGGCGCCGTCCCCGTTCCGCAGCAGCTCCTCCACGGCCGCGCGCTGCTCCTCGCTGTAGTAGAACTCCGGTCGGGACTCCGGGACTTTGACTCCGATGTGGCCGTCCTCCATGCACGTGAGCTGGGACTCGGCCATGGCTGTCGGCCCGCGCTCCTGGAGCTCTGCTTCAACAGAAACGAGCGGCTCCCCGTGAAGGTAAACAAAGTCATAAACACATCGCTGGGAAAGTTTTCTCACCTGTCCGGGTGGGAGAGAGGTGGGGCTGGCGGATAGATGTTGCCTTCACGAGCAAAGGGAATAACTAGCTCTAGAATGAAGGCAACACAACGTCTACAAAGGGAGAACAACGTCACAATGCTCTGTTGTTGTTGTTGTTGTTGTTGTTGTTGTTGTTGTTGTTGTTATTGTTTGACATCTGCACCAAAACCTCACCGTTCCAATGCAAAAATGTAATATTTTGTTATTTTTCCTGACGTTTCGGCTTTCCGCATGCAGAGTTACAAACGTACAGAGGGAACCTGAAGGCAGCAGAAGCTGTAAGGACATGTCCAGCTCACTGAGGCGAGCCTCACGACCCAGAGCCGGAAGAGGATCCTTCATCCGGTTATTGATCAGTTTGTATTGTTTAACAACTTTAATGCTTTTTGTAACTTTTGCAAGTTAGATGTTGTTGTTTTTGGCATCTACATATTTAGCCAAGGCTCACAAACCCTCTGTTAGTTTCATAATATCTTCTGAGTCGTGACTTTGAGCAGTTTGTCTAATTAATCAAAGAAAATAAACAACTATAAATAATTAAACTAACCATCAAAGACATCCAAATATATAAAACAAATCAAACCTGAATAAGCAAACTCGAATGATTAAACAATATGAGTAAAATAACTCAATACTCATATCAAACAAACAGCTGAGGTCATGACCCTGAACCCGCTGACCGAGTCCTACATGTTGTTTAATTTGTTTTTGTACAGTTTTTACAAACATATTGATAAAATGTTGCTTTAAAGTATCAACAGTTAAATAGTTCATCAGATTAAATGTTGTCATCCAAACATATGAGAACATAACGGATGTACTTCTAAACACTATGTACTCAGCAGTACTTTCCTCCATTTTACAGGACAGTTGAAAATGATGTATTCATATATTTACTGTCAATATTCAGGCTCCTCCCTGTTCCATCAAAAACAGAAGAATTTAAAAACGACGTGTTTTGTTTAAATGTTTTATTCTTAACAGCTGACAGATGTTTTCAAGCTGTTCATCGTTCAGGGACGTTGAGGGTTAATGAGGTGAGACGTGAACACTAATAATAATAATAATAATAATAATAATAATAACCTTTTAAAAAGTTTGACAAAGTACTCTCCAGAGGAGCAAAGTATAGTAATACACAAGTTAAATACCAGTAAACTACAATACAAGAGGAGCACACCATGAAGGCAACGGACACATCCATCAAATAAAAAGAGCAACAGAATCTGAAAACAAACAAATAAACAAAAACGGAAACAAAATAACTGCCTGAAAAAACGTAAACCAACATAAAAGGATGTGAACGCTGCTCAGACGGGTCGGGTGTAGATGGTGTAGTTGGGTGTATGTAGTCAGATGTAGTCAGATGTAGTCGGGTGTAGTCGGGTGTATGTAGTTGGGTGTAGTTGGGTGTAGTCAGCTGTAGTTGGATGTAGTTGGATGTAGTCGGGTGTAGTCAGCTGTAGTTGGATGTAGTTGTATGTAGTCGGGTGTAGTTGGGTGTAGTTGGGTGTAGTTGGATGTAGTTGGATGTAGTCAGCTGTAGTTGGATGTAGTTGTATGTAGTCGGGTGTAGTTGGGTGTAGTTGGGTGTAGTTGGATGTAGTTGGATGTAGTCAGCTGTAGTTGGATGTAGTTGGGTGTAGTCGGGTGTAGTTGGGTGTAGTCGGGTGTAGTTGGGTGTAGTCGGGTGTAGTTGGATGTAGTTGGATGTAGTTGGATGTAGTTGGGTGTAGTCGGGTGTAGTTGGGTGTAGTCGGGTGTAGTTGGATGTAGTTGGATGTAGTTGGGTGTAGTCGGGTGTAGTCAGCTGTAGTTGGATGTAGTCGGGTGTAGTCGGGTGTGAACGCTCCTCAGACGGGTCGGGTGTAGTTGGAGGGGAACAGCCCGGTTCGGCCTCCGACGCGGCCGCTCCACCAGGCCGGGTCGGAGCACTCCAGCACCGAGATGACGTCACCGACATCGAACGCCAGCTCGTCCGTCTCCTCGGCGTGGAAACTGTACATGGCTCTGACCTGGAGGAAGAGGAGGAGGAGGAGGAGGCGGAGGAGGAGGAGGAAGAGGAGGAGGCGGAGGAGGAGGAGCAGGAGGAGGAGGAAGAGGAGGAGGAGGAAGGGGAGGAAGAGGAGGCGGAGGAGGAGGAGGAGGAGGAAGGGGAGGAGGAGGAGGAAGAGGAGGAGGAGGAGGAGGGGGAGGAGGAAGACAAAGCTGTTTTTACCTGTCGGGTGTTACCTGTCTAGTTGTTACCTGTCTAGATGTTACCTGTCTAGTTGTCACGTGT
>NW_027176225.1:259321-284321 GCF_023055335.1 Clinocottus analis | reverse complement strand
AAGACCAGCTGTCACTCTTTCATTGCCTCTCATGAAATGTTGTGCAATTCAAACCTCCGTTCATAACACACATATATTCATAACACTCGTATATTCATAACACATATATTCATAACACTCATATATTCATAACACGTATATTCATAACACATATATTCATAACACGTATATTCATAACACACATATATTCATAACACTCGTATATTCATAACACTCGTATATTCATAACACACGTATATTCATAACACACATATATTCATAACACACATATATTCATAACACACGTATATTCATAACACACGTATATTCATAACACTCGTATATTCATAACACTCGTATATTCATAACACTCGTATATTCATAACACACGTATATTCATAACACTCGTATATTCATAACACATATATTCATAACACTCGTATATTCATAACACTCGTATATTCATAACACTCGTATATTCATAACACTCGTATATTCATAACACACATATATTCATAACACTCGTATATTCATAACACTCGTATATTCATAACACACGTATATTCATAACACACATATATTCATAACACACATATATTCATAACACACGTATATTCATAACACACGTATATTCATAACACTCGTATATTCATAACACTCGTATATTCATAACACTCGTATATTCATAACACACGTATATTCATAACACACGTATATTCATAACACTCGTATATTCATAACACACGTATATTCATAACACACGTATATTCATAACACACGTATATTCATAACACACGTATATTCATAACACACATATATTCATAACACTCGTATATTCATAACACTCGTATATTCATAACACTCGTATATTCATAACACTCGTATATTCATAACACTCGTATATTCATAACACTCGTATATTCGTTGGGTCTCGCTCTTCTTACCTGTCGGCGTCGACGGTCCACTGGTCCTCTTTGGGGCCCATGACGAGGTACTGGGAGCCCTGGAGCAGGACCAGTCCGCCCCTGCAGCCCCCGTGGGACATGAAGAACCTCCTCTGGCCGTCTTTAACTCCTGCCTCCACGCCTTCACACGCAGGGAGCACACACGGCCGCATCATATTCAATAACTACGTGAAGGAGCTTCAACTCCACACCCTCACGTGCAGGGACTCATGAGTCTGATACTCGAGGCTTTTTAATTATCTACATTCTAAAAGAGTCTTTGCTCTGACTCACCCAGCTTGATGACTCGTGTGATCTCCATCTCGTATTTGTCGTAGTAACTCTGGCTGACATTCAGCACCTTCACCTGGAAAACTGAAGCACAACAACAAACAACAACAACAACAACAACAACAACAGACAGCAGGTGTCAGCACCGTGAAATGTTCCTCACAGGAAAATGTGTTAAAATATTTCACTTTTCTCTGCATATTGTTGCATTTTACATCCTCTAATGTATGTTCCTGTGATGCATCAAGACAAGAAGAGATCTAAGAGAAACAGTAACAGTTTCATTTCTTTCCAAAGGTTATGAATATGTATTTTTATATATGTATACACACACGGAGGTTTAACGTTCTTGTACACACACAAGAACGTTAAACCTTTAAAATAGATCCACAGGTTACAAACTAGACGAGTTATCGTCGTTATTGACAGTAAAACGTTCATAATGAGTGAATATTGGGAACCCAGATGGAGAACGTTCAGCATGTATAAATAAATCATAAATAAATGGTTATTGTTCTGCTCTGTGACTGTAACTGGACTCGGTCCTCGAGCATCGTACCGTGGTGTAAACTCCTGCACGCAAACGTCTCTCTTTCTTTGTCGGGGACGTCTTCAGCGTCGCTCCTGGAGACGCAGCAGTCACCTGGAGACCGAGACAACAACAACAACAACTAAACAACAACCACCTGGGACACGCGGGTTGCGTTGCCGCAGACCGGAGCGTTTACCCTGCGTGCAGCGGCAGACGTGGCCTCTGCAGATCTGAGTGAGCTCCTCTCGGTCCTCCGGGGGAGAGAAGCTGTGGCTGCAGCGGTGGTCTGAGAGAGAGAGACACCATGACGGGAACGCTCTGAACGAGAGCAGGAAGGAGGGAACCCGCCGTCCACTCGGCCGCCGCCGCGTTTCTCTCTGACGTGTGGCGGCGAGCGGCGTCTTCACCTGCGCGTCCTACCTGCGTGGTAATACTCGTAGACGGTGACGGAGGACGGCTGCAGGAGGCCGACTCTGAAGCTCTGCTGCAGCCTGAAGATCAGGATCTCCTGCTCCACGTTGGACACCTGGGAGGAGGACGGGGGACGGCAACTTATTGCAGCAACGGTGAAGAGGAACAAAGATTGCGGACGTGGGCAACACGCGCTGGGTTTCACCGACGCTTTACCTTGAACAGGTGGATGATCAGAGAGCCTCTGTCACTCAGGTTATCAACAACCTGGAAGTTGCTGATGTAACCGTCCACTGAGTTGGACAACTGGACAAATGAACACATGAACGCACAATCAGTTAGGACGGAGACAACCTTCCAGCCACTGCTGTCTGAGAGCGACTGGGATGCTTTTTTAATTAATAGATTAAGGCTGTAACTGTAATTTTGACAATTGTAGTCAGTAGTCAAGTTTTCATTTCTCTCCTCGGATGAAACAGGAATGTTTTTTTTCCGTTGCCTTTTTTCAAGTCAATGAAAAAAAGGCAACGAAAAAAGATTTTTTTTTTTTTTTGTGTCGCGGAAATGGACTTCCATAAATAAAGGATTCTTAATTTTTCTTTTTTTTTTTAAGAATCTGCATCCCTACGCCCCACCTGTAATACCTCCGCGTCCCACTAGAGGGTCGCGCCCCACAGTTTGAGAACCAGTGCTGGAAGGGAAGGACTCAAACACCCCGATGCGTCTTTTCTGGTCCTATGGAAGCCCATTCCCGCACACAGAAGAAAAATGAAAAAAAAAAAAAAAATGAATCAACTTTTTTCTTCGTTGACGAATTAGAACCAAAAACATAAATAAAAAATGTTGACTAAAAAAAAAAAAGAAAAAAAGTCCTCTTTTTTTTTTTGGTCCTCTCTTTTTTTGTGTGTGGTGGAAATAACAAACACAGTATATGGTAACAAAAAACAAACAAACAAAAAAACACAAGCAATGGTACAACAACAAAATATAAGTATATGGTAGAAAGAAAAGAAAAAATGATATATGGTTAAACAAAATGATATATGCCCATTTTCACCACAAACACAAAAAATAGGACCAAAAATAAAAAAAAATAAAAAAAATGAGGACGTTTTTTTTTTTCCGTCAACATTTTTTTTGGTCCTAATTCGTCAACGAAAAAAAAAAGTCAATTAATTTTTTTTTTGGGGGGGGGGAAATGGGCTTCCATAGGTTACCTTCTCCAGGTCGGAGTATTCTGGCGTGAAGCCGGTGGGAAGACTGATGTCCAGAACCACCATCCGGACATCGCTGGGTCCTAAAGCCCTGCAGGGAGGAAGAGACCAACGCTGACAAAACACCCTTCAGCTTCTTACTTACAGACTACGAGACAAAGGATGAAGGGAACAGCTCACCTCACTTTGATGGTGATCTGGTAGGATTTCACTACATCAGCTGGAGGCTTTTCTGTTGTGAGACACAAACAAAACATTTCTTGAGGAACTGAGGTTCTGTTGCTTTTGCTGAGACATTACAGGTTTATCATCATATATTATATTCAGCTCAGTATTAACAATAATGCCATCATTTTTAGAAAGTGCTTTATAAATGTAATATACCACATTTATTCTTTTAATATTTAAAAAATGCTTTTTAAGTTTTACTTTCATTATGAATATCAATAAAAAGTTTATCTTTGACATTATTTTCTGCTTGAAATCACGGTTGGTGTTGTTTGTTTTAATCATTTGTAGCTTTTGTGTTCCATTATTATGTCGTGTTTCATGCTGTGTGTTTCCAATATATTAAGGAAACGGAACAATCTGGACTCCACTGAAATGTGTTTCATCCCTTTGTGACACTGAAAGTGACTCGACCAACAGGAAACAGAGAGAGAGAGAGAGAGAGAGAGAGAGAGAGAGAGAGAGAGAGAGAGAGAGAGAGAGAGAGAGAGAGTTACCTCTGGACTCTTCCATAGTGACGTTGAGCTCAAAGTCCTTGCAGGACTTCTTCTCCTCCGCCTCGTGCAGCTGGTTGTAATAGGTCACGACCTTGGGTCAAAGTTCAGGCAACAGGAAGTGACACCACACCCAGAAAAGAGGAGAGACAAGATACAAATCAGTCAAAATAAAAGTATTGCACTCCATAAACCGCTTAAAAACAACTTGCTGCTGTAGTTTCACCGTGTTGAATGACACCAATCTTCAGAGACAAAGTCGGACGTGTGATCCTATCAGTGATTCAGTTCATGCATGTGTAAATATTTTATGTGTGAAAAACTTGTGAAAGTACCTCCAGTATTCCCTGTCCGTTCCCTCGAGCCACCACTTCCAAGTCAGCGTTAGCAGGCAACTGCGCAGCAAAAGCACCACAGAAGAAGACATTAGGAGTCGAACTTGAACTCAAATTCAGGTCAAAGTAGCAGGATGGTAAGAGCGGCGGCCATTTTTATTTGTGCCGTTGCCATTGACGTGTGAAACAACAGCAACGGGGTCTCAGTTTTGTTTATGTCTCAATCTCTAGTTTCTAGTCTTCTTCAATACAGAATGATGTTCATTTAGTACATTATGGTCTGTTAGAGTCAAATAGGCCGTAAAGCAGGGGGCTCTTTAGGGGCGGGGCTACAAGGTGATTGACAGGTTTTAGACTTACAACTTCAACCCTTCCAAAGTGTGTTTTCACTACATGGAGGTTAACTGTAACATGGCGTTGGCACAGGAAATGTCATTTAGTGGTTCTTAGCTCCACCCCTCTCCTGTCACTTTTGGTTGCAAAAACCAACATGGCTACCACCAAAGCACCAAAAGGGAAGGCTTCAAAATGGCAGCCCACAAACTAATTGCTTACGTCACGGTGACTACGTCCACTTTTTAAACACAGACTACAATTTGTACTCGTCAAATGACAACAAACAATGCAATGTCCGTTCTACTCCTATCTTTATGGGTAAAATACACAAAAAATACACTTCCTGATGTGGCAGAAATGTCCTCCAAACTCACTGATCCATGAAGGTTCTGAACATCAAGTGAAAACATCATGAGTGTCTCCCAGAGTCTCTAACTGAGGACTTTCATCCACCCTGGTGTTTATGGGTTCACGTCCCTCACCCTGGAGGAGCGAGCCACGTAGGCCGTCTGGAGGTTGAAATGGTAGCGGAGGTCGCTGCGTCCGGCCGTCCTGACGTCCACGTTCAGACTGACGTCATCGGGAGGAGGTTTGTTTATCAGGTACTGTGACAGCGCCTGAAGCACCACCATGGTGGACTGAGGAGGGAAACAGAGCCCCGATAAGAAAGATTGGAGGACTGTTTCATGGGATACTATGGGTTTATAATATTATCCGTAGCCGCACTTTAACAACACAGTGTCACGCAACGTTTTAGCCTGAGTTGAAATATTTCAACTCGCGCGAATTCCGCGCATCGCGATATGCACGATATTTTGCGATATTTTGCAATATTCGTGCTGTTCCTTGTGGAGCATCAAAACATTGACTTAACGGTGAAGTCAGTGCTCAACTTATAAGATCCAAAAGCATAAATGGACCTTTATTATTAATATTATTATTATTTTTAAATTATTTTCAGTGTTTTAGCCTAGCCTCCTTGATATAAACGGTGGGCTAAATAAAACACCTGTCACCGGGTGCACTGATCAGGCCACCGGACTCGCCCGCCGCTACCTGAGTGGAGCCGAAGCCGCCTCCCCTCCTCCGCTGGCCGTTCAGCCATTTGAACGGCGCCGCGGCTTCCTCCATGCGGCCCAACTGGACCAGAGCCAGCAGGGCGTAGCCGGTCGCCTCCAAGCTGAACAAAGGGTTCTGTGTGTCGGGCCAGTGGCTGCCACCTGGAGGAGAGAGAGGAGGAAGCAGTGAAGGAAGAGAGAGAGGAGGAAGCAGTGAAGGAGGAGAGAGAGGAGGAAGCAGTGAAGGAGGAGAGAGAGGAGGAAGCAGTGAAGGAGGAGAGAGGAGGAAGCAGTGAAGGAGGAGAGAGAGGAGGAAGCAGTGAAGGAGGAGAGAGAGGAGGAAGCAGTGAAGAAGGAGAGAGAGGAGGAAGCAGTGAAGGAGAGAGAGGAGGAAGCAGTGAAGGAGGAGAGAGAGGAGGAAGCAGTGAAGGAGGAGAGAGAGGAGGAAGCAGTGAAGGAGGAGAGAGAGGAGGAAGCAGTGAAGGAGGAGAGAGGAGGAAGCAGTGAAGGGGGAGAGAGAGGAGGAAGCAGTGAAGGAGGAGAGAGAGGAGGAAGCAGTGAAGGAGGAGAGAGAGGAGGAAGCAGTGAAGGAGGAGAGAGAGGAGGAAGCAGTGAAGGAGGAGAGAGGAGGAAGCAGTGAAGGAGGAGAGAGAGGAGGAAGCAGTGAAGGAGGATAGAGGAGGAAGCAGTGAAGGAGGAGAGAGAGGAGGAAGCAGTGAAGGAGGAGAGAGAGGAGGAAGCAGTGAAGGAGGAGAGAGGAGGAAGCAGTGAAGGAGGAGAGAGAGGAGGAAGCAGTGAAGGAGGAGAGAGAGGAGGAAGCAGTGAAGGAGGAGAGAGAGGAGGAAGCAGTGAAGGAGGAGAGAGGAGGAAGCAGTGAAGGAGGAGAGAGGAGGAAGCAGTGAAGGAGGAGAGAGAGGAGGAAGCAGTGAAGGAGGAATCAATCAAATAAAGTGACTGTGGCAGTAACTGGATGTTTGTTTTAGCTACAAATGAAACCTGGAGCTGCAGCTCTGAGTAAAGATGGCGTCGGGTCGTAGGGTTGAGCTTTCCCCAGCAGAGCCAGTGCGTAGGAGGCGATGGCCACGGTGTACGGTCTCCTGCCCGTCATCACCAGCGCTCTCGTCAAGCAGTCGGCTGTCTTACGGATAACCACCTGCACACGTGGAAGGAAAATGTTTGAAGTGTAACGACTGGTCGGAAACCCGATCATGATAAGAATGATGTGTGAAAAAAACAAAAGTCTCTACAGGAGAACAGACACTCTGATATGAAATGTACCTCCACATATGGTTGAATGCAGCTGATCCCGGTCCGCTTGGCCTCAGCGAGCGCTATGAGGACGAAGGCCGTCAGGGTCGTCTCGGGGTCGTCGCCACGGAGACCGCCCTGGAGACACAAACAAGACGTTTGTATTAAAGTCTTGAATACTTGAATACTAGGAGGTTTCTAAACATTTCCAGCAGGCTGACCCTGACTTCTCTCTAACCCGCATTATTTTCTGGCTCATTATCGTACCAACCTATGAGAAGAGTCTAAAGCCATCCAAATGGGATTGACAGCCCTTTTGACCACTCAAAATGAGCCACGTTCAACATGAGGAGAGCTCATGCAGGAGGCTGGGGGGGCAGGGTTTCTCACCGTCATGGTAGTGCTGTAAACCGGGTTGCTCTCCTCAAAGTTGCCAGTACGAAGCTGCATGCTCAACAAATAGTTCAGAGGGGAGCATACGTCCTGCTGGTTGATGGCGATGATGGAGTAGGCCATGGAGAAAACCTTCACCACGTACGCCGTGATCCTGACAATCAAGCGGACCGTTATGAGAACTACATCTGATCACTTTTAAAAAGGTCACACAACGTAAACAACAGGTGAAGAGACTGTTGAATTGATTTTCTATAGCAGTGATTCAGGTACTGCAGGTGGGCCGCGAGAGGCCATTTACAATAAATAAATAAAACGTTTTTAATTTTGAAAAAAAAAAATAGGCGGGGGGGGGGGGGGGGGGCCTTTTACTTTGAAGGCGATGTATTAAGGTTCTCGCGTGTACTTCCGCAGCCTCACTGGACGATTTGCTGACGTGAAAGCACGTATTGTCATGTAGTTTCTGTTCTCAGCTGCAGGGTCGCAGAGTCGCTCCCTCACAAAGCTTCACAGGCGCTCAGTCTACCTTCCGGGAGGCTCAGCGTTGGATTTAACATGAATCGCGCATGCGCAAATCCGCCGCTGATGCCTGTCAGCAGAGAAGCAGTGGTTTGTCCCTAACAGGGACCCTTACTACTGAACAGTACCAGTAAAAGAAAAAAGAAAACTGATTTATAAACTATGTATGCAGGGCTCTCAAGTGTCACTCATTGAGCGTGACAGTCACTCATTTTGACCTTAAATCACGCCCTTCCGCCACACATCGTATTCCTCACGCTGAAAAAAAACTCCAGGTTATTTAATGTGCAGCAGCGCGCAAACATGACTTGGTCGCGCGCTGCCCTCACCGCGGAGGAATCAACCCCCCCCCCCCCCCCCTCCTCCCGTGAGGAGCCACTCATCAGCCAATCAAAGAAAGAAATGGGCTACAGCCAATCAGAAAAATATATCTTTTGTATCCGGATGTAATGACAGGCGGGACTGCAGCCGTCCGGCGGCGCGTATTTGTCGTCGTCATGGTGCGTCCCCATGACGACGGAGGGAGGGAATAGTTGCATCAGCCAATCAGCGAATCAAACTGCTGCCGGTCACCCGGAAGGAGCGCTGATAGCGGCTTCATTCAGGCTGTTATGGGACTACGGATAATACTATGAACCCAGACACCATGGAGTTTATGTTCACACGTTTTTGTGACTTCCACAACAAGTTTAGAGCAGACACTTGTAGATATTGAGCAGGGAAGTAAGGAGTTTAAAGGCATTTTCATCAAAAGGTGTTTTATTTTGTCTTCGTAGGCTCCTGAAGCTGTTCTCCCATCCCCAATTAAATATTAAAAAACAAACTCAAAGTTGGATAGTAGTCTCGCTCTTTCCTGTCCTAAGACCTGGTCAAAACATTAGGGTTGCAAATTAATGTATTTTACTTAAAACGATTGATAATTGATAAGATACCAAACGCACATCTTTTTCTCAGTTTAAGTATTATTTGAACAATTCTAGCGTTAGTTATGTGAAACATTAATTGATGAAGCACAAACAATTTGAACGAACAGATTAATAAAACAATAAGGCTCTCGCTCGAAACGGCTGTTCTTGTCCACCTGTCGTTATTCAACAAAAGGCACCGCCAAACAAAACAACGTCAAATGAGGCGCGGTTTGGGTGGGCCCCAGAAGATTTTCAGATTTTAAATTGGGCCTCGGCATTCTTGAGTTTGGGAACCACTGTTCTATAGTATTTCATTTAATAAAGTGGCACAAGGAAAATGTGTTTGCATGCACAAATTCAAACCTCCCAAATGTTGCATTGGTTCCCTTCAATTATTAATATTTTTCTTGAAAGTCAGCATGTATGTAAAACATAAAATGTAGAGATTACCATGTACTTGCACCTTCCCTCCTGTAAGGGGGGTAGGAGCCGCCAGGCTTTCTGTACTCCAGCTGTTTTTCATAGCCTGAAAAGAACATGAAATAATCAAAAGGTGGCCTATGAAGGAAAGAGAGAGTTACGTCTTAATGTACTCATAATGTAAACAGAGCTTCCTAAATGTTGCCGTGGAATGGAACCGTCACCCTTAGCTCAAGGAAATACCCATCGTGTGTCGTTGCTGTTTCTCTTCAGCCACTGATCTCTGTATCTGACTGCAATCCACCCACCCATCCATTCCATGCATCCAACTAGCCATTCATCAATCGGTCTATCCATTAATCCAGCCATTCAGTCATTGCTGTATCCATCCTTGTATTGGAAAAGCCATTTAGCAATCTCTCTATCAGACGATGTACCCATTCATGCATGTTTCTAACTCTCCATCCACCGTCATTCCACCCATCGTGTCCTTTATGATTAACCAACTACCCATTCATTGATCCCTCTAAGTATGGATGAAACTATCCAACCATACCCAGACATTGAGATCAGCCCATCGCCGACACTAGGAAATGAAATACATCAATTCATTCATTCATCCATCAGTCCATCCAAGTTATCTTGTGTTCATTTAAACAGACATCAATTGCCCATTGTCCTGCTTCTCTGGGATATCCTTCATCCATCTTTCCACGCCTTATTCCCTTCATTCTCACCTCTCTTGATGTAGCGCAGAGCTTCGGCCTTGCGCTCCACACCTACGCTCTCCCAGTTGTTGGTTCGCTCCAGGTAGAGCGTGGCGATGAGCGGCAGCGTGATGAGCGCCAAGTTCTGCTCCACGCAGCCGCCGGGCATCCGGATCAGGGTGGCCAAGGAGTCCTCAGTGATGGAGTTATCAATGCTGTCTGCCAGCACATTGCCTTGAGGAGAGAGGAGGAATCAGAGAACTCCTCCAAGGTCCATTTTGAATCCTTTTCACCAGTCGGTCAGCGACTGACCTCTGACATTGATGAATGTCTCCGGCACCGAGTTCGGCACAACTGACTCCAGTTCTTGCTTGCCAACACGGACAGTTTGTATTCCTGTAATGGACCGAAGCAAAGAGCCATACCGTTACTCTTTCCAATCCCAGAACTGAAGAAGATCCATTCATTTCAATGTAAAGACACCACATGAGAAATTCAAGGATTTTCCAAACAGATCTTTTCGTTGTTTTTCTGAGTGAAGACGTCCTGAACTGGTTGATACTTGTTTGTAACTCGTGAAAATGTGATCTAAAAAAAATAAACACCATGCATAGAGGTGGTCTAAACAGCAATATGAGAATCGATAAAGAGAAACCCAGTTTTTGTCACATGCTCAGCCCACAAGAGAACACCAGACTTTACTCTTTCTCGGCAGAGAGGAAAGGAAGTACCATGAAATCCCATAAATGTGGCATACATGTGGTGCCTACGTTGGGAAAGTCAAGGACTTAGACCTGTATTTCAACAACCACAATAAGACAATTACAAAGCCAGCCAACACTCATAAGAATATATAATCATGAATATATGTCTCAAAAACATTTAATAAAAAGTTGTCCATGCAGATCTGCTTTCTGTCCACAGGTTCAAAACTAAACACGGAGAAGCAGCGTTCAGTTTTTATTCACAATGTATCTGAAATAACCTAAATAAGAACTTTGAATCGCCTTGTTGCTGAAATGTGCATTACAATCACACATCGCTGGTTACCTCTGTGAGCAGACGGCTTCAACACCGTACTCCAAACTTTAGTCTTCTGCACTCCTTCCAGCTGTTTGGGTCAGACAAGAGTTATCTTTAACTTTCCTGTTTGAGCAGCTGAGACCTCCATCATCAAGAGGGACTCACCACCACCCGGAGCTGCTTCTGGACGCGGTCTCCTCCCATACCTCTGCTTACCACCATCACCTCCAGAGGAAGTTTCCCCACCACCAGCGGCATGATGGTGTACGGCACCGTGACAGACGAGCCGGCCGGCACCATCACTTCCTGCGTGTTTTTCCGCTTGAAGGCAATGCTGCACATGTCTTCTGTCTTCATCAGCATCACCCTCACCTGAACGGGAAACCAGGCACAGTATTCGTATATAAGTAGTATAACTTTGAGTGGAAACAGAGTAAACGCAGCATTTTAAGTGAAATGTCTGTTTAACACATGAAGTCTATGCTTCATGTGTTAAAGCTGCATTCTCTCTCCTGACCACCAGGGGGCGACTCCTCTGGTTGTATAGAAGTCTATGCTTCATGTGTTAAAGCTGCATTCTCTCTCCTGACCACCAGGGGGCGACTCCTCTGGTTGTATAGAAGTCTCTGCTTCACGTGTTAAAGCTGCATCCTCTCTCCTGTCCACCAGGGGGCGACTCCCCTGGTTGTATAGAAGTCTATATGAATGAATCTACTTCTCTCTTTATGTCTCAATCTCTAGTTTTCAGTCTTCTTCAATGCAGCATGATGTTCACTGAGTAAAAAGGAAGTGGCAGCTGTGTGTCGTTCTGAGGTGATTGTCTTACACGCAGGTCCTCGTAGAAGTAGTTATGCACCACCGCTTTAATCTGGACCTGTTCGTTCCTCGCCACTGAATACGGCAGCTTCAGGTCCACGAAGAAACGCTTCCACGCTTTGACGTTGTAAGGCTCCGCAACACAGAAGCCTGCAGACATGCAGAAGCACATTGGTGACTAGTGATGGGGAGTCTGCACGTTTATTAATGTGTTTGACACATTTTATTCATCGTTTGAGTTTAGAGACAGTTGACTCAACATTGACATGGTGACATAGATCATAAAGCAGAGTATGCTCTAGGGCGGGGCTACTGTGATTGACAGGTCTCTACTGGAGACGTATGCGGCGTCTCTAAGTAACTCCTCAAAATTACTAAAATATGGTAATTCGTTGGCTGCGAAAAAGAAATGGTGATGGCCGTAATCCAAAATGGCGACTGCCAAGTCAATGAACTCAAGGCTTCAAAACCGAAGCCTACGAACCAATTGGTGACGCCACAATGACAACATGTACTTCTTCTAGACAGTCCATGTGGGGGTCAGATGTGCAGAACAGACATGCCAGAGAACAAGAGAATGAACATGGAGGAACGGGAAAACTATGGGCCTCGCTCACTTAAATGGCCGAGGCAGACTAGTAAATAAAAGAGTTTTGAAGTTAGAGTGAAGATATTGATATCAAATAAAACTCGGATTGCATTGGGTCTGGATTAGGGACCAATTTGGAAGATTTTTCCCATAATTCCTGATGGCTCCCCTCCCCCTCGTACCCGTGTGAGGCGATGCGCTGACGGCCAGAATTCCCCACTCTGTGATGCTGTCGGGTAAGGCGTGGTCCACGTTGTTCACCGCCAACCTGTTGATCAGATGCATATCCTTGTTATCACCAGGAGGTCCACGCTCCTACACAAAGACACATATTTTTGGTGATTTTGCATCCCTTCCTGGTTGTTTTGTGTCTCTTTTTATGCCATTATTCATCTCTCTGTTGTCCTTTCGTATCAATAATTGGTCGTTGTAAATACCTTTGTAGTCATTTTGTTTCCATTTCTGGTCGTTTTGCATCCGTTCGTAACCATGTTGTGTGTCTTTCTGGTTGTGTTACATCTCTTTGTGGACGTTGTTTCGTTCTTTGATTGTTTTGATGCAACTTTATTGTTTCTCTCACCCGTCTCTGTCGGTCTTGTCGGGCAGGTTGACGTCCATCCACAGCCAAGACTCGTGGAACTTGGATCGCAGATACACTTGAGTCTCATCCAGATACTCATCTTCCTCATCTTCCTCATCTTCCTCATCGTCCTCCTCTTCCTTTTTCACCTTTACCTCTTTTAATGTTTCTTGAAATATGAAAGCTGCAGTTCTGGCTGAGAAATGTTCACATTCATGACACATTTCTACATGATAAGCAGGTACCTCTTATTACATATATCTCTATTATATGAATCTGGAAGTATTAGCATGTCTGCACACACACAACAAATTCATTAAACATTATTTTTACATTCATTGTTTCTGCACATTATGTGAGGTCTGACAAATGTGTTGAATGCATTTCCTTTCTCACAAATTAACCACATCTAAAGCTGTTTTTCTTTAAAAAGTATTCCACATCCACGTTGACTCGCGCTATAGGGGATCAAACAATTCTGCAGGGTGCCTTGAATGAGCTCGGTGGAAGGAATGATTTGGATTCGTGCCTCTAGCAGCTCTTGGGATGGCAATATTGGACCATCGCTTTGGCAACGATATCCGCTTTACGTCCCCGCTCAAGATGAATTGATTATCCTCTGACTTGATTTTGTAATTTTTTTCAATAGTTTAGATTGAAATCTCAAAACACATTGGCTATTTGAAGGTCTAATTACAAAAAGCCTGGAGGCAAGACACAATATTCATGGGGTTTAAGTGAAACTAGCAGATATCGGAATATTGGAAATCACTGTTTCCAGCGAGAATGGAGGTGGAGATGAGCGACGATGTCTGCGACCAGATGGCTTCACAAGAAGCCACTTTGCACTGAGGTAACGGCGGCGTTGTAGTCGAGACAAACCGGGACCAAGTCACGACCCGGCCCCGAGTTTACCCGGACCAGACAAGACCATGTCTTTGAGGGGTTGAGAACGGGTCAAGACCTTCAAAAAGTGGTCTTGAGACATCGGAACCGAGACCAATCTCCACTACTACAACATTGTTAAAAGATTATTTATATCGGAAAGAAAAAGGTAAACCGCCTTCAGAAGTTAGCCAGTGGGTTCTGAGAGTAACCCGCGTGCAACTGAAGCCTTCTCAAACTGGATCTGTACACGGATGACAAACACAAACCAGAAGGCTTCCCAAACCGAAACCCCGTACCAAGGGTAGCTTGCCAACACAGGAAAACAACACGATGAACATCAGTTCAGAAAATATCAAAGAAACCTGTAAAAATGTTTTCTGCTAATTTTATATCAATCAGAATGGAAAAGAAATAAGATAGAAGTAGAGTAATTACCACTATTCTGCACCGACACACAAGCCCGGATTGTTATATTGGATCCAATAATTCCTTCACTGCAGTCCATGAGCGGCGGCTTGGTGGGCGGCTCCGCGTCAAATGCTTGGTTCCTGAAGGTGGCGCAGCAGTAGCGGAAGGCCCTGATGCACTCCCAGCCCTCCGTGATGTAGAGGGAGCGTCGCGTGCAGGAGTACGGCATGGGGATCTCCCTGAGGCCGTCCACACAGCAGCGCTGCTGCAGCTTCTGCTTGTAATGGCTCTCTGGAGGCAGAAGGAACCATCGGTGCTCATCATATAACATCAATATGTTCTAATGGGAACTGATCCGGTGAAGGAAGTGGGAAAATTGAGCACGCTAAAGCGCCAGATGTTGTTGGAGTCCGAACCAGAAAATAGAATATTGACTTTGATTCATCAGTTAGATCAGGGGTCGGCAACTTTTATTGGGTGGAAAAAAGAGCAAAATGTCTCTTTGGATAGAAAAAGGTTGCTGAGGAAACACAAAACCAGTGGGAAGTAACGCTTCTCTATGTCTGCCAGTGAGTAAAAGGCAGCTCCCTGCTCACACATCGGCATCTACATGGGCACTTGACGCGAGGCGATTTGTAGGAAAGTGAAAAACAAGGGGCCCATGTTGGATCCACTCCAAAATGTAAAGGGTTCTCCATCATTCCACCAAATGTCATGAAAATGGGGCGAGTAGTTTCTCTGTTATCCTGCTGACAAGCAGACATGAAAACCAACAAACCCAAAACACAACCTCCTTGGTGGAGTAAATAAAAATGTCATTATTAGTGAGTTGACTCATTTTCCTCACCTAGCTGGGCTTTACGCTGCAGCATCTCTGCAGAGCGCCTCCCTCTGGCGCTGCGTTGACACTGCAGGGCTGTGGAGACAAAAATATGTGACCGTTTTCCATGGAAATGTTTTTCTTGAAGTAAAGAAATGTCGGATCATTAATAACCAGCGTTTAATAAAAAGGTGCCACTCTGATAGATATCAAGGATGTAATGACACAATTCTACGATACGAATCTGACTGAAAAACTGATTCTACAACAGTGTTCATGTCGACTCATGATTATTTTCACTTGCAGGAGAAGAAGTAGTACTAACAGACCTTTTTATTAAAGTATTTTGTGGTATCAATGAAGACTTTTATTGTCCCAACCGTCTAACTAAATATTGGCATTATATCAGCCGTTGCACCACCTGTAGCTCCAGTGTTGCTTCACTTCGAGCAAACACACAGAGCAAACAAGACCTTCTACAAAGGAGGAATTCGGACTCCAACCGCTGACGGAGCTACTTTTCACAGTAACTACTTGGTGAATTTTTCCAACTACTGTTTGTTCTCTTTTTTTGTATAACTATGTAGTGTAAACAATAGTTTTTACAGCTCAGATTAAAGTATGTGTTCATGTATTCCATTTCTTGGAGCACTATTCACTCGCATATCCAGTTCAAGAAGGCGTTGCCCCCATTTAATGAAGAAATGAAGAAATGAAGAACACCGCATTAGCTTCATTTAAGATGAAGAGAGTTTGTTCAAATCACAGCGTATGAAGTAATCCTGTGAACTAGTTTTGCTCAACAGCTTGAGACGAGTCGCTGGATGAAGGCAACATTTGAACCATATGCAAAGCCACGTCAACTCAACGTGTCGATGAGATTTATCAGCTGGATCTGAAAATAACATCACTTTTTTTTATTGAAGTGGTTCAGATTAACATGGACGGTATCATAATGAAATCAAATATAGAGATATTGTTGACTATTTATCTATTGAAGTACCAGGAAACATGCTGCGTGGGCAGCTGCTCCGTGCTCGTAGGTTACCTTGTCTGGTTTGGGTTTGGAACCCGGCGCTGGAGGCGTACAGCAGTCCGGCGTCTGAGAACACCGATTTAGCGTCGCCGCCTCCGCCGCCTCGGGTGCAGCCGATGTCTCCGTGCTCCACCGCGCCCCAAATCTGAGCGCAAGGCGACGAGAGGCTTTTGAGTTTTGGTGTGGTACTTTAAAAATGGTGCATGGCGGTTTGGGACAAAAAAAACAACCTGTTGACTTCGACCAACATTTCAAAAGTATATGAACGCCGAAAACAAAGCTAAAAAACTATGTTTGATTGGTAAAATAATGTATTTTTCAATTTTTCAATCCCACCCACCTTCCTCTGAGTGAGTCTGTCCCGGTTGAGCAGGTACACAGCGTTGTCCACGGCCACCAGGCTGACCTTTGCCCCCGGATCACCTCTGACCTGAAAACTAAAGTTCACCCCGGGCGTGTAGTCGCGATGACTTCTGTCCACCGGCCCGACTTTCAGCTGCAAGACAAACGTTATCAATTGACTTAATTTGAACGGCCCAAAAATCACAAATTTGCAAATATTGTGCTCAAGTGAGGATTTGCAGTCTACTGAAGGCCGAGGTACAAAATCCACGGCCCGTCACTCGTGTAAATCTATGAAGGTATTAATGGAGGAATCATTGCAGGTTTTCTTTTCTCTTCCACAATTACAACACAACTGTGACAGCTTCTCCTACTCTTCATTGCAGGCGCACAAATCACAAATTAAGAAACTCACATTTGTTCTACAGTTACTGCAGCGAATAGGGTCAAATACACTAAAACAATATATATATATATATATATATATATATATATATATATATATATATATATATATATTCTATTTACTGGTCGGTCTACGTTCCAACCCTCACCTATGGTCACGAACTCTTTTTCTGTCTATATTCATAGACAGAAAAAACACTGTAATGCAGGGCTGGGCAACTATTTTTCCCATAGGGCCAAATGAGGAAAAGCAAAAATCATTCCCAGTTGGACGTGCCTGGAAAACCTCTAATGGGAGGCGTCCAGGAGGCATCCAGATTAGATGCCCGAACCACCTCAGCTGACTCCTTTCGATACGAAGGAGCAGCGGCTCGACTCCAAGCTCCCTCCTGATGTCCGAGCTCCTTACCCTATCTCTAAGGCTGAGCCCGGCCACCCTACGGAGGAAGCTCATTTCGGCCGCTTGTATCCGCGACCTCGTTCTTTCGGTCACGACCCAGAGTTCGTGACCATAGGTGAGGGTTGGAACGTAGACCGACCAGTAAATAGAGAGCTTCACCTTCCGACTTAGCTCCCTCTTCACCAAGACGGACCGGTACAGCGCCTGTTTTACTGCTGCAGCCGCACCGATCCGCCTGTCGATCTCCCGCTCCACCTTACCCTCACTCGTGAACAAGACCCCGAGGTACTTGAACTCCTTCGCTTGGGGCAGGCATGTTGTCCCCACCTGAAGGGAGCAATCCACCGGTTTCCGGCAGAGAACCATGGCCTCGGATTTGGAGGCGCTAACCCTCATCCCTGCCGCTTCACACTCGGCTGCAAAACGCCCCAGCAAATGCTGGAGGTCACGGTCCGAGGAAGCAAACAGGACCACATCATCTGCAAACAGCAGAGAGGCGATCCCGAGGCCGCCGAACCGGATTTCCTCTGCCCCCCGGCTGCGCCTAGAAATCCTGTCCATGAAAGTCACAAACAGGACCGGTGATAAAGGGCAGCCCTGGCGGAGGCCAACACCCACCGGGAACGTGTCCGACTTAATACCGAGGATACGGACACAACTCCTACTGCAGGCGTATAGAGTCCGGATAGCCCGTGCCAACGGATCCGGCACCCTGTACTCCTGCAGCACCCCCCACAGAACCCCCCGAGGGACTCGGTCGAAAGCCTTCTCCAAGTCTACAAAGCACATGTAGACTGGTTGGGCAAACTCCCAAGACCCCTCCAGTAGTCCCGCAAGGGTAAAGAGCTGGTCCACTGTTCCACGACCGGGACGGAATCCACACTGCTCCTCTTGAATCCGAGGTTTGACAAGCGGTCGCAGCCTCCTTTCCAGCACCCTGGCATAAGATTTTCCCGGGAGGCTGAGCAGTGTGATACCACGATAGCACACTCTCCGGTCCCCCTTCTTGAAGATGGGAACCACCACCCCGGTCTGCCAGTCCATGGGCACTGTTCCCGACCCCCATGCGACACTGAAAAGGCGTGTCAGCCAACCAGAAGGTATGTGAGGTTTTATGTTTCTTAATCTGTGATTTTTAGGAGAGAATTTGTGCGTCTGTGATGAAGAACTTGAGCAGGTGTGAAAACCGTCACAAGCGCTTCGCTCCATTCAAACCTGGGTACTGATCACTCACCCCTCCGACGCAGGAATCTGCCACATCCACCCAGATGGAGTCCGACACCACCTCCTCCCGCACCTTCCAGGGAATGCTGTAGAACGCCACGAAACGGAACGACGGCATCATCTCCGGGGTGACCGTCAGCACGACGGCGGTGACCAGCTGATCCGCCACGTCCACGCGCTCGGCAGCGATGATTTTGCCTTTACTCAGCACCTGGGGGAGTTTTGGAGGCAACATGTTTGCTAACGTCTGTGCTTTTACGTGATTGTGTAGCCGTTCGGTGAATGCGGCGTTCTCCTCTCACCAGGTAGGTGATGTGCGTGATGAGTTCTCTGTGCGTCGGGTCTGAAGGAGCGACGGTCAGCTTCAGGGACAGTTGGTTTCCTAAGGACACCACGTTGGTCGATGTGGAGATGTACAGGTAGTTCTGCTTGTCCGGGTTGAAGGGGACGTACGGCCGGACGGTGACCTGACGTTTGGCTTGTTGCTCTGCTCGCAGGTCAGCCTGCGTGGTCTCAGCCTGGGAAACACACAGTGAAAGCAGCAGGGTTTGTGACAGTTTTGTGTACAGAAAGCGGAAGCGGCTTCATCCAGACGCTCCTCCTGGAGCCGAAGACAGCTGTGAGACTGCGGAGAATAGTATGAACCCAGACACGGAGAATAGTATGAACCCAGACACGGAGAATAGTATGAACCCAGACACGGAGAATAGTATGAACCCAGACACGGAGAATAGTATGAACCCAGACACGGAGAATAGTATGAACCCAGACACGGGGCGCTTAATGTTCGACATTTGTTTTATTTGTGGTATTTACACAACAAGCATAACGCAGAAATACTTGTTAATGTCCCATGGTCGATAGCGGAAATGAAAACTGTTTTACAGGAACGTGACCAGGCTATGTGATGATGCTAACTACTTGTAACGGGACTCAAGCCTTGCCGGCTTTCCACAGCAACTTGTTGGTAAGAGCAAAACCGAGTTAACCACATAACGTGTCAAGCGAGTAAAAGTTACGCTTTTGGTGTGAACACGGCTAGCCGAAATAACTAGCGACAAGTGCAGGGTAGACATTGTATTTTCAACAGCGTATCATTGAACACCGGGATACTTATGTGTCAGGGTTCTAAATCCAGTCATAGTTCAAACTTTAGTTGTGTATTTAACTTTATGACAACAATTTATAACCCACAACTAACGCTCTTTAACAGAGTTAAACACCACAACACAACACTTTGTGACACAAACCGTTTGTAACACAAATAGTTGTACATTTGTGTTAGGGTAGGGTTCATGGGTCTCATGGGCCCTAACACTCATCGGAAAGGTCATCAGATGACACCATCTGAAGGAGATGGTCAGTTACATGGGTTGTTTGTAAATTGACCTGTACTTGTTTGTCACGGTGGCACCAAGGAAAAGGTCAAAGTTTTCTGAACTGAAAAAGACGATTTTTGGAGTAGAAATGCTTGAAAAAGTGTCAGTGCTTGTGTTTAATGTGAACTTTATTACATATTTTGATGCTTTAGGTCCTAATCTTTCCAAAGAGGTATTACTAATATCCCATCATGCCAAAGAATATTACTCTGTGGCATGATGGGAAGGCACCAAACATACAATTTTAAAACTTGAGGAGTGATCGAGGAGTCATTTTTAAATGGCAAGAAGTTGCGGATTCTTTAGAGACCAAGGACAATAAGGTCTGGTATTCACATCAAGGTCATATGAGCTGTAGAACACCTACGATCCCCTAATTAGGGTACCCATGAGTAGACAAGGATAAAGGTAACTTCTCATAGCGTTAGACTCTTTGAATCTGTGCCCAGAGCCTCTGAAACCTGAACGCAGTCACACTAACCGCGATGGTTTGTGGGTTGCTGTCGGCGGGCATGTTGATGCTGACTCTGCCGGCGCTGGTGGAGACGACCACATCCGTGTTCAGCAGCTTCAAGGTGACCAGAACGTTTTGGGCGGGGGGGCCGTCATGATACCTCACCTGGATCTGGACAGGTTGGAGGGAGATCATACGTCTTTGTTTCATACACTCGTGATCGATCTGATGGACACAAGACCGGACGAAACGAAAGCAGAGAAGACGGTCCTCACTGTGAAGTCCAAGGGGAGGCCCGGCTTGAAGTACTTGGGTATGTCTTTGAAGGACACCACGTACGGAGAGCTCACGATTTTAATGCCAGTCTTCTCCGCCTCAACCAGGTCGCTGCCTGTTGTTGAATGAGGAAGTAAAAACAGTCTAACTATTATAACATATAACCTTTCCTCCCTACAGATCCTTCCTACGAGCTGTAGGAAGGATCTGTGTAGAGCAAGGGTGTCAAACATACAGCCTGTGGGCCGGATCCGGCCCGTCAGGGTGTTCAGTCCAACAGAAGGAAAACAGTTTTTAAAAAACTTTTTTTTTTAGACTAAAATTAGCAGAGCTGGGATTCAAACCTCTGATCCTCTGCTTTTAAGACAGACATGCAAACCATTGATGCACAGTCTCAACTGATGTGAGCTCTGATATTATTGTGTTGAAGTCGTTAAACATTGATCACGTCATGAAAGTGGCGTCACAAACGTGTCACAAAGCGAGGGAACCTGCAGAGGAGAGCAGGCAGAGGACTGATGTCTGAATTGGTGGTCTTTATGTTTCAAGGTAATTGTTGAAAGACCTTAAAATAGAGTTTAACATCTAAAAACCGTCACCAATGATTTAAACATAGAGAAACATTGTTGTTAATTATGCGTTATTATGCTGTGATTTTACTGGTCCGGCCCACTTGAGGTCAAAATGGGCGGCATGTGACCCCTTCACTAGAACGAGTTTGACACCCCTGGTATAGAGGAAAGGTTAACTAAAGGCAAACTGTAGGTTCTATTTTTAGACGGTCACAATAGACCCTGATTGATACAGTTACACTTAAATGTTCGTCCAAGTTTTGGAATTGCATGAGCGGTCAGTTATCGAATGCGGAAAACGACCTGGACTTTTGCTTTTGAACATTGAAAACATCTTGTGAATTACCCCACATTTGCCAAAAGCTGTGCCAAGAGGGAGTCAAAGTCACTCTTTGACCGTAGACTTTCTATAACAAGTGGACATATTGCACCGTCACCCGTTGGTTAGTCGACTGCCGTTTTGAAGCCTTGAGTTTGGCTATTTCGCCGTCGCCATCTTGGATTACGGTTATCGCCATGTTGTTGTTGTTTCTTACAACCAAACAGAAGTGACCATATTTGGAATGTGGTAACTTCCTACCTGTCAATCACCTGGTAGCCCCGCCCCTAAAGCGTCCCCTGCTTTATGGTCTGTTTGACTTGAACAGACCATAATGTACTAAATGAACATCATGCTGTATAGAAGAAGACTTGAACCTAGAGATTGAGACATAAACTCATGTTTACAAAGTTTACTGAGGGAATACATCAAGAGAGAGTCATTAGGTTCGTTGGAGATAAGCCAGTCCTAGAATCGATCACCGCTATGCATGCTGGTTAGATTTGTGTCTGACTCGCTCTGACGTCCCGCACACGTGGTCAGCGATAATCTCACGAGAGCGAGGCGGCCGCAGATTTTAGAGCCAGGCAGCTCTCAAAAAAACAGCGTGGCCCAGTGCATGATGGGACTTTTGTCACCTGTCTAGTCAAGGGGTTGGGTTTTTGATCTAATGTTTTGCCTGTGTACCCGCCCACGTGAAGGGCTTACCTGAGCTGGTGAGCACAGACACCTTCACATACACGGACTTGCCCACCAGAGACCTGACGTTGGGGTAAACTCTCCTGATCTCCTCCATGCTCAGACTAACGACTCCTCCATCCAGCTGCAGGAGAGCAAGAGCACAGAAGACATCTGTCGTTTCACTATTATAACACACTACATAATTACTAACCAATGTGTATAATTTCCACAGTACAAATCTTAGCTGAAGCCCAAGCTTTCAACAGCGACGCAGCAGTCTCGATAAGCAACTGATAATGTTCACAAATTTGACCTTCACAAACGTTTTTTAATCTTTATATTAAACCAAATGTCTCTGTTGTACTCGTTAAGAAACAAAAAACTCCACGGTAATGTTAGCTTAACACCAAACATGAAGGCATTGTACTAGCTACGTCTCGCGCTGACCGTCCAATCGTAGCGTAGCATCAGCCAGACCAGCGGTCCAATAACTATCCGATTCTCCTCTACTGAAATCCTGTTTTTCTTCCGCCAAAAATGACATTATATTTGAGTGTGGTTAGTGACAGTGTTGGCTCCGTAGCAACGTAGCTCTGACAGCTTGACAGAAGGGGCAAGCAAGGGGGCGGGGCTTAACAAACGGTCAATTAACGATATGTGAAGCTCACAAATGTGTCAGCGCCCGTACAATCAGTGACTTACATTTGACACCTGCTTCACTGAAGGAAACCTTCTCATCTCCTGGTTGATCTTCACCCCGAACACCACGTAGGCCGTCCCCTGAACCGGCTCCCCGTACAGGTACCTGAGACACAGCCACGACAAAAGGTAAGTCAACAGTCTGCCGGTTTCATTCAGTATTTTCATATGAATACGTTTTTGAAAATCCATATAACAAGTCTGACGTTTCGAGGCTCAAAAGTGCCATGTTAGAGTGAAGTGTGTACATGAAGCTGCATGACAAGCATGAGTGTTTAAAACCGACCGGGCCGTGACCTCCACCTCCAGCTCGCTGTCATCCAGGTTGAGGAAGGACTTCCTGGGCGTGAGGGTGACATTGAAGGCAGGAAGCACTGAATCACAAAATAAAGTGTAACTTTTATGAAGCAGTACACTCCTTACAAACATATCACATTCAGAGGGGAACAGAAGTGGGTTGCCAGCAAGACTAACAAACAAAAAAACGAACGGTTTAAACAAGACGTACCATATTTCTTCACCTCAAACTCAGAGGTGAACGTGTTTTCCTGCCGGTCGTCAAACTTTGCAGTCACCAACCATTTTCCTTCACTGAGACAAACACACAATCACATCAGAGAAACAAATAAGGACTTTTTCATCCTCTGGGAACCATGAATGTGCTGTTCTTTGAAGATAGGTTTCCAAACCATGACACCAAAGAAAAAGATCTAATTGATTCAACAAAAGCACGATAATAAATAAGGTCATCGTGGTTTTGTCGATGTTGAAGTGGGACAGTTTCCTCAAACAAAACAAACGCCGGTGCCCTTTTTTGCACACGGCTTCATAGTTTGCTTCAAAGTTCAGTTTTATGTCAATAATTGTCTGAAGATATTTGTAAGATTGCACACGTTCCACCATACCTATAAGTGAAAGTGAGACGAGCCAAGGAGAACCGCGCCCTACCTGGGTCCCTTTCCTGTGTTAAATACTTGAACGCACCGTTGCCAACCAACTCAAAACCCACCTGGACTCCAAGGAACTGTATGAACCATTTCAATCCGGATTCAGATCGCATCACAGCACAGAAACAGTCCCAATCATGATCACCAATGACCTCCTCCTCTCCTCTGATGACCACTCCCTCAACATCTTCTTCCTGCCGGACCTCAGAATTATCATCAATCCCTCCTCAAGGTGTCACTCAAGGTTCAATACTCGGCCCCCTCCTCTTCATTCTCTTGCTCCCCCTTGGCAACATCATACACCACCACGGTCTCCACTTTCACTGCTACGCTGACGACACACAGCTCGACATCTCGGCCCCAAATCACTAAACAAATTCCACCACAACTTCCCCATCTGCATTGATGGCACCACTGTTCCCACCTCCACACGCTGTCTGGTAAGCTTGGTGTTATCTTTGATCCAACCCTCGCCTTTGAACGTCACGTCAAGCAGCGTTAGCGTGTATCAATCATTGGAAGCCTGCTGCTATCTCTTGAAGAATTCAGGAGGTTCAACATGAATAAAAAACGCCTTCTTTCATCTAAAAGACATCGCCCGTCTACGCCCCTCCCCCCCCCCCGCTGCCGTGGAAAGACTCATAAACGCCAGAAAGACTCATCCACGCCAGAAAGACTCATAAACGCCAGAAAGACTCATAAACGCCAGAAAGACTCATAAACGCCAGAAAGACTCATAAACGCCAGAAAGACTCATCCACGCCAGAAAGACTCATAAACGCCAGAAAGACTCATAAACGCCAGAAAGACTCATAAACGCCTCCATCACCTCTGGACTCGACTACTGCGCAGCATCCTGTATGGCACATCCACCAAAATCATCAACGAACGACAGCACATCTAGAATTCAGTGGACACTTAGTTATCACCGGGACTCTATTTCTCGGTAGATTTAGCTGGTTATTGCCATAATTTCTGTGGTTTAAAGATACATTGCTATCGGCTACTTAGCAGCTAAGCTAAAGCTAAGGAGCAGCAAGTTGCCACCAGTTTCCCTTTCCATGGACAACTACTACAAACTTGGAAACAAAAATCCACCGACTAAAAGTGAAATAATATGTATTA
>NW_027176225.1:241821-254321 GCF_023055335.1 Clinocottus analis | reverse complement strand
CACACTCAAATGTTAGTAGTGTTCCTCGTATGTGTACATAGACGTAGCAAATGAAGCCGATTCTGACGTCTTATAAGTTATTTCCACGTAGTTCCTCTATAATAACTTTGGTATCTTCAGTCCAGCTGTTCTCACGAGAGCAGAGCCTGAAGCCTGAACACACACTTAACTTCAAATGAAGTCTAACGGAACATTTAGGAAGAAAACGACGACGTGAACTTCACTGGACCCGGATCCTCTTTCTTGATGCGTTTACTTGTTGCTCCTGGTTTAGTGGAGACACTGAGATGAAGCATCAGTGTTTTTGATCACTGAAAGTTTAAAAACGCAATGTTCAGAAAACAAACTCAACTCAAACAACAGTTTAAAAATATTCTCTTTTCATTTAATTCAACATATCTGCTGATCAAAGAATTTAAATAACGAAACACTGGCAGCAACACATTAAAGAAAACGATGAAAACAAGTCGAGTCGTCGTTACGTACAAAAACAACACAATCATGATGCGTTCTGCACGAAAATCACATATTGCACAAAAAACTGAAATATTCATTTCCACGAGACGGACGCGGCCTCACGGGTCCGAGTCCGAGTCGCTGTAGTCCGCCACCAGAGACGAGAGCGCCGCTAACCCTTCACCCCGCTCCGTCCCACAATCCTTTGCTAGTCCTTCGTTGGCTCCCTCCGTGGGCTTGACACAGATTGTGCTGGACGCCGCCGCGCTGGACGCCGCCGCGCTGGACGCCGCCGCGCTGGACGCCGCCGCGCTGGACGCCGCCGCGCTGGACGCCGCCGCGCTGGAGTGGTCCTCCCCGCGGGGCTGGGTTCGGACCGCCGGGCCTCCCGGCCGCCTGCAGACCAGCGGGCTGGGCGAGGACGCCAGCGCTTTGGCCACCGCCGCCTCCTTCCCCTGCAGGCTGAGCTTGAGGAGCAGGCTGCCGGAGGCGCCTCCGGGCGTGGCCGAGGAAGAGGAGGAGGAGGAAGAGGAGGAGGAAGAGGAGGAGAACCAGGAGCGAGAGGAGATCTGCTTCCGCTTGATGTGCTTCCGGTCCTCGTAGGCTGACGGGGACAGAAAGAGAGAAGACGTTCAGGATCTTTGTTTCACGGTGAAGAGAAACGACTTGTTGTCAGCGTGTTTACAGACACACAAAGAACAAAGTACACAACCAGGAAGAGCTCGACACAAGTGAGCCAACCCGCTGGAGGAGACGGCCAAGGTCACGATGAAGGTCATGGTGAAGGTCATATGTGGGCTGGATTAGGGCCAGACGTTGCAATGAGACATGAAGGAGAAGGAGGAGGAGTAAAGTATCGTAAAATGACGTAAAATAAAAAGGAGGGGGGGAAGGAGGAGGAGGATGAGGATGAGAAGAAGAATGAGAAGTAGCAAAAGAAAGAGAAGAGATGAAGTGGTGATGGTGAAGGGGTGAAATGTTGTGATCCTAAGTGTAACCGACAGCGTTTATTTGAGGAAAGGATTGAAGGAAATGATTCCTCTGAATCAGAGCAGCTCATCACAGTAACCATCAGTACTGTGTCTGCTACTTTAAGTACTCTCGGTACTAGTTAAAGTACCCTCGGTACTAGTTAAAGTACACTCATTACTCACAGTCCGGCGCCTGGTAGCTCAGCAGCGCCGCCAGCTTCTTGTCCTCTTCCTTCTCCGGCAGCAGAGGGATGGAGAGGTTGGTCCTCATCCTCACCGCGTTGTCCTTGTCCTCCTGATCCGCCAGAACCTTCTTCTCCGTCTGAGGGAGGGAGAGAGAGAGAGAGAGAGAGAGAGAGAGATATTCAAAGCATACAGTAAACCTTAAATGACTCAAATGAACAATAGTTCTGTGACAATAGTTTGATGAAAAGAATAAACATGTATATAGATGCCTGTGTGTATGCTGCTGATATTTTGAGCCTCTTTCTTTTAACTTTTTTGGAAATAACCATGTTAAAACTCCAGGACTCTTCCAGGTTATACACCAGCAGCAGCCGCTGAGCGCCACCTTGTGGCGTCCACACGGCAGGTTGCAGACGCAGAGGTTTCCTACCCTGAACCTCCTGCGGAGGGAGCTGTTGAGCAGGAAGTCGTCCTTCTTGCAGGACTGCTGGTCCTGGATCTCGGACAGAGAGGGCAGAGCCTTCTTCAGCTTCTCCTTGTCCTTCCCGCTGTGGTCCAGCTTGAACATGGCGTCCGTCTCCAGCTTCTCCTTCTCCGCTCGCTCTGAGAGACGGACGAGGGGACGGAATGAAAGCGTGCAGAAGAAGAAGAAAAGCTTGAAGTTCATGTGTGACTCCTCCCCCCTCCCCCCTCAGGTGAGGGCCGCTACCTGTGGTGAGGATCTGCTCGTTGTCGGCCATGTCCCAGCGCTCCTCCTTCCTGTTCGCCCCGCAGACGATCAGGTAGTCGCAGGTGGCCGGGTCCGTCTGCATCTCGATGTAGTTGATGCACAGATGACACTTCATCCTGAACCTGAGGAGACGAGGGGAGAGGAGAGGAGGGGAGGAGAGAGGAGAGGAGGGGAGAAGAGAGGAGGCGAGACTTTAAGACACTTTGTCAAAGAGGGTGTATATATATATATATATATATATATATATATATGAAATACTTGACCACACAGCCTCAGAGCGCTTACCTGTAGATGGGCGTGGTGTAGTAGTTCCCCACCTTCTTCTTCTCTGCGTTGTAACGGACCCCTGTATGTGTGTGTGTGTGTGTGTGTGTGTGTGTGTGTGTGTGTGTGTGTGTGTGTGTGTGTGAGAGAGAGCAGAACATGGCTGTCAGGGGGGAACACCACTGCAGGTCTGGGTTCATTCACTTCTTCTCACTCACCCATGCCGATGTGGTTCTTGCAGCCGTCACACCAGATGTTGTACGGCATCTCGAACCTTCAGAGGAGAAAACACACGTCAAGAAACAATGAAAAGACACACAAATCCATTATTTGCGGTTTCAAATCTCTCGTGTGTGTGAGTGTGAGTGTGTGTGTGTGAGTGTGAGTGTGTGTGTGAGTGTGTGTGTGTGTGTGTTCACCTGATGATGAGGATGCCCTGAGACAGCTTCCTGGCCCGCTCACGCAGAGCGTGAGTCTTATGGTAACCGTTAAGGGATCCATGCTGAAGGACAGGAGACGGGAGAGACGTTACACTAACAGTAGTTACACACACATGGACACACACACACACACACACACACACACAAAAAGACACACACACCTTTGCTGGATCAAAATCTGGAGGATAGTATTTGTTTGTTCCTTTTCTTTCACCCTGTCAAAAACAAAAAGTTCAGGATACTTTGTTAGTATATATATATATATATATATATATATATATATATATATATATATATATATATAATGCATCTTGACATACGTGCATTAAATATAAAAAAGACTTAGTTACCATGGTGACGACTGGATCTGCACAGCAAAGTGTTCACTGTGTTACAGTAAAGAAGAAGTGACGTCATTATACTGACATCATAACGTAACAATAAGTGAACAGGTTACAGGTGTAAACCATCAGTTAGCTCTTTAGTGAGTCAGAGCGTTAGAGGAGCAATGAGAGGAGAACTGATCGCTTCAGCCTCTGAATAGTTTTGTCTTGACGTTTTCATGAATTTACAACACGTATTCATATATTTATAAAATATGTGCCGAGTGTAGCATTAAGACATAAGTTCAGCCTTCACAGCGTTAAACTAGACTCATGAGCCAACATGGCGGCAGAGAGCTGTATTCATTTAAAATGCCAGTTTTATTGCATTGAGTTTGGTGTGACGTTTCTTTACAGCATCAGTGCTAACTGGAGGCGAGCTAACGTTAGCATCACAGCTGCTTCTTCGTGTGATTAGGAGCAACTAGCAGCTAAATGACAACTTCAAGCTAAACTATTATTATCATTTAGTTAAATGCGCCGCTGCCACGTTGGTTATTGAGTGAAAACGTAACAATAAGGACTTACAAAAAGCTCTCGTAGCTGCACAAACAACCACCGACCGAACACCAGAGGGGCCGATGCGGGGGGGAGCGGAAACGGAAGTGGCGTCACGCAGCGGAGGATTGTGGGGGGAAGTACCGGTGCCGAAGAGCGACAATATTGACAACTGCGAGAGCCCGCCATGGACGTGGAGGCTCGCCGGGGCCAGAAGCGGTACATCTGCTCGTTCTCCGGCTGCGCGGCGGCGTACAACAAACAGTGGAAGCTGGACGCGCACCTGTGCACACACACGGGCGAGAAGCCCTTCGCGTGCGCGCGCGACGGCTGCGGCAAGTCGTTCTGCAGCGCGTACCACGTGGCGCGACACGAGCTCACGCACAGCGGCGCGAGGCCCTTCAGGTGCGGCGAGGACGGCTGCGAGGAGGCCTTCTCCACCAACGCCAACCGGAAGCGGCACGTGGGCCGCGTGCACGCCCCGCGCGAGGACGAGCAGCAGCCCAAGAAGAGGTACGCCTGCAAGTTCGAGGGCTGCGGCCTGGAGTTCAGGAAGAACAACCAGCTGAAGGAGCACGTGTGCGAGCAGCACGCCCAGCTGGCGCCGTACCCGTGTGACCACGATGGCTGCCAGATGCGCTTCGCCGTGCCCAGCAAGCTGAAGCGGCACCAGAAGGTGCACCGGGGTTACCCGTGCGCCCAGGAGGGCTGCGGGTTCACGGGCAAGACCTGGACGGAGTACCTGAAGCACCGGAAGGAGCGGCACCGGCCGGTGCTGGAGTGCGAGCAGTGCGGCCGGGCCTTCAGGGACTCGTGGTTCCTGCGGCAGCACCGCCGCGTCCACGCCGCCGACCGCGTGGTGTTCCTGTGCCCGCGGGACGGCTGCGGCCGCTCCTTCACCACGGCCTTCAACCTGCGCAGCCACGTGGGCTCCTTCCACGAGGAGCTGCGGCCGTTCGCCTGCGCCCACGCCGGCTGCGGCAAGTCCTTCGCCATGAGGCAGAGCCTGCGGCGCCACAGCGTGGCCCACGACCCGGAGCGCCGCCGGCTCGCCGGCCCCCGGACGCAGAGCAAGAGGTCGCTCGCCTCCCGGCTGAGCGGCCTGCAAGACCCGAAGAGGCCGCCGTCCGAGAAGAGGAAGCGGCAGCAGCCGAGACCCGCGGGGGAGGAGGAGGAGGAGCCGGCGCCGGCGGGGCCGGGGAGCGAGCCGCCGGGCCCCGTGGAGCTGGTGTCCCTCCTGCAGGACACGACCCTGCTGTGCGGTCCTGCCGTGGACCCACACGGGCTCACCGAGGCCCTGAACGCACCGCTGACTGTGTAGGAAAGGACTGCGATGGACCCGGCGTCTGTGACGCCTCATCCTGGAGGTCTTGGAGGTCTTGGCGTCCCAGGTCTTGGCGTCGCTGCATTTGGTTCAGGCCTCCAGGAACCAAACGCTCGCCGTTTGGTTTATTTTGGTTTGTGATCCTGGAAGTGAATCCTGAATGAAACTAAAAGTGTTTTGGTTCTGGAGCCACATCCTGTTCCGTCCTTTCTGTTTTTTTCAGGATCGGTTTTGTTTGTTTTGTTTATTTGTGGAGCTCCTGCATTGTTCCGTTTGTTTAATTTGTATTGACTAAAAAGATGCACTCGTCCACATTTTGAAGTTATTCATAATTCCATTTTGTAGAACAAAATGTCAGGAAATGTGAGTTTGCACAACGACGGGCAGCGTTTTATTAAATGAAACCTGATGTATTTTGTGTCTGAATCATATTTAACTCTTTCTCGTGACACACACACACACACACACACACACAGCGTGTGATCATACACACACACACACAGCGTGTGATCACACACACACACACACACACAGCGTGTGATCACCTTGGCTGGATCTAAACCTGTTGGATGTATTTTGTGTCTTCAACTCTTGTTATTATTCTTACTCTCTCTTATTTCCATATCTTTGTGTTGATAAAGTATAAAGTGAACAAACGACGCATCAGACGGTTTCATCTACTTTATTGACCCCAAAGTGTGAATGATTGTGTCAAAGCAGCCGCACAAGGACACACATCATCTCTACACACGTGAGTCTGTCGCACAACAACATGAAGAATAAACTTTAAACACTGAAGCGACCAGAAGGTCAAACGAACACGACGTCATGGAAACCTGGAGCAGAGTTTAAAATGGTTATTTCCAGGCCTGGAAAAGTCTTTGGAAAAAAGAAAGTGGTGTAAATGTGTTATATTCATGTGTTCATGTGTTCATTCAGTTATAAATAATGAATCTGCTTTTAACATAAAGAGGCTCAAAACATCAGCAGCATACATACAGACATCTATATAAATGTTTATTCTTTTAATAAACTATTGTCTCTCATTCATTTGAGTCATTTAAGGTTTACTGTATGCTTTGAATCCTCATTGTTAGTTTAAATACTACATTTTATCACTTTTTACTGTTTACACACACATTTCACACAATGTTTGCTCATGAACATTTGGTTTAAAGTCATGAAAATGTAGTATAAGGTCGTGGAAACATTGTTAAAATTCATGTAAATGTGGTTAAAAGTGATGGAAATTTGTTTAAAAGTCATGAAAAATAGTTTTTATAGTCCTGAAGGGTCCTGGAAATGTGGTTTAAAGTCCTGGAAAGTTGTTTCCTGGCGCTCCGCAGGTCTCGGTGTGCATGACCCCTCATGGCTCCAGAAGGGCTTCACATCCTCGCGGGCGCCACGCGGCGGCGGTGGTCGTCTCGGCGTCTCTTCTGTCGTCGTGGTTTCCAGGATGCTGCGGCGGATGTCGCCCGCCCGCACGAAACCACCTCGCTGCACGACATCGTCTGGAACGGAGAAAAAAACAACTCAAGAACTCAACCTGCAGATTCTGGTTTTCCTCCCGACGCCGCGCCGCCGCCGCGTCTCGGCTCCGGCCGGCAGATTTACGGCGTAAACGGGAGACGCTCCGTGCGAGTCTGGGATTCCACGGCTAAATCCCTCCGAATAGTTCCCCTTTACAGGAAAGACTGCTCCCACATTCCTGCAGCTCAGACGAGCCCTACAAGGGCCGACTGGGAATAATGCACAGCAGACCTGGTGCTCCTCGTCCACCTCGTGCTCCTCGTGGTCCTCGTGCTCCTCGTGGTCCTCGTGCTCCTCGTCCACCTCGTCCACCTCGTGCTCCTCGTCCACCTCGTGCTCCTCGTCCACCTCGTGCTCCTCGTGCTTCTCGTCCACCTCGTGCTACTCGTGTTCCTCGTCCACCTCGTCCACCTCGTGCTCCTCGTGCTCCTCGTGCTCCTCGTCCTCCTCGTGCTCCTCGTGCTCCTCGTCCACCTCGTGCTCCTCGTGCTCCTCGTCCACCTCGTCCACCTCGTGCTCCTCGTGCTCCTCGTCCACCTCGTCCACCTCGTGCTCCTCGTCCACCTCGTGCTCCTCGTGCTCCTCGTGCTCCTCGTGCTCCTGCGTGGACTGGTCCTCTATCGATGGGAGCTTTCTGCAGCGATGGAGCTTCTGAAGCTTCTGAAGCTTCTGAACGTCTTCTGGTCTTTTTTGACTCTTTGTATCTGCAGCGCAGCTTTGAGGAACATGGTGAGGTTAATAAAAAGTGATGCAGACAAAAAAGTTGTTCATTTAGACAATTCTGAAAAAAATACATCCTCTGGTTGTATAGAAATCTATACTATGGAAGCCCATTCCCGCCACACACACACACAAAATTAGGACCAATAAAAAAAAAATGGGACCAAAAAAAAAAAATAGGACAAAAAAAAAATAATTAGAAAAAAAAAAATTAACTTACGTTATTTCATCACTTTGGTTTTACAATACGTTCCTTTAAATGTAAATATGTATTGTTCATACAACAAAACAAGTACAAGTCACAAAATAGTTCAGTCTTGTTTTAATCTTGTGTTCATAAATTAACTACAATTATATTTAAGCTGTAACTGTCATTTTGACGGCTGCTGTCAGTTCTGTCAAGTTCTCATTTCTCTCCTGGAATGAAACAGAGTTGTTGTTGTTTTTCGTTGCCTTTTTTCAAGTCAACAAGAAAAAAAGACAACGGAAAAAAAATTGTTGTTTTTTTTTGGTCCAAAATTATAATTTTGTTGGTCCTAATTTATTTATTTATTTTCCTAATTTTTTTTTTTGGTCCTAATTTTTTGTGTGTGTAGCGGAATGGGCTTCCATACTATGCTTCATGTGTTAAAGCTGCATTCTCTCTCCTGACCACCAGGGGGCGACTCCTCTGGTTGTATAGAAGTCTATGCTTCATGTGTTGAAGCTGCATTCTCTCTCCTGACCACCAGGGGGCGACTCCTCTGGTTGTATAGAAGTCTATGCTTCATGTGTTAAAGCTGCATTCTCTCTCCTGACCACCAGGGGGCGACTCCTCTGGTTGTATAGAAGTCTATGCTTCATGTGTTAAAGCTGCATTCTCTCTCCTGACCACCAGGGGGCGACTCCTCTGGTTGTATAGAAGTCTTCATGTGTTAAAGCTGCATTCTCTCTCCTGACCACCAGGGGGAGACTCCTCTGGTTGTATAGAAGTCTATGCTTCATGTGTTAAAGCTGCATTCTCTCTCCTGACCACCAGGGGGCGACTCCTCTGGTTGTATAGAAGTCTATATAAGTGACTCTACTTCTCTCTTGATGTATTCCCTCAGTAAACATTGTAAACATGAGTTTATGTCTCAATCTCCAGTTTCTAGTCTTCTTCTATACAGCCTGATGTTCATTTAGTACATTATGGTCTGTTGGAGTCAAACAGACCATAATGCAGGGGGGCGGGGCTACCAGGTGATTGACAGGTCGACACCAGGGTTGTAACGATAATTCCAACTACCTTTTGAAAAAAGGAGCTTTTTGATTGAAAGCACCAACGCTGTCTTTTAATCTCCTCACGGTACGTCTTCATCTATTTCCATTTCCTCTCTTCTATTTTCTTTGGTTTGTACTTCAAGTGTCAAGCCGGAGGATCTCTGATGGACGGGACAGACACACAGGAAGCGGTGCATCATACAAACTTATGTCTGCTTCACCAGACAACCAAACAAATGAGCGGGAACGTGCAGGAATGTGCCAGAGCGCTCGCCGGAGCGATTCCCCCCGAAAGATCTACGACGCCGCGGAAAAGATTCAGACGTGGACGAGGAACCAGACGAGCGGGACGTTTGTGTCGAGCCCAGAGGTCAGAGAACGCTGCAAAGTCCCCGTTCAGAAAGAGAAAACAGACACGGACGTCCTGAATGTTGTGCCCTTGAGCAAATCACCTCCATAATCACTTAAGACGAGGATATCTCACTTCCTACATTATGGGATTAAATACATATTTAGACAATGTAGTTGGAGAAAAGAGGCGTTAGCTTTATGTTAGCATCTCTTATGTTAGCTTTATGCTACCATTGTTTGTGTTAGCTTTCTGTTAGCATCTCTTGTGTTAGCTTTCATCTCTTGTGTTAGCTTTCTGTTACCGTCTCTTGTGTTAGCTTTCTGTTAGCATCTCTTGTGTTAGCTTTCATCTCTTGTGTTAGCTTTCTGTTACCGTCTCCTGTGTTAGCTTTCTGTTAGCATCTCTTGTGTTAGCTTTCTGTTAGCATCTCCTGTGTTAGCTTGAGCCCCAGAACCAGCTGAACCCTCCTGGAGGACGTCTGAAACCACAGAAACCACTGGTGAGAGTGGTTTCAGTGGTTTCAGAGACGGACGGCGTTCAGACCCTTCAGTCGATTGCTGCGCTGTGATTGGCCACCGTCTGCTCGAGGGGGGCGGGACTTGACTTTTCTGGCACGAACGATTGGTCAGAATTCTGGATATCAAGCTTTTGGGATGAGCAGCTTTACTGGCAGGGTTCATGCACATTCTGCACTTTAAAACACATTTCCATGACTTTAAAACACATTTCCATGACTTTAAAACACATTTCCATGACTTTAAACCAAATGTTCATGAGCAAACATTGTGTGAAATGTGTGTGTAAACAGTAAAAAGTGATAAAATGTAGTATTTAAACTAACAATGAGGATTCAAAGCATACAGTAAACCTTAAATGACTCAAATGAATGAGAGACAATAGTTTATTAAAAGAATAAACATTTATATAGATGCCTGTATGTATGCTGCTGATATTTTGAGCCTCTTTCTTTTAAAAGCAGATTCATTATTTAAACTAAATGAACACATGAACACATGAATATAACACATCTACAGGACTTTTACACCACTTTTTGGATGTTTCAAGGACTTTTCCAGGCCTGTAAGTCTGTTCCAGGTTTCCCATGAGCGTATGCACCTTGCTTCCTGGAGGTTCTACGTCTTGCTCAAGGGCGCTTCAGCATTGCTGTATTTACCTGGATATCGAGGATGTCCAATCATCCAGTTTGTTGGAGACATTCTAGTCTTTATTTCTCTCTGTGAGAACATAAACAATAATAAACAAAGGCTCCTGAAATAAAGCATGCAGCAGGATTTTGGGTGCAGGCAGTCAGACGTGATTGAACTCGGTTATATAAGTGAGGAAGAGCTCGTTGACATTTTTCCTTCTTTTCTAATGTCTAATTTAGTGCAGTCTGAAAAACTTTATCCTCCAAAGAATTATTGAAATTCCCGGCAGTAAATTTCATGGCTCAGTGTTTGCTCAGGATTTAAGGATGAGTCCTTTGTAATTCATAGCAACAGAGCGATAATGCATGAGCAATGGGCTGTTTAAATATCATAAATACACTCCGACTCTCACTGGACGCACAACTCACGTCTAAATGTATAACGGGCTGAAGGAGCCCTGAAGGCAACGCAGCGGAGACTCTGGTGACCGATCAAAGCAACGTATACGAGATTCACTGATTTATATCTCAATATGCAGCTTTTATTCTCTTATTTACTCACGTTCAGGTTCCACTTTGTCTTTTTAAACTTTAGAACTGAGGGTGGTAATCTTAAGAAACCAGCGAGAGGATAATAGAGCTTTTATAGAGATTTTTATAATTAGCACAATCTATTCTCATCTTTTATTTATAAATTATATATATATATATATATATATATATATATGATATATATATATATATATATATATATATATATATATATATATATATATATATATATATATAGTTTTGAGAAACATGACATCCTAAATGTCCGTTTTCTTTTCTGATACTTGTATTCTTACGTATATCTCTTTGAAGCGGCTGCTTCATCTATTCAAGATAATAAAAAGGCAATAAAAAAAAAGGAATTCACGCGCAAATTCATAAAAAAACGTTATTAATATGGTGAACTGGGTTGCAAGGTTGTTTTTTAAAAATCCGGTTGCCAGAAAATAAGTTTGGGAAACACCGCTGAAGGTTTTTCAAAATGGCCGACTGCTTTTCAGTTAAAGTAGCATTAGCTACAAAAGATGCAAAATCAAGAGAGGAAATGCTAGCTTCAGAACGCCATCTTGAAAAGCTTGTAAAATGGCCTGAAGCTGCATTATCTTGTGACTTAGCCAAAATAAAATGGCCTCAGTCAATAATTATTATTAAATAGTTTAAATAATTTTTGACTTCGGCCATTGTTTTAGGAAGGTGACGACATGTTAACTTCTGTCCAAGATGGCGACGGCGAATTCACCGAACTGGAGGCTTCAAAACGTCGACCCGCAAACCAACTCACACACTCACACACTCACACACTCGGTCCAGTCGCACACCGTCCGGTCGCATCCGGTGCTAACGAGGGGTTAGCTAACGAGGGGTTAGCTTACCCCTCATTTAGCTAACCCTTTGTTAGCTTACCCCTCATTTAGCTAACCCTTTGTTAGCTTACCCCTCATTTAGCTAACCCTTTGTTAGCTTACCCCTCGTTTAGCTAACCCTTCGTTAGCTTACCCCTCGTTTAGCTAACCCCTCGTTAGCTAACCCCTCGCTTAGCTAACAGAGGGTTGGCTAAGCGAGGGGGTTCGACCCCGGCACCTGGCGGGCAAGGAGCCGGGTCCAAATATGCACTTTCTTCTTTTGCAAAACTTCCCCTGAAACATTCCAGCCGCTGGCGGCTCGGCCCTACAACCATGACATAACGCATATTCTACATATCCTACATGTCACGATGAAATCCCTGGATTTATGGACCCCGTCGAGGAATGTCTGCAGAAAAGCGGCCCCGTTGTGTTCTAATTATAACCCGACTTCCCTTTTTCTGATTTGACCTTTTAGAGTCGGGACGCGGCGTTTTACGATAAGAGAAGCGACAAAAAGACGGTTTTTAAAATGATTTTTAACTCGCTTTTTACGACGGAACAACATATATTGTCAGACGGTCACATTTTTTGTGAATTTATCCAGTTGCACGTCTCGGTACGCGTGACGCATCAGGTACAAAAGCCCGTCGTAAAGACATTCCACTGTGACTCATCCGGACCGCTTCGTCCTCTTTTTTGACTTTGTGTGTTTATATATTGATAAAGTCTCGTTATCTGATTCATTGGTCCTCACATATTTCTCAGCATCATCACCGTGACTCCGTTTTATTTTAATAATCCATATTGCCAGTGGCCAACATCCTCTGGAAAAACATCTGTGGGGAAGAAAACCCAACGAA
>NW_027176225.1:231821-239321 GCF_023055335.1 Clinocottus analis | reverse complement strand
TTTATGTAAGATAAGTTATTTATTTATTTGTTGCCTTTGTGTCATGCTGGTTAACTTATTGTGTGTTCATCTGCGTGTGTGTGTCCTAATAAAGATGAAGTAAACGTGTTGCTGGCGTTATCTTTGGTGCAGAGAGACTCCACGTGGCCACATTCACACACCACAACGTGTTTATTCAAGGTTTTCTAGCCAAAAATATAAATGTTGCATGTACAAAAGTTGTAAAAGTGGAAGGAGGCGGAGTCTCTACGAGGCCGTCGCGTCCTCCTCCGGCTCCTCTGGCTCCGCCCCCCACACCTGGACACGCCCCTCCATGGCCGTGAGGAGGCAGGTGTCTGTCGGGTGGAAGGACAGCGACTGGACCACGGCTTTCCCCACCGGCAGCTTCAAGGACAGCGACCCCTGGAGGTCAGGGAGGGAAGAGAACACACCAGCGTTACAGGACACTTCTTGCATCCTGTCCGACCGCCGTGATGTCACCGAGCCGCCTCTCCTCTGCTCCTGTGAGCTTACAGGGTCCGTTTGAGGGTTTCAAAGTGTGTTTGTGAAGTCACATTCTGCCGTAGACGTATCTTAGACCTGAAGGAATCAGCATCAGCTCCAGTGAGACTTTATTCAGAAGATCTCTGCACGTTTGTTGTCTTTAAGACGTGTGACGCGATCAGAGAAGGTCTGAAAAGTCGAAGGAGTCAGAGAACGAAACAGCCCACTTGGATTTCTCAGGTACTAATATACATCCCATAATACTCTTGTAGGCTTCGTACAGGCTCAGAGAATCACATCGATGTGTTTATTATTGAACTGTAAAGTGTATTTATGAACAGAAAGGTGAAGAGTTACGTTTGCGTGATAAAGTGACAGCGAGGGTTTTGAGGTTATGAATTCATGTGATTACATAAACTTCACGGTAGATGAATTGTTGTGTTGGGATAGATCTCTTCCCACAAGTCATTGAAATGAAGTTGATCAACGTTGTGGTTGCAGAGGTCCTGCAGGTCTTTGTGGTCTTCTCTCTCCTCAAGCACCAGACTCCATTCACTAAACACTCATTTCACACTGGCAGCACACGGGTTAGTCACTGTCTTTCAGTGTGGCGCTCTGAAGAGAGCGAGCGTCACAGCGTGAGGAAGAGGAGGAGTTCTAGATGAAGGGCTGAGTCCGGTGAAGCAGAGTGTGAGCCGCTCACCTCCACCAGGTCCCAGCAGTACACCTGTCCGTCCTCCGAGCAGCTCAGGACGTGAGTGTCCTTACTGGACAGACAGCAGTCCAGCTTGTAGCCCTTCATCTTGTGTCCCGTGAACCTGAGACACACACACACACACACACACACACACACACACACACACACACACACACACACACACACACACACACACACACACACACACACACACACACACAGGGTGTCATCCTCTGTGCTGCAGACTCAGACGCTCAACAATGGACAAAATATTTGCGGCAACTAAATCATATTTATTTGGGACCGATGAGGTGAAATTGGACACTTTCTCACAGCATTGCATTGTGGGAAAATGTCCAATTTCACTCAATTGGTCACAAAGAACATTATTTAGTTGCCGCAAACCAACATCTGTAGACGTCTCTTTCCCCAGTTCAATTCCATGTTTAAACAGTCTTTCAAGGTGTGTGTGTGTGTGTCTGTGTCTCTGTGTGTGTGTGTGTGTGTGTGTGTGTAACAGAGAGCGAGGGAACACTCACTCGCCCAGCATCTCCCCGGTGCTCTTGTCCAGCAGCCGCACGGTGGAGTCCAGGCTGGAGCTCAGCGTGCACTGACCGTCCTGACTGAAGCACACGCACGTGATGGGACCTGAGGGACCAGGAGACAAGGAGACAAGGAGACCACAAGCCATGAGACAAGGAGACCACAAGCCATGAGACAAGGAGACCACAAGCCATGAGACAAGGAGACCAAAAGCCATGAGACAAGGAGACCACGAGCCATGAGACAAGGAGACAAGGAGACCACAAGCCATGAGACAAGGAGACAAGGAGACCACGAGCCATGAGACAAGGAGACCACAAGCCATGAGACAAGGAGACAAGGAGACCACAAGCCATGAGACAAGGAGACCACAAGCCATGAGACAAGGAGACAAGGAGACCACAAGCCATGAGACAAGGAGACATCGACCGGGCCGGAGCCTCGCTCACTGCTCAGGAAGTCCACGTGCAGCTGTCCCATCCGCAGGTCGTAGCGCCGCACGCGTCCGTCCACCGACCTGAACGCAGGAGAGACAACCGCCACACGCTGCGTTTCAGGGGGAGAAATGAACACGTTCGTACTTTGTTCATGTGTGTTTTGCAGGAAGACGTCTCTCTTTTGATATCCAAGACGTATCTTTTATTTATTGTGTAAACGCTGATCGTGGAGGTTCAGCTGTTTGAGCTGTGGCTCGTGTGATTGATCGAGTATTGGCTGATTAGTTTAGACGTGAGGTCACTTCTATCTGTTAATTTACTTTTCTGTTGCCTTTAAATGAATCAAACTAAAGATGTTCATGAATTTCTGCATTTTGAGCCCTTTAAGCCCTCACCTCTAATCATATTTATTGTGTTCAGAACATGAGAGTTGTATATTATTAAAGGCCTGATTTTATCTTTATTTTGATACCGAACATGTTATTTTTCTTGCTTTGTACCTCGTGTCCTCATATTGAACTGCACTGAAACTTTCATTCTATTAGGAGAGGAAGCAGGAAGTGATGTCATGAAACCAAAGGAGAGGAAGCAGGAAGTGATGTCATGAAACCAAAGGAGAGGAAGCAGGAAGTGATGTCATGAAACCAAAGGAGAGGAAGCAGGAAGTGATGTCATGAACTGACCCGGTGAGCAGCTCGTGTTGCGCAACCTTCAGGCTGCTGACGCCGTCACGAGCCTCATCGAGGACCTGGAGGGGCTCGAACCGCCGGGACCGCGTGTCCCAGCAGCGGACCGTCCCATCGAGGGACCCTACACACACACACACACACACACACACACACACACACACACACACACACACACACGCACACTATTTCCACTACAGCAGCATTTATAAATACATGTAAAGTAATTTTACGTTATTTTGCGTACTACACTTTGAGCAACTCAAGAAAACGCACAACGTGCACTGAGGTGTGTGTGTGTGTGTGTGTGTGTCTCACCAGACAGGATGACCGTGGCCTCCTCGTTGAACTGGACACAGTTGACTCTCTGTGGGCAGAAGAAGAAGAAGAACTCAGAGGATTCAGACACCGAACAGGAAGAGAGAACTCAAGGAAAAGCTTTTGTTTTTTTAAATACAACTATTTGAATAAAAGAAACCGACCCCTGCGTGACCTCTGAGTTTGCGGATGACCTGCCCCGTGGCGACGTCCCACAGGATCAGCGTCTTATCGGAGCTGCAGGAGCAGAGCTGGCTGTTGTCGAAGGAGCTGAGGAAGCACACACACTCTTTAAATCAGGCGTCTTCACAGCGTAACGAGTATAAAAGCGGCGGCAGCGCGCTCACCCGTCGGCGTCCAGCACCTCGTAGCCGTGGCCGCTGTACGTCTTCAGCAGCGTGCCGCGGCTCACGCTCCACAGCTTCAGGGACTTGTCGCTGCCGCACGACAGGAAGTAGTTCCCGTCCGCTGGCCGAGAGGAGAGGAGACGAGAGGGGAGGAGAGGAGACGAGAGGGGAGGAGAGGAGACGAGAGGGGAGGAGAGGAGACGAGCGGGGAGGAGAAAGGCAGATTTAAAAACAGCTGATTTAACAGACAACTCATGTGGGAGAGTTCACACTGAGACCTCCGGCCAAATGACCCTTCTGGTCACATGACATGTATTGTCCTTCTGGTCACATGACATGTATTGTCCTTCTGGTCACATGACATGTATTGTCCTTCTGGTCACATGACATGTATTGTCCTTCTGGTCACATGACATGTATTGTCCTCGTGTCCATCCTGATAGAGGACCCTCCTCTCTCAGGTTGCTCTCCTGCAGGTTTCTTCCCTTTCTCTCCCCGTTAAAGGCTTCTTTTGGCAGAGGAGGAGACGTCCCGGGACAGAAGGTGTCGTTTGTGTGCAGATTGTGAAGCCCTGTGAGGAACGTGTGTAGTTTTGGGCTCTACTGAATAAATAAACAGTCTCCCTCACCGTTGAAGCGAACCGCCCTGACGGCTCCTTGCTTACAGTCCACCGTCCTGAGCAGATGCTGAGGGAGCTGAGGGGCCTGAGGTCTGGGCTGAGGGAACGACATGACGTAACCTGTGGGGGGAGAAAACAACAACAACACAACAGTAAACACGTGAGCCACACCGACCAACTTCTACCTCATTGCAACGAGTTCAAACACTGCAACACAAACTATTTCCTTATTTATTTCCACGTGAAACGGAATACACTTTAACATTATTCTAATAACCACCTTATAACGTTACATTGCAATACAGCTTCTGGCTTCGACGATGGACTATTTACGACAGTGGACTAATTACGACATAACTAGCACGTTTTGCGGTAGCTTCACGGTCGTCACTTCCTACTCACAGTAACGTTAGTTTTCCTCCCGTTCCGCTTAAACTGTGAGTTAAATTTCAGCCAGGTGCCATGTTGTTACTCCTGTTGCAGTTAATACGACGAATAACTGTTTTTATAAGAAGAGTATCCCGAGTTTGTAACCATTAACAGCGTCTTCCATTCATGCAATCCGTCTCGTTCGCTGAAACGCGCAATGCATGCTGGGATATAGAAAAAATAGTCCTGTCAAAATAAAAGTAAAAAAACAACAACCTCCCGTTATATCGTAGCCTACGGCGGCGCTTAACGCTTTTATTTTGAAACCCACCGGATATGACGAACCTCTTCCTCCACTGTCACCGTGAAGCGTCTGATCAGCTGTATTTCAAGCACAAGTTTTCCATTTTTCTAAATTAAAACAAACTTCCCGGGAGGGAATTCGTGACTTATCATGTCTTTTAACAGTCTGTCAGACCCGAGGAGAATAAATAAGATTCTAAGGTGAGTTTATTTATCGATGTAATTAGCATTTAGCTCGGATTGAGCTAGCTGCGGGGCTAACAGCTAGTCTTTAACACAAGCCATGAGCCTCTCCTGGGATTAGTGGTCATCTGATTGAACTGTAGGACTTCAACACCAACACATGACGGCATTTACCTCACATGTACTCGGCTGTCAGGGGTTTAACACTCGGTCACCTAGCATGTTGTAGCTTGTGTGTCAGCGTGTCATCAGTTTGGTGCTGTGAGCTCAGTGTCTACAGAGCATCAAGCCCCTTACACACCTTCAATTCAAATACACGCATGCCGATTTAATTGTATAATGTATACTTACTTTAAAGTACTGTTATCTGATGTGTGTTTACCATGTTCATCTTTAAATGATGTGATGGTTGTGCTTATTTGTATTATTCCATATCTATGTATTGTTGTGCACCTTTCACCTCGTCCCTTGTACCTGCGGTGTCCTCGGGCCCGTAAAGGATTGTGGGTCTGACTGCGTTACGTTGTGGGTCTGCAGGTACAAAGCCCCGAGCACCGACAGCAACCCCACGCTGGAGGACCCCACGCCCGACTACATGAACCTGCTCGGCATGATCTTCAGCATGTGTGGACTGATGCTCAAGGTGACACACACACACACACACACACACACACACACACACAAACACACACACACACCCACACACACACACACACACACACACACACACACACACACACACACACACTAAACCTCTCCTCTCTGCCCTGTCCTCTGTGTCCGTGTGTGTGTGTGTGTCCACGTTAAAGGGCTGTCGTCCCTGAAAGTCTGGCCCAATCGTTGCATTTAGAAGATTAAAGGTGAACACACCTTTTGAGAGGAGGAAGAGGAGGAGGAGGAGGAGGAGGAGGAGGAAGGGCAGCTTTTGACTGCCCACCCCACCCCTACCCCCACTCCATCTGTCAGGATTGTTTTTGGTCTCAGGCCGTTGGCATCGAACCTTTCAAGTCCATGCAAAGGATTCTGGGTGTTTTTTCTTTGACTGGGGACTGAAATTCGATACCCAGATGAACTCTGTGGTGAAAAGCTGCTATTTACAGCCGAGGAGCATTGCTGAACTTCAACCATCCTCTCTCTCTCTCTCTCTCTCTCTCTCTCTCTCTCTCTCTCTCTCTCAACGTGACCGCCATCGCTGCAGCGACCTCCTCAAGGTCAACGTGACCTCTAACGTGTTCCCGCATCCCTTTTTATCGACCGCCTGTCAAATACAGGATTGATTTTGAAGGTTGTTTTTATTTGTGTTAAAAGCCACAGACGAGACGGCCGCCTGTACGCGCCCCAAAACAACACCTGGAAGAGTCCTGGAGTTTTAAAATGGGTATTTCCAGGCCTGGAAAAGTCATTGAAAATATTAAAATCCCCAAAGTCCTGTAAATGTGTTATATTCATGTGTTCATGACGTTCATTTAGTTATAAATAATGAATCTGTTTTTAAAAAAAAGAGGCTCAAAATATCAGCAGCATACATAAAGGCATCTATATAAATGTTCATTCAATCCAAAAGTAGCTTGTGTGGCTCACCGTTGTGACCTTTCCTGTGTGTGTGTGTGTGTGTGTGTGTGTGTGTGTGTGTGTGTGTGTGTTTTCAGCTGAAGTGGTGCGCCTGGATCGCGGTCTACTGCTCCTTCATCAGCTTCGCCAACTCCAGGAGCTCAGAGGACACCAAACAGATGATGAGCAGCTTCATGTGAGTCTCAGAGACGCAGTGAACCCGTCTCAGTCCAACCTGTAGGCATGTGAGTCGTGTTCAGTGGCTGTCATTGAACATCGAGACTCTTCGGTCCAGAACTCAATGCGTTATGATAATACAAAAAGATTTAATGGAAGATGATAGTCAGCAAATACATTACTCGATATCGAGGACTTCTAATATCAGCAACTAGCAGATCACATCGCAGTAAAAGAAGTCCTGTAAGATGATTCTACTTGTGAATACTTTTGCCCGTCAGACGCGGCAGCGGTCGATCACATCCATGAGATCATTTAGCATATTTGCGACGATGCTATCGGATAAAAACATACATTATGTATGAGTATTAAAATGTTTGGCCTCCGCTGCTCGGGGTGTCGTAAAGGAACTCTCTTGAATTACTCGGCTCTGAACCTCCCCTCCCCTCGGCTGCCACCGAGACGCAGACGAGCCAACGCTAATGTCCCAAAGCTTTTAACCACGCGACCTTTTCGGAGGCGGGGTGCGTTTTCCATCTGCTCATGAAGGAGCACTACAGCAGCGGGGGCGCCGGTCCAGGCCCAGACAGACAGAGGGAGTAACCCCCCCCCTTCCTGCCCCTCCCCCATCTGCTCCATCATCAAGATGAGGTCGCGTTAAAGACGAGACGGCAAATGTTTGGCTCGGGGAGAGCCGGTGTCCTCCGGTGCCTTCAGGTTCCAGCAGACGTTGTGTACACATGTTCACGTCCAGCTCACTGCTTTCGTATTATGCCAAACGCTGTCA
>NW_027176225.1:199321-224321 GCF_023055335.1 Clinocottus analis | reverse complement strand
GCTGGACGCGGAGCACCTGACAGGCAGGTGAGGCTGCGCGAGACCAGGCCGAGGCTCGGGGGAGCACGTGCGCGACGGGAAACGCAAGTTTTGCTCCTTTAAAAAAAAAAAAAAAAAAAAATCATCAACAGATCATTTACTTTAATATTTTGTTTTTACTATGAGGTGAAACAGAGATGCACAATTAAACTTAAAGTAGTTGTAGTCGAAAGCCAGATGCATCATGGGACAGTGATCAGAAGCAATGCATTGCAACAGTGTGTGTGTGTGTGTGTGTGTGTGTGTGTGTGTGTGTGTGTGTGTGTTGGGCATTGAAAAATACTGGGCAAGAATATTCATGCAAGAAAATGTGATGATGCAATGCTAACATGCCATAGATATATCAGATTGATACTTCCCAGTGTGTGTGTGTGTGTGTGTGTGTGTGTGTGGGGGGGGGGGGGGGGGGGGGGCAGTGTGTCACCAACAGCAGAGATGATGAAATCCCAGTCGAATATTAATGTCCTATAACCGACATACAGAACCACGACATGTTGATGAAGATCTCTCTGCTTCCAGCTGACTCATGGCCGGCGACGGAAGACACGTCTGTTGGGCAACCTCATTGCACGTGCAATTTAGAAAAAACAAAGTTGCTGTGAGCAACGTCGAAAGCGTCACTTGAATTCGGGCCGAGCGTCGTAATTCTGTCCAGAATATTCCAGTTTTCTTTAAATCTATTTGCCCTTCAAACACGACTCATAAACATGTAGATATGTTTATGCTGGTAGTTCCTTTTAAAGCTGCATTCTCTCTCCTGACCACCAGGGGGCGACTCCTCTGGTTGTATAGAAGTCTATGCTTCATGTGTTAAAGCTGCATTCCTCTCTCCTGACCACCAGGGGGCGACTCCTCTGGTTGTATAGAAGTCTATGCTTCATGTGTTAAAGCTGCATTCTCTCTCCTGACCACCAGGGGGCGACTCCTCTGGTTGTATAGAAGTCTATGCTTCATGTGTTAAAGCTGCATTCTCTCTCCTGACCACCAGGAGGCGACTCCTCTGGTTGTATAGAAGTCTATGCTTCATGTGTTAAAGCTGCATTCTCTCTCCTGACCACCAGGGGGCGACTCCTCTGGTTGTATAGAAGTCTCTGCTTCACGTGTTAAAGCTGCATTCTCTCTCCTGACCACCAGGGGGCGACTCCTCTGGTTGTATAGAAGTCTATGCTTCATGTGTTAAAGCTGCATTCTCTCTCCTGACCACCAGGGGGCGACTCCTCTGGTTGTATAGAAGTCTATATAAGTGACTCTACTTCTCTCTTGATGTATTCCCTCAGTAAACATTGTAAACATGAGTTTATGTCTCAATCTCTAGTTTCTAGTCTTCTTCTATACAGCCTGATGTTCATTTAGTACATTATGGTCTGTTAGAGTCAAACAGACCATAATAAGGGGACGCTTTAGGGGCGGGGCTACAAGGTGATTGACAGGTCTCTACCAGAGACGTATAAGTCCTTGATCTTTTTTTTTTGTGCTTATTTTATTTCTCGGTCCAACATACAAACAATCACTCGTCACACATAACACACTCTGCCGAGCAGCAACCAGTAAATTATAGAATATAATTATATGTACTTATTCTTTTTAATAAAGGTGGTTAAATACTTAGTAATGTTCAATACGGATGGATAAACGGCTCGTTAGCTCTAATAAAGATGGATCCTCATCTTCTTCTTGTTTCTTCTCGCTCTCTGCTTCTTGTTTTTATGTTTTCACATTTAGAGAAAACCTTTCATCTCTGTTTCTAAACGCAGAAGATGCTCTTGAACCCCCGAGCCTCCACCCGAGTCTTCCAAACGCTCCACAACACAAAGGAGTCCGACGGAGGAGAACTCTCCATTACTTTTATTGCTAAGAAGCCAACTTTCCAATGAGATTCGATTTGTGTGCGTGTTTGGTGGGAGTGAACCAAACGAGGAGCCTTTAGATGCGCTCCATTAGGATTGATTAGGGTAATTTCCTGAGCCCCTGAAAGGGTTTACGTCTGGTCCTTTCACTGTTTTACCTCCGTCATCGCACGTCTCCCATCAATCCTGCAGTTCAGGGTTTTTAGGTCCGACTGACTGACGGAGCTCAACTCAAAGTGGAACACAGAACAGGATCCATCCCTCCGGGCTGCAGCGCAATGCAATAACAACAACTCTGTTTGCGTCACACAGTCACTGTTGATCAAGGGTCAGTGGGTTATTTACTGGAACCTCTTCACTCCGCATTGGCTCCTCGTTCAGACGCAAACGTAAAGGAAGACGCCCACGCATGTCGGCTGTATCCATACCGACGGAGGCTCCAGTCCAGTGAAGGATAGTCATACGTGTCGCTTTAACCTCAACTCAACCAATGAAACATCAGCCTATCTTCAGGACCTTTCCTCTAAAATGTCCCCAAACTATAAAGTGTGTGTCTCTGCAGCCACGAGGGCTGTTTAATAATGTTGTGTTATAATAAAGCAACACATGTGAGATGTTGTTCAGATGTGTAAATATCAGTCTACATGTTTCTGGTTCAGAGGAAATGAAGATGACTCACAGAAAGAAATGAAAAGGTTTCAGGTCCAACTATAAAAAAATGACTTTCAGGATGATTATAAGTTTGAAATGATGCAGCTGTAAAGTCACAACTCTAACAAACCATAACACAACATGTGAACATTCAACATGTGAAGGTTCTCTCTGTAAAGGTTGACTTTGATAAAGTAAAGCAGAATAAAGTTAGAGAGGGTTTAGAACAGAGAACATTCAGGCGAGGACCCAATGGACCCATTAAACCCAATGGGTCCATTGGGTTTATTGGGCCCATTGTCTCATGTACCAAACCATATATTTCACTTACTTCTGGTGTTCAATACATCCAAATACAGCAGTTTTGTTTCTTCTTCATAAAACAAGCTATGATTTACAGTTTTTATAGAACAATCGCTGAGTCCAAATATGGTCACTTCTCTTCATTGGTTGAACTCGAGGCAGTCACAAACCGGTTGGTAACCATTAACACTTAATTTGATGCCCATTAGCACCTCATTGGTGTTTTGTTTTGGGACAGAAAATGTCAAGTGAAATATACTTTCTTACACACTCGTACACTCGCTGGCCTCGGCTCAAATTCAAACGTTGGAAATGAAGCAAACCAAACACCACTCGAGGTGAAATTGATCCTCTATTCACAGAACAGAGCAGCTCTTCCTCCTGCTGCCGAACCAGAAAACGCCTCCCAGCGCCCTCCAACTCTTCTTCCTCTTCTGAAGAAGAAGAAGAAGAAGACAAGATTGCGATAGACGTTGACGTTTTCTCCCCGGGCTATTATTGAACACAGCCGAGTGTGGAATCTGCGGTTGGACGAGTGAGTTATGTAAAGTCTCTCGGTGCTGCTGCAACCTCTCGGGCCAGAAATATTCCCTCTCTCCTCGCCGATCCTCTTACTATTCCTGCCCGAACCCTGATGCCGACGTAACGTCGTCAGATCTAAAAAAGTTGCAGAATCTTTTACAGGGAGCAGGTTTTTCCGTCCCGCTTCAACGCCCACAGAACCGACGCGTTGCAGGAAGGATTAGAGCCCACCTGGCGGATGTGTGTGCGTGCATGTGTGTGTGTTTGTGTTTACCAAACGCAATCTCACGCCTTCGCCCAAGCCTGTTTCTTCTGGGTCACCTCTCTGCCGACCCCTCCACCGTCTCCACACTCCCATTCATCCACCGCTCCGTCCCTTTATCCGTCAATCCATCTCGCCGCTTCGCTCGCGTCTGTTTGTCAGCTTTACTCGAGCGAGTCCAGCCTCGCCGGCACGAGACAAAACAGCGGCGCCGTCAGAGTCTGTAACTGTCAGGATGAACTCACAGAAAGCAGAAGACGGAGAGCAGAAGACGAGCGACGGAGACAATGCAGATAATAAATAGTGGATTTGTTGCTCGGGTCTTGAGATTAGCGACGTTGCAGTCTGATAGCGTAGCTCAGGGGGCTTGTTTCTGCACTCGGCCGTAACGCCGGCGTCGTTCTGGTTTCAGTGACCGGCAGTTTGTCGGTGAACCATCGGACGGTCCGAGCTGCTCTCAGAAGTTCAGAGTCACTCGAGTGTTTTGTGTCGTAGTATCGGAGAGGAGGAAGTTAAAGAGGGAGGGGTTTGTCTGGCTTTGGCGGTCGCCATCTTGTTTTTTGGGTTTTGTTGCATTGCCATCGTGGTTTTTAGCTGTTGATATTTTAGTTTTTGGCCGTACACCATCTTGTTTTTTTGCCTATTTGTCGTATTGGTTTTTGGCTGTCGCCATTTTGTTTTTGGGCCGTTGTTATTCTGTTTTTTTGTTTTTCTGGCCATAAGCCAGCTTTGTTTTTCGACTGTTGCCATCTTGGTTTCTGGCCTTGGCCACCATGGACGGTCCGAGCTGCTCTCAGAAGTTCAGAGTCACATAAATGTTTTGTGTCGTAGTATCAGAGCGGAGGAGTTAAAGAGTGAAGGGTTTGTTTTGATTTTGGCGGTCGCCATCTTGTTTTTTGGCCATTGCCTGCCATCTTGTTTTTTTGGCGGTGTCCATATTGTTTTTTTTAAATTTGTTTTTACATTTTTGGGCCATTGTCATGGTGTTTTTTTGGCTGTTGACATCTTAGTTTTTGAGTATACGCCATCTTGTTTTTTTTGGCTATTGTATTGGTTTTTGGCCGTCGCCATTTTCTTTTTGGCCATAAGACATCTGGATATTTTGACCGTTGCCATATTGTGTTTTTCGCCATTTTTGCGACCAAAATGTTTCATGAACCAGAAGCGCACCCGTAAAGGGTTAAAGTTGTAAGTATGAAAACTGCTTTTTCCACCGTTTCCGGTCTCGTAAAGTACGACTTCCTCATCTTTTCTTGCGTGTTTTCCGACACGTTTAGTTTTACTGACTCGTGAGTGTCTTCTCATGGTCTGCATTGTCGAGCAATTTCTATTTAATCCACAAGAGCAGCTTTCTGTGCCGAGTATGCTTCCTCGTTTCCTCTCTACACGCATGTGCTGGTACCAGATATACCAAACAGGAAACTCACCTCCTGCTTTGTGATGGTGCTAAATGTTTGCAGCTGAGTCACATGACTGCATCGCCTGGTTTATTGTCCTCTCCCCAGCAAGGCGGCCATCATATTGTCGTCGTTATTGTCGTGAATACTGACATCTGGTCTGAACGTCTGTGGCCCGGTTTAATTCGGGAACGGTGACTCCAGATGCCGCTTTCCAAATCCATCGGTCCTCCGATCCGTCCGTGTGCGTTTGTAAATATGACCTTTACTCTTTTTGCAAACGGGTCCCAACGTCCTGCACGACGTCAAGTCTCTTGTCAGCGTTCAGTATGCAGAGGTCAACCTCAAAGTCTGGTCGAGCCGCGATGGCAGAACTGATCAAACGGACTTGAGGGCACACATTAATATGAATTGTTTATTTGCAGGATTTCATAATAATCATCTTGCAGGCATTTTGTTGGAAATGTTAAACATCCACACCCACAAAGCTACAACCCCCCGACCCCCTTTATACCAACTGGAGAGGACTGGACCACCTAGTGGGGGGTGGAGGGGGCACTATCTATCTAAACAGATAACTGATGACTAGAAACAAAACATGTGTCCTGCAGCTCCAGCGAAACACACCAGACACGACAAACAACAGACACGTTGTTCTTCACCGTCTCTTTTAAAAATGGTGGAACAGGAACTAGAAACGCCCGCGACCTCCTGGCCCCTCCCTTTGTTGAGCGTTTAGGAAGATGCCTGATGATTAATGTGTGTTTGCGTGTGAGACGGCGGCGATGGTCACGGCCTCACGGAGAGGACATCAGGCCAGAGAGAACGGGAACTCATGTGCAATATTAATTAGTTTGTGATTTGGCCGCTCGAGGAGCAGAGAGGATTTATTCTGTGCAATACTACAGTCACTATTCAGCATTCATGAAATGCGGCTTTAATTTTGTGTGTCTGCCCGTGTTGGAGTTAATGGGACTGAAAAGATAACGCAGCAAAAAAAAAAAGAGCTTTGAGACGCCAGAGAAATAAAGTTAATGTAGTTAATGTAAATATAAGTAAGTCAAAAGTGGTGATTAAGGGGCAAATCAGGAAGATATGGCGGAACAAACGGAATAAAAGACCTATTTAAAAATAAATAAACCATTGGTTGGGAATGCAAGATCGAGAGAGGATATGACCAGATGAAGCTGTGGTCATACTGGTTTCAACAGTTCCCTCTGTCACTGGAAAGCATAGTAGTGGAAAGTGTGAATTTCGTTAAGAAGAAACCATTTTCATTGTTCTGTCAGAGGTTCTTTGAACTTTAAAACCCTCACTTCTCCTGGATCAGAAAGGAGGTTTTTCTTCTCGGTCGTGGATCTTCTGAATGAGCTGCATGTATGTCCAGAGAACGCTCCTCAAGCCCGAACACCATCAATACCTCCCACGTGTCCTAATCGGGAAAAGCTCCATTGGGAATAAGGCTTGATTCAGAACATCATGAAACCTGAATCCTCCGCTGTTGCTTCTTCACAGTATTTGACGACGTCGTCACGACCGGTCCAGCGTTTTGCTCTCAAACACCTGAACCAGGTCGGACCTTCCTCCTCGCAGCGCGACGCAAAAGCAAAAGCGTGTCCGCGGTCGTGAGCGGAGTAAACTGCATCCTGCGTTCTGCCTTTAAAAAAAAAAACCTGCAGCAGTCGGCGATGAAAGCGGTAGAGCGAGCGAGCGAGTGAGTCAGTGTGTCGTGGCACCCTTGGGTGAACCCAAAGTAAATGCTTGGCCTGTTAAACGCCGCCTGGGTCCAGCAGCCGTGTGGCTTTTTGTTTGTGTCCGTCGGTAACTCTCAGATTTATAAGCTGCGGCCGGCGGCGATGCCTCCGTCTGCTCGGCCCGGCCCATAATCCTGGCTCCCTCTCTCCGGATAATGGATCCCAGCATGTTGCCAGCTGATTTTATTCATGTCCGGAGCTTGGAGACGGGACTCGCCGAGACCGCTTACGGTTTAATTACGTCCTTTCGGGCCAAATCACTTGATCTCCATTTGGTAATTGGAAAACGCTTTTGTTTTTTATCCCCCCCGAAGCGGCGCAAAGTAAATGACGGTCCATTTAGAGGAAGAAACGGGACCATAAAGCAGAGTATGCTTTATTCAGGGCGGGGCCACCGGAGCCATGTGGTCGCTTCTCCCCATTGGTCGAACTCGAGGCGTCTGAACATCCGTCAACAACCCGGTTGATAACGTCCACTTCCTTTAGACAATGTTATCCGAGGGAAAACGAGAGTCCAGTCCAGACTTCTATACAACCGGACTTCTCTTTGCAACCGCATGAGTCGCCCCCTGCTGGTCAGTATGCAAGTTTTAAGACACTTCCTTCACGGCTCCCCCCAGAACATCTTGTGGTTTCAGCCCCTCGTCGAACTAGAAGTCAATCTTCATTCATCGGTCACCTATTTTAAGTGCTTTTTAACCCAATGATTTTCTAAACCAAAGTACTTTTGTTCACTAATAAAGTTGTTTCCTGTGAAGATGCAACTTTAGTTTGAGAAAGACGGGATGTATATAGAGAAATGTTTTCGTTAGATGAAGGAAAGGTGCCGTCGGACAGTTACACGACATCTGGGCTCCGTGTGCGACGTTACAGGAATCATGAAGCTGTAAAGCTGAAGAACTTTCTGCAAATCGAGTCTCTAAAAGCAGCAAGAGGTCATTTAAACTACAACAACGGTGGCAAGCGTCCAGAGTCCCTCATGTGATGTCATTTCACCTTGACGAAGAGGACGAATATGTCATCAACCAACAATTAACTGTTCCCTTCCACCGAATGCAGACTACTGTACATCTTCACGTCTTCAAACTGACTAACGAAACATGAGTCGGTGGAAAAAGAGGACGAGTCGCTGATCAAAAGAAGCACATCTCTGCAAGTCAAAAAAAGGGCATTTGCTATATTTCTCTTGCTGGTTTCCCCTTAGATAACCTCGTATCAATCAGCTGAGAAACTGCTCGGCTTGTTTTCGCGTTCACCTCCTGATGGACGCAGCGGTCGCAGAGCTGCGACCCGACAGGTCAGAGCGTTTTCGGGGCGGCAGGAAGAGGTCAGCGGCGGCCAGACGGTCGGAAACATCAGGACACCAGAAGCTGCGTTTGGCTGGATCATCTTTTTTTTAAATATCTCTGCAGTTTGACTAATTTGAGTCAGTGAATCACTGTTTGTATCCTCGTGATCATGATATGAAATCGCCTTAACTTTTGAAAAAGCCTGTCAGGTCCACAGGGCGACTGTTTCATCACCGCTCCGTTATTCAGCACCTCGATGAAATCGACTGGCGGCCACCAGCCAATCAGCTGATACCACAGACGACGTCAGAGTTCCACACAATCAAATAATTGAAAGGAAGCGTGCGTCGCGGTCACAGTTTGGTGATGAAGTCCTGTCACGCCCGCGGAGCGTCTTGGCTGCTGACTGCGCTGTCAGCTGCCCGCACAGTCAATCACCGGGACGGCAGAGGACGAGGCCGCGCCGCCGTCTGGTCCTGAAGCCGCCGAGCTGACGCTGCTCCGCTCGCCGCTGCCCTCTGCTTCCATCACCGTCTTCATTTACAGTCGGTTTGGTACGTTTGTGTTTGAGTTCTGACAGAATTTATTTCACAGCCCTGAAGCGAACCCCGCTTCATGGTCTGCTTGTCTCTAAATCAGCGGCGTCAAACTCGCGTTGACCCCGGGGTCACCGTCAGCGTCACGGTCCAGCCCAAAGGGCCGGTTCTGACGGTTTGATCCTGAACATAAAGCCTTTGAAGCACCGAGTCCTTAAAACCTCTGTTGGTACCTGTAGAGTCACAAAACAGCCCGAGGTTTCATGACGTTCATGAGTCCTGGAGCCTTCCTGGTCCGCGTCACACAGCACATGAACACTTTAATACCCAGCATGCCTGAATCGGACACTGTTTTGCCGTAAAATGAGTATTTCTTTCTGTTTTTGAACCCAACGACACAGTTCTTTGACTGGATATCCAACGCTTTGTTTTATGGTGTCAGGTTCTGATTCTTTAGCTCCTAATCTTTCTACAAGATGTGTTATTAGTATGTGTGTTGTGTTTGGATTGCATGCTCAGGTCTTGCCGTTGGCCACAGTTTTTTTTAAAACTATTTTTAAATAAAGTGGACGCAAACGTAGCAGAAGATGTGATTCTCCTGCGTGGTGAAGATGCATTCATGCGTTGGGTGAAACAAACGCAGCCAGCGCTCCCTCACTGTACATTTAGAGGAAAGGTTTCGCTCATCCACCTTCCTCCTTTGCCAGATTTCTTCGCGGCGCTGCTCAGGGATTCACTGCGTTGACCTCCGAGCAGCATCCTGTCATGTGACCTTCAGGCGTCGCTCGCTGGTTCTCTCCTCTGTCCTTTTGTGGATGCAGCAAACCAAAGCTCCCCTTAAAAAGACATGTTCTCACTTCCTGTGCATCGTGCTGCAGGTAACACACTGCAGGTAACACACTGCAGGTAACACACTGCAGTAACACACTGCAGGTAACACACTGCAGGTAACACACTGAAGTAACACACTGAAGTAACACACTGCAGGTAACACACTGCAGGTAACACACTGAAGTAACACACTGCAGGTAACACACTGCAGGTAACACACTGAAGTAACACACTGCAGTAACACACTGCAGGTAACACACTGCAGGTAACACACTGCAGTAACACACTGCAGGTAACACACTGCAGTAACACACTGCAGGTAACACACTGAAGTAACACACTGCAGGTAACACACTGCAGGTAACACACTAGTAACACACTGCAGGTAACACTGCAGGTAACACACTGCAGGTAACACACTGCAGGTAACACACTGAAGTAACACACTGCAGGTAACACACTGCAGGTAACACACTGCAGGTAACATACTAGTAACACACTAGTCTCATAGGCCCTCGTTCTAAAGACAGAGGACAAACATCCCATCAAAGAAATACTTTGAATTAAATCACTATTACAGGATGTTGTAGTAGTCTCCTGTACTACAGGAGACTACTACAACATCCTGTACTACAGGAGACTACTACAACATCCTGTACTACAGGAGTAGTAGTCTCCTGTACTACAGGAGTAGTAGTATCCTGTACTACAGGAGTAGTAGTATCCTGTACTACAGGAGTAGTAGTGTCCTGTACTACAGGAGACTACTACTCCTGTAGTACAGGAGTAGTAGTCTCCTGTACTACAGGATACTGTAGTAGCTTCCTGCTCAGCCAGAGCAGCAGAAACCTCTCCATCTCTTCTGCCATCAGTCCCCTGGGGAGAGAGGGGGGGGGGGGGGGGGGGGGGGGGGGAGAGAGAGAGAGACATAGAGAGAGAGAGATTTTGCTTCGTCTCTGTCTTTCTCTCTGGATTACTCCGTCCTCCACTCATCTGTCACGTCCCTCTAATCACTCGTTCTTCCTCACTTTGCTCGTCTTTCGCTGCCTCTGTTATTTTTAAAGTGTTCTCTCCATCATACTCTCTCTTTTTAAAGTGTTCTCTCCATCATACTCTCTCTTTTTAAAGTGTTCTCTCCATCATACTCTCTCTTTTTAAAGTGTTCTCTCCATCATACTCTCTCTTTTTAAAGTGTTCTCTCCATCATACTCTCTCTTTTTAAAGTGTTCTCTCCATCATACTCTCTCTTTTTAAAGTGTTCTCTCCATCATACTCTCTCTTTTTTCCCCCAAAGTCTCACTTTTTATAATCTTTTTCTGTCCCCCATCTCTGTCTTCACTCCCATCTGTTCACCCTCTCACCCTCTCACCCTCCTCTGTATCTGCCCATCAGCCTCCCGTCATAACCCCCCCCCCCTATGACCCCCCCCCCCCTCTTCCCCCCCCCTCTCCCCCCTTTGGGTGTCCTCTGTCGCTGGTGTCGGTCTGTACTTTGTACTTTGTCCTTCCTCCTCCGTGTTGTGTGCATCGGTCCTGAGCTTGTGCTTCTCTGCTGCGACCACTAATATAACCAGACCTGTGTTGTTCAAGCCCTGCGGCACACACACACACACACACACACACACACACACACACACACACACACACACACACACACACACACACACACACCCTCAATCACCCAACAAAGTCCTGACCATAGCAGTATGCCTTCTCATTGTACCTGCAGTGTGTGAGCGTAAATCTGTGTGTGTGTGTGTGTGTGTGTGTGTGTGTGTGTGTGTGTGTGTGTGTGTGTGTGTGTGTGTGTGTGTGTGCACGTGTCTGTCTCCGTAAATTAGTTTCCGCTTTACACCATGTCAGGGAGAAATAATGTGTAATGCACCCTCAGCAGATAACTGGTGAGGAAAAGTGCTGTTTACAATACGCTACTGCACACACACACAGACACACACACACACATGCATAGACACACATGAACGTACACACACACACAAATGGACCAGGGGTATTTTTTTTGTTGCAATTTTGAAGCAAAAGTCAAAAAGCCGTGAGCTTAGCGTCGTCTCTCTGCAGGGTTTCTCCCTTCTTTTCTCTCCTCATCTCTCATTGTTGATCGTCTTGTGTATTTGTGTTGTGTGTCTGTTTGGACACTGCACCCTCTGGTTTATATGTATTTCTAACACAGATCTGCCTGAAAGTGGGAAAATGGAGACTAACAAAAAAAAAGGAGAATTGGATGATTCTGCAAAAACCCAGATTAACTTCAATGACAGTTTTTTTTTCATTTCCAAGGCTAAGCCCCGCCCCCTCCTGCTGCCCTCCAATCAAGCTGTTGGAGCTACGTTACCGTGCATTATGATGATCATGACTCAGCAGAGAAAACAGGTTAAAAAGAGAAAGATGGAAGCTACACGTCACCTGGAGATCAGGACAGAAGAGCATGAAGTTAAAGGAATAACTACTTTTAGTCAAAACGGTTTACAAAAACTTAAAAGAAAACATATTCGGTGCAATCAAGGCTCAGCCGGTTACACAACATATTCAGTGTTTGTTTCATTCCCCACGAAGAGAGTCAACCACATGGTTGTGAGTTTTAAGTATAACTGGACTGCATGTTGTGAAACTAAGAAACTGACTCTTTAGTTTCCTATTCAGAGAAAATGAAGGTCTGCTCTTTGCAGACGATGTGCTTCTCTTTACGACCAAAGACTGAGACTTTCATCACCCAACAGAAACACAAGGTGCACAGATAGTGCTTTAAAGTGTAAGTGTAAAGTAAAGTGTCCAGTGTGTTTAACCTTTTGGAAACCTGTGAAAATCCTCCCGCGTCCACTTTAAGTCCCAGCATGCCCCATTCAGACAATCTTTTGGCATAAAATACGTAATTTTTCCATTTTTTAACCAAACGACAAAGTTTTTTTGACTGAAGCTCCTTCCTAACAGGACAAGACTTTGTTTTATTGAGATTGTTGTTGCAGATTCTGATTCTTTAGGTCCTAATCTTTCCATAAAGGTCTTATTGACGCTCCAGGAGGTATTTTAGTGGATTCTGGCTCATATCATGCTGGATGTTCAGAGTTACCATCAAAATATCTTTTAAAAGTGATTTTTTTTTGCAGATATACATTTTTCTCTCCCAAGACCTTGCTGAATAAATACAAACAATAAACACAAGTATTGGCATTAATTTGGAGTGAAGGGACTCCGACACGTTATGTCCGGGGTCAGAGGGGTCGGCTACAATCTTTCTCGCTCGCTAATCCAATATGTCGGCGACCTTGCTGCTCCGTCCTCACCCTCTCGTCTCCTCTTCCTCCAGCTCCATGCTGACCCCCCTCTACCCGGACCATGGCGGCTCGGTGGGGTGGCCGCGGAGTTCCTCCTGCACCACCTCCTCTCAGGGCCTCCACCGGACGCTGCGCTGCCACCCTCCCCCGATCAGCGGGAGCAGCGTGGGCCCCAACCCCACCTACTACCACGCCGTCTACGACGTCCGGGTGGAGCAGTACGGCGACGTGCCCTTTACCGGCATCGGCGGCGGCGGGTATGGGGTTCGCCCCGGCCGGGGGTCCTTGTCCCTGGTCGCCAGCCTCACCGACCCCAAGGTGCCGCTGATCCGCCGGAGGGGAGGCGTGGTGGACCACCGCGACGTCATCATGGCCCACCAGGCGCACAAGCTGCACAACACGCCGCAGGCCAGGAGGAAACAGTGGGAGTGAGTACGGGGTCACCTTGTTACGGTTGAATAGGTATGAAGGGTGTAGGGGCGTCTCCTGGTTCATAGGGTGGGATATTTAATTTGTTTCCGGGTCGGTTGTATATGCAAAATGTCTCCAAATGTCTCTCCAACTTCATCCGCCAGCCGACACGTCGTCGTTGTAATTGTCAGCGAAACCTTTCACCATTGCTGATAAATGAATCTACACGTTGATGCATTTTCAAGCGATGAAAAGAATCAAAGACTTAAAACTAAAGTTCTGCTGGCTCAAAGTAGCGCACACGACAACACGTTGAGCTATACGACCACTGGAGCGTCGTGATGGACTCTTCCACTTGGCTCGTACCTTTTCTTGGGGGGGTTTCTTTCAAAGATCTAAAGTCTTTTAAAGCATCATTCCTCTTCATTCCAAACTTTGCACGTGCTCTGAAGGATGACTATCCCTCTGACCTCCCAGAATAACTCGCTACTCTTTAGCGATGCGACCAAAGCCGGGTAACGGATGTGTTTTAGTTTTTTTTTGCAGGAAACGAGGACGAGAGAACCGAAACAGTCGATGCGAATGTACCGTACGACCAACACAAGTGATTCGGTCCTGAAAGGTGTAGTGTGGGCTGATGATTCTCAGCGGGTTCGTGTTGTTATTCATCCGATGGATTCATCAGAACGACAAACCTGCGGCCACGGCGGCGGACGTTGATGTGGGAACACAACTGGAGCTGAGCGTCTCGCGTTGTCAGCCAGTGAGCTTTTGTGTCGGGACATCAAGGAGATCGCCTCCCTCCACCTGGTCGTGAGGGAACATGTCAGCTCCTCTTTCCCCGGCCCCTCCCCCTCCTGCTCCCCACGGAGGCATCACTCATTATCCTGCACAACTCATATCTCCTCCGTGCAGAAGTCTGCTCACCCGTTGCCTCCCAAACACTCTGCAGGGTTACCTGCAGACGAGGGTGGGATGGCGGGAAAGGCCATTCAATGTAATTCCTGTTGTTCCACACTGCGTGGGGTAATCCTGTCTGGGATCCAGCCGTCCTAACAAGGTCCCAGTTCATCTGTACCGGCTGTGCAGACAAAGTCCTCGTCGCTAAAAGGTCGTCCGCCTCCAGAGAGTAGCGCGTCCGATATATAGAAGCATTGGGAAGCTGTCAGCGCCGTCTGTTGTTCAGCTGCTTTGATACGTTTTCAAAGCAGCTGCGACCGGACTGAAAAGGCCGCTTCATCAATCAGACTTTGTAATTTCTTCGGCAAAGGTTATCGGGACTCGTTGTCGTTGTGGGATCGGTTCCGCGTGCTTTTTGTTGTTGTTTGTAGACGTTTAGAGACGAGCGGCGCGGCGCGCTCACCGCGGCCAACGAGTCAGGAAGCCGTAAGATTCACGGCGAGATCGATACCTCGTGTCCAAATAGTGTCGGAGCTTTTAGTCCAAACGCGATCCAAACGACTGAGGCAATCAATATCTTTGTGTCTCCATTGATTGTACGTCACTGAAGCGCTCCGCAGAACGTTTCCTTTCACAACACAGGCAGCATTTTTTATAAACACCCGGAGGATGCTGCCAGCTCAGCAAGAAAAGACAAATCTAACATCTGTCCTTTCTTTCCTGTTCAAATGATGAATGTTGGGCGAAATATATCTAGAAAATCAACCTCCTGATGTGAGACTAGATGTCGTCTTTGATTTTGAATATCATGATATTGCAATAACTGATGGTTTTAAAGGATGCATGTCAGTAAAGTGACATCATTTCCTGGTTTTAAAGGATGCATGTCAGTAAAGTGACGTCATTTCCTGGTTTTAAAGGATGCATGTCAGTAAAGTGACATCATTTCCTGGTTTTAAAGGATGCATGTCAGTAAAGTGACATCATTTCCTGGTTTTAAAGGATGCATGTCAGTAAAGTGGTGTCGTTTCCTGGACTCTTCAGACTTTTTCTAGCTTTCATATTGCTTGTCTTTGTCCATTCTGTCATCGTGTGTCAGAGATCTCTTCAGTTAAAGCGTCACGTTGACGTATTTGGTAGAAAACACCGTGATGTTTGTTTTTCATCGCCTCGTTTGAATCTTTGAAACGACGCGACTGAAAACGCCACGCGTTGTTTTCATGACGCGTGCGCCACCAGAACAAAGACAACTTTCTAACGTTCAGCGTGGACTCGTGCTCTTTGTGCAGAAGACACCGTTCATCTCACAATGAAACCTTCACGGCCGCACATGTGATCGACTAAACGCACCCTGGAGCAGCGAGAGGAGGCCATCGGGGGAAATGAAAGAGTTTGGCTTCTCAAACATTCCCCCCACCCCTCCTCTCTCTACACACACACACACACACACACACACACAGACACACACACACACACACAGACACACACACACAAGACCTTGAGTCCTGGGCCTTGAATCGGAGGCACTGGCTTGTGACAGGGTTGTGTTTCTTTTTATTTGACGGACAAACAAGCAGAAAGACGGACAGCCGCTGACCCAGATGCAGATCAGACCAGGTGTGTCAGCGAAGCCTGAGGGGGTCTGGTGGGACTGAGGGGGGGGGGGGGGGTAACTGATGTTTATTAGACGTGACAGCTTAAAGCCCCACTTACCCCGCCCGCCATGCAGCAGACCCTGGGATGGGAAGATGGCCGATGGGGTTGAGAAGCATCTCATTACCCGTCTGCTCTCTCAAAGTGCTCCACGCCCACCAGTTGATCTCCTCGCTGAGCGGTGATTGAAAGCATGTTCGCTGCTTCTGCCGCCTCGTCTCGCGTCGCTGGCACCGGATCAGGTCAAGGAGTTCGTTGTTGGCAGAACACAGATTCCCTCCGCTGCCAAGAAGAAGGAAAAGAAGATGAAAATCAATTAAATAAGAGGAGGTGAAAAGGTGAAAAGGTGGATCCCAACAGGAGGGAAAACACGACAACTGAAGCAAATCAAAGTAAATGTACATAAAGTATTAATACATCACACCAGAAGGACGCTGAGAGAGTGTGTAGTATAACCGCTGGAGTACGATGACTTTATAAAACTTTATTTAAGGAGGAATGCTTCGTTTATTCACCGCCGGTACGAATCCAACTGAAGATAAACGGGTAACAAAAATCATCCGTAGCGCTGGAATCACAGTCCCTGAAGACTGCAGCGAGTGTTCAGGTTGTGTGTTCGGCCCTGACACACACACACACACACACACACACACACACACACACACACACACACACACACACACACACACACACACACACACACACTATAATTCAGAGCATTGTCTGATCAGTTTTTGTGTCAGCAGCAACCGGTGTAGTTTTTTTGGGGGCGTGTTCGAGGTCCTGCGATCTCATTGGTCCTCAGCGCGTCACATGACACATGCGGAGGGAGACGGTCGGTTACATACAAAGTGTGTCAGCGTGCGAGCAAGATTCAGCTCAAAGTAGCTCATTTTTTAATTTGTGAATATGCTTCATAAGATGTCAGAAGTTGTGTTTATTGTGTTTGTTATGACCGATGTAGACGCTCCAGGTCTTAATCTTTCTAAAGATGTGCAGTGTGGCATGATGGGAAGGCACCGAACCGTCCCATTAAAACAACTCCAGGAGTCATGTTTCGCTTGGACTCTTGACTTTTGATCGTATTCATGCAGAAAATACGTAAAGTCGTCTTTTTTTTTGGAGTTGCAGATTCGTTAGAGATCAAAGAAAATATCTCACAAGCAGAACAACCCGGGTCCCTGAAGTAGTGTCGACCAGCCTCCACGTGACCTTCATCACATCAAGGTCGTGTGTTTCTACCCAGCTTTTGTCCAGAGTGCTTCACAAAGCAACACAACGTGTGTGTGTCCTCTCCTCTGGCCACGCCTCCTCCCTCCTGCTGTTTGTGTTTGTTTTCATCTGAACTCGTCCCTGAATGTCACAGCAGCCGTCGTCATCGTCGCTCTCGTGTTTCTTGAACCCGTCGCCGCCGCCGCCGGCGTTCATGTTACTGTAAACGTGCTTTTTGTTTCTGGCCGTGACTTTGCTCAAAGGTCACGGCAACCTGAGAGCGCCTGTGGTTTGTAGCACGAGGGGCTAAAATAGAAGAAGAAGAAGAAGAAGAAGAAGAAGAAGAAGAAGAAGAAGAAGAAGAAGAAGAAGAAGAAGAAAGAAGAGTCGCTGGTGGGTTTAGCAGCTTTAACACATGAAGCAGAGACTTCTATACAACCAGAGGAGTCGCCCCCTGGTGGTCAGGAGAGAGAATGCAGCTTTAACACATGAAGCATAGACTTCTATACAACCAGAGGAGTCGCCCCCTGGTGGTCAGGAGAGAGAATGCAGCTTTAACACATGAAGCATAGACTTCTATACAACCAGAGGAGTCGCCCCCTGGTGGTCAGGAGAGAGAATGCAGCTTCAACACATGAAGCATAGACTTCTGGTTGTATAGAAGTCTCTCTAAAGGACTCTACTTCTCTTGAGTTATTCCCTCAGTAAACATTGCTCTCTCTCTCTCTTTCTCTCCCTGATATGAATGAAAATGAGTCTGTGAGGCAGTGACAGATTTTGGCGAGAAGTTGTAGCTTTGGCGTGAGGGCACTGCAAATAACTGCCACCGCCCTCTGAGGAGAGAGAGAGAGAGAGAGAGAGAGAGAGAGAGAGAGAGAGAGAGAGAGAGAGAGAGAGAGAGGGGAGGGGGAGGGAGAGAGAGAGAGAGAGAGAGAGAGAGAGATAAAGGACATACATATGTTACTGTACTTTCATCCAGTTATTGTTGTTTTTGTGGCTTTCAGTTTGACATAAACCTGTTTTTTTCAGTCTGCCTCGTTGGCCTTTGAATTAAACATGCACGACTCCTCTGGTTGTATAGAAGTCTATGCTTCATGTGTTAGAGCTGCATTCTCTCTCCTGACTCCTCTGGTTGTATAGAAGTCTATGCTTCATGTGTTAAAGCTGCATTCCCTCTCCTGACCACCAGGGGGCGACTCCTCTGGTTGTATAGAAGTCTATGCGTCATGTGTTACAGCTGCATTCTCTCTCCTGACCACCAGGGGGCGACTCCTCTGGTTGTATAGAAGTCTATGCTTCATGTGTTAAAGCTGCATTCTCTCTCCTGACCACCAGGGGGCGACTCCTCTGGTTGTATAGAAGTCTATGCTTCATGTGTTAGAGCTGCATTCTCTCTCCTGACTCCTCTGGTTGTATAGAAGTCTATGCTTCATGTGTTAAAGCTGCATTCCCTCTCCTGACCACCAGGGGGCGACTCCTCTGGTTGTATAGAAGTCTATGCGTCATGTGTTACAGCTGCATTCTCTCTCCTGACCACCAGGGGGCGACTCCTCTGGTTGTATAGAAGTCTATGCTTCATGTGTTAAAGCTGCATTCTCTCTCCTGACCACCAGGGGGCGACTCCTCTGGTTGTATAGAAGTCTATGCTTCATGTGTTAGAGCTGCATTCTCTCTCCTGACTCCTCTGGTTGTATAGAAGTCTATGCTTCATGTGTTAAAGCTGCATTCTCTCTCCTGACCACCAGGGGGCGACTCCTCTGGTTGTATAGAAGTCTATGCTTCATGTGTTAAAGCTGCATTCTCTCTCCTGACCACCAGGGGGCGACTCCTCTGGTTGTATAGAAGCCTATGCTTCATGTGTTAGAGCTGCAGTCTCTCAGCAGCCATCACTGAGCTGGATAATGAAAACACAGCTCAGTATTCTCTCTACGTATTTCCCAGACAGACGGTCGGTGTCTTTCACTCTTCACACACTAATAATTCATAAAAGCCTTCCAGGAACTTTATTACTCTCCAGGTGAGAAAGACCACCGGCGGTCCGGTTCTGGACTTCCTGGTGGATGAGCGCGACTGAAACCTCGTTAGCTGTCACAGGAAGTGAAGGTTGCGTTTAAAGTCTTCCCGGGTTGATGTCATGTGACTCGTTTGCATCGACCGTCACACACACGGCCTTTTGTTCGTGCTTCTGAGAGGACGGTCCTGTTTGTAGCCTTCATCTCCGGTTCACCCCTTTCATCCCAAACCTCAGTGACTCATCCCACTTCCGCTCCTTTTATTCACCTCGACACCGCCCACCTACACACACACACACACACACACACACACACACACACACACACACACACACACACACACACAACCGGCAGTTTGATCAAAGGTCTGGTGGTTCTTTGACTGACAACTACTCAGATCCACACACGCACATTCGCACACACACACACACACACACACACACACACACACACACACACGCACACACACACACACACACAGATACACACACACACACACACACACACACACACACACACACACACACACACACTGGACCAAAGCTTCAGCGTTAGGAGGCGGAGTCCTCATGCGGGACTCTGCTGCCCTCTTGTGTTCATAACTGATCATTTCATCTGTGACGTGTGTTATGATTTATTCTCTTGGACACATCAGATCAGAGTTCTCCCGCTTGTGTGTGTGTGTGCGTGTGTGTGTGTGTGTGTGTGTGTGTGTGTGTGTGTGTGTGTGTGTGTGTGTGTGTGTGTGTCACAGCAAGGTGATACAGGACCAAATGCGTCATACTGACACACACTGACGCAGGTGGGCACCATGCCCACAAACGCACACACACACACACACACAAACAGACACACACACACACACACACACACACACACACACACACACACACACACACACACACACACACACACTTGATCTGAGCATGTAAAACTGATTTGATTCGTCGTGCTGCGTTCAAGAACAGGAAAACCATTTAAAGGGACAGCGCGTACGATTCGGCGACATCTGGTGGTGAGTTTGAGGATTGTAACTCCGCCCCCTTTTCCCGGGTCAGTGGAGGCCGTCCGTGCAACGACCGTGAGGTTCACGAGCGTGTCGGAGAGCCACGGTGCCTTCAGGGAACCTGGAACCCGGAGAGTCTCCGTGTGTTTGGTTTGTCCGATCTGGGCTCCCGTAGACGCACACGGCGGCCCCGCCTCCACATGAAGCGCTCTGCCACGCAAACACAACGCTTCTGAGGTCCAGGGGACAAACCTGCTAGTGCTAGCACAGTGTGTTGTAAAGTAACGCACGTATTGTGCACCGAGTCGTCCTCTGTCGTTTAGGCGCTTTGCGGTGCAAAGTGTGTTAGCACGATAGCATTTAGCTCGAGAATGAAGAGCAGTGAGTCTGCAGCATGTTGTAGCGCCGCTTCAGGAAGCTACGAGACGTTGTGTTGCTCATTGTGTAGTCTATTCAGGACACAACACAAGATGCTGTGGGCCGCAAACGTAGCCAGCAACTGTGCGTAATGCACACTTTGCATCTCATAATTTCGACTTTTTTTTTGTCATACTTTTTTTTGTCGACTTTTTTTCTCTTGTCATTATGACTTTTATTTTGTCATAATCAGACTTTTTTTTTTTTGCTCATCTTTTTTTTTTTGGCCGTACTTTTTTTTGGTCATAATTGTGACTTATTTTGTCATTTTTGTCATGACTTTTTTTGTCACACTTTTTTTCTCATGACTTTTTTCTTTTGTCCTTATAACTTTTGTTTTGGTAATAATTATGATTTTTTTCATCATAAGCATGACTTTTTTTGTAATGACATTTATTTTTTTTGCCATGACTTTTTTTGGGTCATAATTATGACTTTTTTGGTGTTGTTACAATCAAGACTTTTTTTGTCCCTTTTTTGTCGACTTTCTTTTCTTTTGTGTTTGTGACTTTTTTTGTGGCGTTAATGGGCGTGCATATTTATCTGTAGATTTAGTTTTGTATTATTGCAATACAAAAGGGAAGTGAAAGTTATTAAATGATCACACTGGAGTGAAAAGTACAACATGTGTCTCTGACATGTGAGTATGAAGTAGCAGAAATGGGAGGTCAGTAGTACAAGTACCTCAACCTTGTACTACAAACACACAGTGTGTGAGCTCCATCTGCAGTTCTTCATGTGACCACAGAGTGTCAGCAGAGGACCGCCACACAAATACACAAACACACAAACGCACAAACATCAGCGCCGCCATGTAGTAATGTCACGATATTACACACGAGGAGAACCACGACTCAGGCTTTCTGTTCGCTAGTGTGAGCTCCTTACTTGTTTTATTCATTTATTTATTTAGTTCCTTCTATTTATTTTCCTTCTTTTTTAACTGTATTTTTTCATTTGATTTTTTATTCTATATTTTTTCTTCTTAATTTTATATTTGTTATGTATTATTATTATTATTGTTAATGTTTTTATGTCTTGTTTTACTTGTATTTTCTTTTTTACATTTTTGTTTAATTTCATTTTTTGGTTACGATATTGTGTTCTAGTTCCAGACTCGGGGACGAGGTTGTGTACTAGTTACAGACTTGGAGACGAGGGGTTGTGTACTAGTTCCAGACTCGGGGACGAGGTTGTGTACTAGTCCAGACTTGGGGACGAGGTTGTGTACTAGTTCCAGACTCGGGGACGAGGTTGTGTACTAGTTCCAGACTCGGGGACGAGGTTGTGTACTAGTCCAGACTCGAGGTCGAGGTTGTGTACAAGTCCAGACTCGGGGACGAGGTTGTGTACTAGTTCCAGACTCGAGGTCGAGGTTGTGTACTAGTTCCAGACTCGGGGACGAGGTTGTGTACTAGTTCCAGACTCGGGGACGAGGTTGTGTACTAGTCCAGACTTGGGGACGAGGTTGTGTACTAGTTCCAGACTCGAGGTCGAGGTTGTGTACTAGTTCCAGACTCGGGGACGAGGTTGTGTACTAGTTCCAGACTCGAGGTCGAGGTTGTGTACTAGTTCCAGACTCGAGGTCGAGGTTGTGTACTAGTTCCAGACTCGGGGACGTGAGCGTGTGCAGCAGCAGCTCTTCTGCAGAGGAAACGCTTCACTGCTCAGCAACTTCCTCTCCTGGATAAATAGAAGTTTTTTTATTTTTTTCTAGAAATCATTGATTCGTCCTTTATTTTAATGAGGAGAAATCCACGGGGGCGTTTGTTCTCTCCGAGGAGTGAACTGTGCATAAGGCAGCAGTTTAAACAAACACACACACACACACAGACACACACACACACACACACACACACACACACACACACACACACACACACACACACACAACCCGCGTGGGGAAACATGTACTTCATGCAGTAATGCACTCACATTGTATAAAAACACTTAACTCGTCCCTTACTGTCCACATTATTCCTACATTCATGTGAAATGTGAAGTATTAGTAAAACAAAGTACTTTCCACACTTGTGTACTAGTACAACTGTCAGTGGAAGCCAGTAAATTTGCATTTTCAGCCTTTTTCAGTGATGTTTTAAAGATGTATACTTTTTAAATTAAAGTGCAAATTGCATTTTTTTTTCTGCAGTAGATAAAAAAAAAAAGTCTTCCTCCTCTTCGTCATCTTCAGTGGGCGTGGCCACAGACGCGGTCGTTGCAGAAGTCGTATTGCGTTGCGTTGTGTCAGCAGCCGAAACAGTCGGCCAATCAATTAGCTAACAGTCTTCGTCACGGCTGTCGGCTCGTAGTGACGAAGACCTTTCCTCTCCGCTGGAGAGGAAGAGGAGGGGATGAAGAGGAGGGGAGGAGGTCTGGAGTCTTCGTTTCTCGCTCAGATTGCAAAATAAAAGTCATTATTTGTGCATTTCTTCCAGCTGGAAGCAGCGTCGTCTCGCTGCACGACCTCATCGTTACTTCTTTAAAAAGACGACGCGATGCAGAACTCTGCTGCTGCAACGGTGACATCATCACTGTGCGCCAGAGGAAGAACAACAACTTCTGTGTTTAGACAACTAGTCACTCTTAAAGGGCCAGTACGAGACACATTCTCTTAAAGGGCCAGTACGAGACACATTCTCTTAAAGGGCCAGTACGAGACACACAAAGCTTGCCTCTTTGTAGTTGTGTGTCTCTTTATGGTCATGTGTCTCTTTGTAGTTGTGTGTCTGTTTGAAGTTGCGTGTCTCTTTGTGGTTGTGTGTCTGTTTATGGTTGTGTGTCTCTTTGTGGGTGAGTTGTCTCTTCCTTAGTCACCGTGAGAGTCTTTGTGGTTACTTTTTGTGCCTCTTTGTCGTCACTTCCTTTAGCCTCTGGTGGTTGTGTGTCCCTGTGCGATAGAGTGAAACAGGAAGTGAAGGAGTTAACGAGAGAGAGGGCTCCGTCCTGATTGGTTCGTGGGTGACTGCATCGTTTATGGAAGATGACATTCTGTTCTCCTTAAGAGCTTTTTACTCTCTCTCTCTCTCTCTCTCTCGCTCGCTCGCTCGCCCGCTGTCACTCAGGGTCGCCGTCTCTTCGTGATTGGCCGGCTGCCAGCCACTCCCATTTAGCGAGGGCGCCGCCTCACCCTTCATGCCTCAGCTTTTCTTTTTCTCAATGAAACAGTCACACACACACACACACACACACACACACACACACACACACACACACACACACACACACACACACACACTCTCTCTCTCATTGTACTCGAGATATATTGACTTAGTAAATGAGTTAAACTTTAAATGGACTCAGCAGGATCTTAAAGTGAGAACTCGTCTCCTGGAAGAAAATCATGACGAGTGCAAACGTTTAAACGTTCAAACCTCTAAACGTTTAAACGTTCAAACGTTCAAACGTTTAAACCTCTAAACGTTTAAACGTTTAAACGTTAAGAGGTTTAAACGTTTAAACGTTTGAACGTTTAAACGTTTAAACCTCTAAACGTGTCCCGGACGGCGAGCGCCGACGCTCCAGTGGTGGCTTTGTTGTAATATATTCGGCCGAGTCATGTGACCACAGAGTCATGTGACCACAGAGTCATGTGACCACAGAGTCATGTGACCACAGAGTCATGTGACCACAGAGTCATGTGACCAGTCAGTTATTTTACTCCTAAAAAATAAACTCCAACAAAAAATACCTTAGAACTCTTCCTCCTCCTCCTCCTCCTCACTATCTCCCTCTGTCCTCGTCTCCTCTTCACCTTCCTCCTCCTCTTCCTCACTATCTCCCTCTGTCCTCGTCTCCTCTTCACCTTCCTCCTCCTCTTCTTCCTCCTCCTCACTATCTCCCTCTGTCCTCGTCTCCTCTTCACCTTCCTCCTCCTCCTCTTCTTCCTCCTCCTCACTATCTCCCTCTGTCCTCGTCTCCTCTTCACCTTCCTCCTCCTCCTCCTCCTCCTCACTATCTCCCTCTGTCCTCGTCTCCTCTTCACCTTCCTCCTCCTCCTCCTCCTCCTCCTCACTATCTCCCTCTGTCCTCGTCTCCTCTTCACCTTCCTCCTCCTCCTCTTCTTCCTCCTCCTCACTATCTCCCTCTGTCCTCGTCTCCTCTTCACCTTCCTCCTCCTCCTCCTCCTCCTCCTCCTCCTCCTCCTCCTCACTATCTCCCTCTGTCCTCGTCTCCTCTTCACCTTCCTCCTCCTCCTCCTCCTCCTCCTCACTATCTCCCTCTGTCCTCGTCTCCTCTTCACCTTCCTCCTCCTCCTCTTCCTCACTATCTCCCTCTGTCCTCGTCTCCTCTTCACCTTCCTCCTCTTCCTCCTCCTCCTCCTCCTCCTCATCCTCACTATCTCCCTCTGTCCTCGTCTCCTCTTCACCTTCCTCCTCTTCCTCCTCCTCCTCCTCCTCCTCCTCTTCCTCACTATCTCCCTCTGTCCTCGTCTCCTCTTCACCTTCCTCCACCTCCTTATCTCGGCCTTTCAATCGCTCCGCTCCTCGTCTCCTTTTTGTCATTCCACTATCTCCCTTCTCTCACTTCCTATCTGACCTTGCTTCCTGCCTCCTCAGTACATCTCTCCTCCTCTTCACCTCTCAGCTGCTTTTCATCACATTTTTAGTTCCTGGCCTTTTTGTCTTTGTCCTCTTTGTCCCTCTACTTTCTTTTTGCTCTTCCTCTC
>NW_027176225.1:191821-196821 GCF_023055335.1 Clinocottus analis | reverse complement strand
GTGTTGCGTTCAGGAGCCGGTGTTGTGTTCAGGAGCCGGTGTTGCGTTCAGGAGCCGGTGTTGCGTTCAGGAGCCGGTGTTGCGTTCAGGAGCCGGTGTTGCGTTCAGGAGCCGGTGTTGCGTTCAGGAGCCGGTCGGTTCACTGGGTTTCCTTCCTGTTTCCAGGACGGGTTGCTGAGCTGCAGCAGTGTGTACTTTGTGTACTTGTACCTCTCCAGGTGTGCTTGCTGTCAGCTGGTCTCACCTGGAGGCTCTTCTCTCCTCCTGAGGCCTCATGCTGCGTTCAGGGCCTCCTGGAGGAAACCTCAGCCCGGGAAGAGGAACATTCCTCGTTGTAGCGTAGAAACTAAACCGACTTAAAAAATCTGTGAACATGGAAACAAAAGTGAAACCTCATTCAATTGTTTACACGCGATTAATATTATGATTATGATTATTATGATTAATATTATGATTATTATGTTTATTATGACTGATAGTTACGTCTGTGATCTCCTGATGACTCATGCACTGTCCCTTTAAGGGCCAGCAACACAACAGAGAGGTGAAGGTAGGTGTGTCTTATTAAAGGTAGGCGTGTCTTATTGAAGGTAGGTGTGTCTTATTAAAGGTAGGCGTGTCTTATTGAAGGTAGGTGTGTCTTATTAAAGGTAGGCGTGTCTTATTGAAGGTAGGTGTGTCTTACTAAAGGTAGGCATGTCTTGTTGAAGGTAGGTGTGTCTTATTGAAGGTGGGCGTGTCTTGTTGAAGGTGGGTGTGTCTTAATAAAGGTGGGTGTGTCCTGTTGAACGTGGGCGTGTCTTGTAGTCATCGTCACCTATTCTCCGGTCGGCGTCTCGTGTGTTTGTCTCATTTTACTTGAACTATTCAGAATCAGCCATATTCTCTGTAAGTCAGTCGAGGACAAAAAAAAACACAAGTTCCATTTGACAAACTGCAGCTGCAGCAGTCCCTGGAGGGGCGGAGCTGTCGGCGCTCGCAGTCGGCACTCAGCTCCACTTAAAAAAGAAAAAAGAGAAGATGGAGATCTTGTTTTGTGCCTCAATCCATGTGAATCTGCATCGGTCAGAATGAAATCACCGGCTGCAGTTATGAAAACCTCTTTGTCTTCTAGTTCAAGTCAATGAAATGGGAATCCTGTTGTTCCACTTTAACTTTCTTATCAACCATAAAACAATCACTTTCTGACGCACTTCGTCGCCATTTCTCCTCCAAAGTAGATGAAATGAAGTCGCCCCTGAAGCGAAGGAAGAGGTTTCTCTCTTCTTGTCGTCTGTTTCCTGACATGTGAACGTCGTCCTGCTGCCTCTCCACCTCTCAGACGGCTCTGTAGCTTCAGCCTGCTGAGAGAGATCAGAGAGGGAGGAAGAGGAGGAGGAAGAGGAGGAAGAGGAGGAGGAGGAGGAGGAGGAGGAGGAGGTGCCAGGGCTTCCTGCGGGGTTGCCTGTGTGAACGCACCCTGAATGACAATGCTGAGCATGAGGGCCTCAGCACGACTCCCTCAGCTGCAGCAGCTACACACACACACACACACACACACACACACACACACACACACGTGCATGCATGCACACACCCATACGCACGCACACACTGTCACACACAAACACACACATGCATGCATACACATACACACATCCTCTTCCTCTCGGCCCATCTTAATTCAGGTGTGTGTGTGTGTGTGTGTGTGTGTGTGTGTGTGTGTGTGTGTGTGTGTGTGGTGTGAGTCACGTGGTTTCCTGCAAATCATGTCCAGCACCTCCACCTCCTGCTCCACCTCCTCTTCCTCCTCCTCCTCCTCCTCCTCCTCTCGACTCGGCGGTCGCTCGTCTCCGGGAACCGGTCGGCGTGACGTTGAAAGGCGTTTTGTGAATGATGGTGCGGCTGCGACCTCATGGTGACAGAGAGCTTTCCCAGAGATGAATTACCCACAATGCAAAGGCAACTCATGGAGTCTGTGTGGACAACACTGTGTGGCCGCACGGCGGCTCTGACGGCTGGAAATGGAATTTATGTGAAGCACTTTGTTCATGACGAAGATCTCTCGTGTTGTTTTTCTTCAGTTCTGATGATTTTGAAACCGAAGGAGCAGCTGACTCAGCGCTCTGAGACGATGGAACCGAACGTGTGTGTGTGTGTGTGTGTGTGTGTGTGTGTGTGTGTGTGTGTGTGTGTGTGTGTGTGTGTGTGTGTGTGTAAAGCACTACAGGTGTGTTTCTGCTGGACAACACCTTGTCCCCAAACTGCACTGTGAAACAGGAGCTTGAGGACCTTCCTTTATTATCTTGTCGGCTTTTGACATAAAATGTGTTTCAGATACTTTCGGGTCCAGATGAAGTTCTTCACCAGGAAGCTGCTGCGTGTGTCTCTTGATATTCATGTTGACGAAACAAGAGGCGTCCTCTAAACTAAAATAGGTTCGCCTGCAAATGTCACACTTCATTTTAAGGGAACGCCATTTTTTTTAGGACACAGGGTTGGTGTGACTCATTGGGCCCCAATAGACCCAATGGACCCAACAGACCCAATGGACCCAATGGACCCAATAGACCCAATGGACCCAATGGACCCACTAGCCCCAATAGACCCAATGGACCCAACAGACCCAACGGACCCAATGGACCCAACAGACCCAATGGACCCAATAGACCCAATAGACCCAACAGACCCAATGGACCCAATAGACCCAATGGACCCACTAGCCCCAATGGACCCAATGGACCGAATGGCCCTAATGGACCCAATGGACCCAATAGCCCCAATAGCCCCAATGGACCCACTAGCCCCAATGGCCCCAATGGCCCCAATGGACCCAATGGATCCAATAGCCCCAATGGCCACAATGGACCCAATAAACTAAAATAGGTTCGCCTGCAAATGTCACACTTCATTTTAAGGGAACGCCATTTTTTTTAGGACACAGGGTTGGTGTGACTCATTGGGCCCCAATGGACCCAATGGACCCAATGGACCCAATGGACCCAATGGCAACAATGGACCCAATCGGTCCATTGGGGCTATTTAAATGTCATGTACCAAACTATACAGTTCACTTGTTTATCTCTTATGGTGTTCAATACATCCAGATGTTCATAAAACAATCTATTATTTACACGTTTTTATATAACAATCGCTCAGTCTGCCCCCCCCTCCTCTGTTTTTAAAAGGTTGTGTGTTGGTGACGTGTAACATCCCCAGATGATGAATCCCCTTTCGTGAAGTTTTTAGTGAGACTTTGCTTGACTTCCACTTCGTCAGACACAGTTCTCCCGTCAGATCCATCCCAAAAAACACACCATATGGTCCACTTTGTGTGTTCCACCTAATTATTATTTTTTCATTCATTTTTTTTTTAGAGCAGACTCAGATCTCCAAGCGATGGGAGGGTTTACCTGCCAAAGTACAGCCGGTAGAGGATCTGAACTCACAAACACTTCTCGGCATTTAACAGATGGCCGGAGGTCCGGCAAACCAAACCGGCCCTCGTCCTCCGTGAAGGGAACCTCTCCCTGAGGCGCGTTGGTGCTCTGGAGCTTCAACGCTTTTTGTTTCAGCCGAAAAACCAACAACCTTTAAACGAGTCGGCAGCCGCTTCAGCACCACGGACAGCGACGAGGTCCTGAAAGCTGCTGCTTTCCTACTGCTGCTGTCACCAAGACCTCATGACCTCATCATGTCATGAGGTCATGGGGTCCATTTGAAAGGGATTCTCTGGCCAATGTGTGTGTATGGGTTTAAATCCCCCCCACGCGCCCCCCCCCCCCCCCCTCCATTTCCCAACCTTGGACTAAATTATTGTTGTGAACATTCTTTTTTTTCCCTGTTAAATTCAATTTCAACTCGTTTTGCATGAGTCTTGTTCGTTCCCCTTCCTCCTCTCCCTCCTCCCCCTCTCCCTCCTCTTCCTCCCCCTCCTCCTCCTCCTCCTCCTCCTCCTCCACCTTCATTCCCTCGTGCTGGAGAGGTGACAGCTCGGTCGGTTTAGCCCGAGCAAACAGCTTGCTGAACCCGCATCAAAGACGACTCAGATGCCGGAGCCAGACTGCCAGACGGCTCGGAGGAAAGGGAAGAAGAAGAAAAAGGAAGGAAAGAATGGATATGAAAAAAATAGAGGAATAAAAAACTCTTTCAAATCGTCATCAAAATAACACTTCCTCAAACAAAATAACTCACAAACTCTCCCAACTCTCCTCCTGGCCACGCCGATGAGATGTTGGTCCAACTTAGTTTGTTGGCGTCGTTCATACATTTATCAGGGAAAGAGAAATGATGGAGGGGAAAACAACAACAAACAAACAAACATTTGCTTATGAAACCTTGTTGGAAGTCCAGCACTGAGCTCAGACTCCCATGGAGCACATTGCTGTTGGCTTGGTTTAGGATTACATAACACTGTCAGAGGGAGGTTATCAAGAAAAAGGGAACTATTGAGACCAAAAAATAACCTTCTGGACCCTCACACTGATTCTGAGAGGCTCCCGCTTTACTGAGAGGAACCCTGAAGTCCTCTGGAGACCATGAACGAAATGTGTATGATGAACTCAAACGATCTCACTGAAAAACCTGATTTCTATCATCACAACGCGACATTATGATGCGAACCCGACGAGCATCGTGCTGTTTGGGGATCAGGTTGGCGGGAGAGGTGGAGGGGAGGGGAGGGGAGGGGGGGGCTCTGGTGAGGCGCGTGCGTGCGTCGTGCACTGCAAGGCTTGGCCACGGAGATCTGCGCGCGGCGCTCTCTCGGTTCCCGTCAGAACCTGAGCGTCAGATGCTCAGTGCGCGCGGCGGCTGACTGGAGAAGCTCTCCCGCTCCTCGGGTTCCTTCACGGCTCCAAAAGGCTGCTCTCCACGGGGATTACACACACGCAGCCTCCTCTCGGACCGACTGCGGCTGTTGGTTCACGTCCCCCCGGGGGGTCGAGGGAGGAAAGAGCAAGAAGAAGAGGAAGAAGAGGAAGAGAACACACGCACGCACGCAGGGGAGAGCGGGACGCGGG
>NW_027176225.1:152500-157500 GCF_023055335.1 Clinocottus analis | reverse complement strand
GATTTTAAGGGACAGATTTTAAGGGACAGACTTTAAGGGACAGATTTTAAGGGACAGATTTTAAGGGACAGGTTTTAAGGGACAGATTTTTGGCACAAAAGCTCTCGACTCGCCAATCGCGAATCTAATAAAGATGGACGATCCGGCCACGAGTCGTCTGATCTCACACCGGCTGTAGTTCTGATGAGCGGCTGACAGGAAGTCTTCACCGTTTACATGTTGCCAATGAAGTCAAGGAAAATGGGCGTTATGAGTGAATGAATGAGGTCATGGAATAGGAATGTACGTGGAATGAAAGAGTGAAGTTATGTAAATGAGGTCATGAACAAACATCTTTAAAGAGAAGTTTAGTGACCTGATGAAGACTCTGCAGGTGAGAGGGTGAATGATCTCACCATGACACTTCACCACTTCATCGCTCACACTAAGAGGATTCATCGTGTATCAGCTTTTATGAAATGTTGTGTTTAATTTATGCAAATGAGGCGTTTTCTAATAAGCGAATCAAAGTTCTGCTGGTCTGGAACACAACATGTCTGCTCTCCTCCGTTCCTCTCTCTCCTCTTCCTGGTGCATCCCCTCTTCACGCCCACTCACCCCCTCCCTCCTGTTGGACTCACCCTTCCACCCCCGCGAGAGAGAGAGAGAGAGAGAGAGAGAGAGAGAGAGAGAGAGAGAGAGAGAGAGAGCATGGAATCTTATGGCTGATTTTACAGTGTAGCACACGCTAAGCACACGCTAACGACACATGAACCGGTGCGGTCAGAGCAGGAGGTGTGATCCTGAAACGACCTTCTTCTTCTTCTTCTTCTTCTTCTTCTTCTTCTTCTTCTTCTTCTCCTCTCAGCAGCTGTCCGTTGATTCATTTGTTGAAACGTTTTCTTCTCGGTGGTTTTCTTCTTACAGATTCTTGCGGCTAAATGCGGCGAGGCCGCTTTCAGCTAATTAGATGATTTTACATATGCGCCCTTTAAAGTGACGCTGTTGTTCTCTCTCTCTCTCTCTCTCTCTCTCTCTCTCTCTCTCTCTCTCTCTCTCTCTCTCTCTCTCTCTCTGCAGTATTTTGTCGTCGGTGGGCTCGCAGCTCGACCTGAGGACGCTCCGAGCCGTCAGAGTGCTACGACCACTGAAGCTGGTTTCTGGGATTCCCAGTAAGTGTTTACCTCCCACCTTCCTAAAAACACGTCACACAGGAAGGGGAGGGGGAGGGGGGCAGGGGCTTATGCAAATGTTAAGACCCAGCATGCCTCAGTGAGACAAGGAATTCCCATAAAAAAAGTCATTTTCTCAGCACCTTGTTTCTCGGTTTTGTACAAAAAAAACCATTCCCAACAGAAATGCAGTGAAGACTTTGTGTCTCTAAATAAGTCAACATTTGAATTGCATGTTGGGAAATGAATCACCCCCCAAAATGAGTCCAGTGTGACACACGGGCGCTCCTGTGATTGTGTCCTCCAGGCCTGCAGGTGGTGCTGAAGTCCATCATGAAGGCGATGATCCCCCTGCTGCAGATCGGCCTGCTGCTGTTCGTGGCCATCCTCATGTTCGCCATCATCGGCCTGGAGTTCTACATGGGGAAGTTCCACACCACCTGCTTCGACAAGGTCACGGGTACGAAAGCAGAAACGCTGAAGAAGAACAACAACGATCCTCCATGGCGGAGTCACGAGAGGCCAAACGCTGCTTTTTAAAAATAATAATAATAATTTGAATCCTCAATCTTTAGGATTTCAGGCTTTTACTAATATAGTTACCCCTGGTTAGAGTCTCCAAATTTCACAGTGATTTTTCCTAAATATCTAAAAAAAACTATTCCTGTAAATCATAGCTTGTGATATGGAGAGAAAAAAAGCCCCAAAACTGATGCATCTGGATGTTTTGAACACTATAAGTAATATACAAGTGAAACATATGGTTTGGTTGATGAGGAAATTCAAACGGCCCCAATGAGCTCATTGGGTCCATTGGGGCCATTGAAGTCATTGGGTCCATTGGGGCCATTGGGTAAAATGGACCCAATGGAACGTCGTCTGAATGTTCTCTGTTCTAAACCCTCTCTAACTTTGTTCTGCTTTACTTTATCAAAGTCAACCTTTACAGAGAGAACCTTCACATGTTGAATGTTCACATGGTGTTATGGTTTGTTAGAGTTGTGACTTTACAGCTGCTTCATTTCAAACTAATAATCATCCTGAAAGTCATTTTTTTAAATTGGACCTGAAACCTTTTCATTTCTTTCTGTGAGTCATCTTCATTTCCTCTGAACCAGAAACATGTAGACTGATATTTACACATCTGAACAACATCTCACATGTGTTGCTTTATTATAACACAACATTATTAAACAGCCCTCGTGGCTGCAGAGACACACACTTTAGTTTGGGGACATTTTAGAGGAAAGGAACTAAAGATAGAGGGGTTTCTTCTGGCAAACGTTGCTTTTATCACAATAATGGACGTGTTTGACATGTCACAGTAGAAAAAACGAAGATAATAATCTAATTAATGATGTAAGTAATTCCAATTAGCTGCTTCAGCTTCAATCAGGTAGCAGAAGCTAACGCCTGCGTGCAGGTGAAAGGTGTGTCGGTCGTCCTCACCAGCAGCTCTACCATCCAAACTGAATCCTTTACAACGTCTCTTTGTCTCTTTGTCTCTTTGTCTCTTTGTCTCTTTGCTGCAGGAGAGGTCGCGGACGTGTTGCCGTGCGGCACAGAGTTGCCGTCGCGGTTGTGTCCCAACGGCACAAAGTGCGCGGGTCGCTGGATCGGACCGAACTACGGCATCACGCAGTTCGACAACATCCTGTTCGCCGTGCTCACCGTCTTCCAGTGCATCACCATGGAGGGATGGACGGACATGCTGTACTACGTGAGTCTCAGTCACAAGCACTCAGGAACGGCCACCAGGGGGCGACTCCTCTGGTTGTATAGAAGTCTATGCTTCATGCAGGCGCTATTACAGTTAGCTTGTCATTGATTCTCTTTGTACAGCCAATAGAAACGCTCCAACATCTGATCACTCTGTTCCAACATGTGCATCAGGTCTCCGTTGCGTTGTTCTTTGTGCATTCGGTCTGTTGTGGGTCCTCTTAGCGCCCTCTAGGCGCCGCGTGGGCGGGTTTGGAGCCCTGCTCATTGGCTTGAATTTCATTCAGCCAAATGAAGCATAGAGTAGTTTGAGATTTAATTCAAAACACCATTTATTTGTCTAAAATATTTTTCATCCCTCTCTCTCTCTCTCTCTCTCTCTCTCTCTCTCTCTCTCTCTCTCTCTCTCTCTCTCCCTCGGTCTCCGACTCCCTTTTATCCGTCTTCTCCTCTGTCCTCTTCCCTCCCTCTCCGTCTCCTTCCTCCTTCCACTCTCTATTCTGGTCCGTCTCGCTCTATATTTAACATCTTTTTCTGATGGATGGAGGCCGACTTCCAGCCTCACACGGGGCAGTCAGGAGGAAACGATGAAAGTTTAATAGAGAACCGGGCGGCTCGCGGTCGCCGTGCCGCTGCAGGAATGAAACGCCTGCGGCAGATAATAATCAGCTGATCGTCTCGTTTAGGAACCAGAAACACAAGATCTGCTCCGTGACCTGATTCCTCACGTGTTAAAGCTGCATTCTCTCTCCTGACCACCAGGGGGCGACTCCTCTGGTTGTATAGAAGTCTATGCTTCATGTGTTAAAGCTGCATTCTCTCTCCTGACCACCAGGGGGCGACTCCTCTGGTTGTATAGAAGTCTCTGCTTCACGTGTTAAAGCTGCATTCTCTCTCCTGACCACCAGGGGGCGACTCCTCTGGTTGTATAGAAGTCTATGCTTCATGTGTTAAAGCTGCATTCTCTCTCCTGACCACCAGGGGGCGACTCCTCTGGTTGTATAGAAGTCTATGCTTCATGTGTTAAAGCTGCATTCTCTCTCGTGACCACCAGGGGGCGACTCCTCTGGTTGTATAGAAGTCTATATAAGTGACTCTACTTCTCTCTTGATGTATTCCCTCAGTAAACATTGTAAACATGAGTTTATGTCTCAATCTGTAGTTTCATAAACTAGACCATAAAGCAGGGGGGCGGGGCTACAAGGTGATTGACAGGTCTCTACGTCACTCCTCTGCATTCAGCATAACTTCTGTTCTGCAACGTGACGTCCGTAATCACAAATGGCGACGTAAAAAACATCTTCATCGCTCAGACGAGTAACAGGAAGTCTTCATCGCTCAGACGAGTAACAGGAAGTCTTCATCGCTCAGACGAGTAACAGGAAGTCTTCATCGCTCAGACGAGTAACAGGAAGTGTGTGTTCTCTCTCCCTCAGAGCAACGACGTGGAGGGCAGCGCCTGGAACTGGATGTACTACATCCCCCTCATCATCATCGGCTCCTTCTTCATGCTCAACCTGGTGCTGGGCGTGCTCTCAGGGTCCGTGCACGCGCCTCACCCCTTCGCACTTGTTGTTGTTGTTGTTGTTTGTGTTTTGGCGCGGCGGCGTGGAGACGAGCTAACGTGTAAACGATGCGCCCCGCAGGGAATTTGCCAAAGAGAGAGAGCGAGTGGAGAACAGGAGCGAGTTCCTCAAGCTGAGGAGGCAGCAGCAGATAGAGAGAGAGCTCAACGGATACCTGGAGTGGATCTGCAAAGCAGGTTGGTGCACACACACACACACACACACACACACACACACACACACACACACACACACACACACACTGCTCGTTCCCATGTATACACACATGCTACATGCAGACAAAACAACAAGTTTACTAAAAAACAACATTCTGTCGTCTAGAAGAGGTGATTTTAGCGGAGGAGGACGGCACAGTGAACTTTGATGGTAGGTGACCTCTTATTCTAAAAGTGTGTGTGTGTGTGTGTGTGTGTGTGTGTGTGTGTGTGTGTGTGTGAGCTCTAAGGAAAAAGTGTGAGGCTAATGAATTAGTAGCTGACATGAAAGAACGCGTCAAACTTGCATAATTGAAATAAATTTGTGAAGTTTTCTTTTGTTGTTGTTG
>NW_027176225.1:87500-145000 GCF_023055335.1 Clinocottus analis | reverse complement strand
GGACCGGCCGCTGGTGGTCAACCCGCAGGACAACCGCAACAACAACACCAACAAGACGCCGCCGGGCGAGCTGCCCCTGGACCAGGAGTACCGGCGCCAGGACATCGACCACCACCGGCGCCGAGCCGCCCACCACTCCCACTCCCACTCCCACCACCGGCACCGGAAAGCCAACGGGCCGGACGGCGGCGGGGAGGCGGGCCAGCCCTTGGAGACCCGCATGGAGCGCGGCTTCAGCTGCACGTCCCTGGGCAACACCGCGGAGGCCCAGCAGGGGGAGGAGCGGCACGGCCACCGGAGCCACCGGGGCCACCGGCACCGGAGCAACCGGGAGGCCCGCAGCGCGTCGCCGCACAGCGCCGGGGCGGCGGCGGCGGAGGGCGAGCACCGGCGGTCCCGGCAGCAACGCGGGGAGGGAGAGGAAGGCAAGCGGCACCGATCCAAGGGGACGGAGGCGGAGAAAGGCGAGGAAGAAGGAGGAGGAGGAGGAGCAGGAGGGGAGGGGCGCAAGGCCAGACGGCATCGCCACGGCACCCAGGAGAGGAGCAGAGGGCATCGGCCCAGAAGGTGAGGGCAAAGAGGAGCTTACGCATCTCTGTGGAGGGTCGAAAAACAAGCTGTTTTCAAGGTTTTTAAGGCTTTTCAAGTATTTTTCAAAAGGGTTTTAAGGGGTTTCAGGGGTTTTAAAAGGCTTTTTAATTAATTTTTTTATGAGGATTTAACAAAAATTTTGGAAGGATTTTCAAGGGTTTCCACGGTTTTAAAAAAGGATTTTTAAGGTTGTATTTTTTAAAGGATTTTCAAGGTTTTTTGTAAGGATTTTCATGGATTTCCAAGGTTTAAGGGGTTTCAAGTTTTTCTAAAGGGTTTTCAAAGGTCATCAATGTGTTTTAATGATTTTCAAGGACTTTTTACGCATCTCTGTGAAGGGTGTAGGATAACACGCTGTTTTCAAGGTTTTTTTTCAGGCTTTTCAAGTATATTTTTAAAAGTGTTTTTGAGGGGTTTCAAGGGTTTTAAAAGGCTTTTTAAGTTTTTCCAAAAGAATTTTTGAAAGATTTTCAAGTTTTTTGAAGGATTTTCAAGGATTTCCAAGGTTTAAAAAGAGGTTTTTAGGGGTTTCAAGTTTTTCTAAAGGGTTTTCAAGGGTTATCAATGTGTTCTAAGGATTTTCAAGGACTTTTTACGTATCTGTGTGGTGAAGGTGTTGAATATCAACCTCTAACCAGCCCTAAAAGTTTGTCTTTGAGATGTTAGGAAGCGACTTTCGGCTCGTCGGTAGTTCAGGTGATCGTATCAGCTCCTCGTTGTCCAACGTCAGTGAAATAAAACCACAATAAGTCTGATAGTGTGTCCACATTCCTGTGAAAAGCAGGTGTGCTTTGTGGCAGGTGTACTAGGCCCCTGAAACCGAACGCCTTCCTCGCTGCCGTCGCATGCGTCGTCTTTTCCTTCCTTCGTTCCAGGAAGTCTTCGTTTGGGGTTCAGGCCGTGGATCGGCTGTGTCGGTGTGTGAAGATCTTTTCTCATCCCCTCAGGGAGCACCACAGCACCGGGCCCAGCCTCTCCACCGCGCGGCCCGTCCAGCAGCACAACGAGGACCTGGACAACTTCCGCAACAACAGCAAGCTGGCCGGCGCCCGGGAGCTGCCGTACGGCCTCCTGCCGCCGGACCGCCACCCCGAGCACGTCAACAACCTGCTGAACCGCCGCGACGCCGACACCCTCACCCTGATCCACAGCATGGACAGCCTGATCCTGACCAGCATGGCCAAGCCCGAGTACACCAAGATAGACATGCCGCCCGTGTACCCGTACCCGTCCACCAACGCCATCCTGCAAGGTGAGCACCGCGCCGCACGAGTGCTGGACAGGTGTACAGGGGCACGAACACAATACGTCATACAAACAGGCCGCGTCGAGGGAAAATGTTGATAGTCAATCGTCAACATGTCTTTGAGTAATATCTGTATTGGATATAAGAAGCAGGTAATTAACCAATAGAACACCAAACTATTTGTAGGCTCTTTCCTCGAAATGTCCTCAAACTATAAAGTGTGTCTCTGCAGCCACGAGGGCTGTTTAATAATGTTGTGTTATAATAAAGCAACACATGTGAGATGTTGTTCAGATGTGTAAATATCAGTCTACATGTTTCTGGTTCAGAGGAAATGAAGATGACTCACAGAAAGAAATGAAAAGGTTTCAGGTCCAACTATAAAAAAATGACTTTCAGGATGATTATTAGTTTAAATGAAGCAGCTGTAAAGTCACAACTCTAACAAAACATAACACAACATGTGAACATTCAACACGTGAAGGTTCTCTCTAAAGGTTGACTTTGATAAAGTGAAGCAGAACAAAGTTAGAGAGAGTTTAGAACAGAGAACATTCAGGCGAGGACCCAATGGCTCCAATGGCCCCAATGGCCCCATTGAGGCCATTGAGGCCATTGAGTCTATTTTAATTTTAATGTCACTTTAAATACAGCCGTTTTGGAGCTATTTCTTCATGAAACAAGCTATGATTTACAGTTTTAAATAACAAGCGATCAGTCTTGGTTTCTAAAAGGTTGTGCTCCTTATAAGTATCAGCACAAAACAAAAAGAAATCCAGTCTCGTTCCTGCAAAACGACGATGCGTTCACTGACCTCTTTCCGTCTCTCTCTCTCTCTCCGTCCACTCTGTCCATTCTTTTCTTCTTCTCTCGCCGTTCTTTTTCTTGCTGCAGTGAACAAGAACGCCAACACGGACCAGAAGAAGAACGAGGAGAAGAAAGAGGAGGAGGACGAGGGCGGGGACGAGGACGGCCCCAAGCCCATGCCGCCCTTCAGCTCCTGCTTCGTCCTGTCCACCACCAACCCGTGAGTGCTGGTCTGCAGCGTGACGTCACTCCTCTTCCATCTGGGTGCCTCTCTGGGTTTGATGCCAGAGTGGCAGACAACCCTCCTACTCAAACACCAGAACAGGACAGTTGGTGTCCACCATGTCATTCATGTATTTCACTGCTCTTGTGAGCCTCAGACCTCAACGTCCATCTCCAAACCAGATGGTCCACATGAGTAAAGTTTTCACCATCACACTTCAGTTCTTCAGCTTTATTATCAGTTTACACTTCAGTCTGATGACAATGACGCCTCGTTAAATAGAGAGCTGGGATTGTTCTGCAGGTTTTGATGTGACACATGGGTTTGAACCCATTCTGACACATTTTCAGCTTCTTCACAAGTTCTGCCATTAGATGTCCTTCACTTCTCTTTTTCTGGCCGTTTTGAGAGTTTATGAAATGTGAAGCTCCAGATCCTCAACCAGAACAGTTCCATAGCTTCTCACCAGCAGAGCTGTTTTCAAGGGTTTTTAAGGCTTTTCAAGTATTTTTTAAACGGGTTTTAAGGGTTTTCAAGGGTTGTAGAGGGGGTTTCAATGGTTTTAAAAGGGTTTCATAAGGGTTTTTAAGTTTAAAATTTTTTTTAAAGGATTTTCAAGGAGTTCCAAGGTTTAAAAAAGGGGTTTTAAGGGTTTTCAAGTTTATTTAAAGGATTTTCAAGGTTTTTTAGAGGGGGGTTGAAGGTTTTCAAAATTTTTTAATTTTTTTTTAAAATGTTTTTTTAAGGACTTTCAAGGTTTTTTGTAAGGATTTTCAAGGATTTCCAAGGTTTAAAAAAAGGGGTTTTAAGGGATTGCAAGTTGTTCTAAAGGGGTTTCAAGGGTTATCAATGTGTTTTAAGGATTTTCAAGGACTTTCAAGGGTTTTCTACTCCTCCATTAGTCTTCTAAAGCGATTACAAACACAAAGTACCATCAGAACACTGCAGTGATGCTGGAAATGGACCTCTATACACTATGAAGATATTTCATTAAGAACCAGACGTTTACACCTAGAATAGTCTTTCACCACATTAACAATGAAGAGCGTGTATTTATGATTCATTTCATGTTGTCTCCATTTAAAATCAGAGCTTTTCTTTGATAAATAAGGACATTTCCCAGTGACCCCAAACCGTTGATCGGTGGTGTATCTCATACATAAGAGCCTTTAAAAGGTGAATTTAAGAAATGATCTGAAGTCAACAGAAAGGCCTCAGACCCTGAGGGTTTAAACCCTTTGTCTCGCCTGCATCAGGTTCCGCAGGTGCTGCCACTACATCCTGACTCTGAAGTACTTTGAGTTCAGCATCCTGTCCGTCATCGCCATGAGCAGCATCGCCCTCGCCGCCGAGGACCCCGTCTCCCCCGAGTCGCCCCGAAACAACGTGAGGCATCGCGTCGCACGACCGCGAGCTAAACCCTCCCAGAGGCCGGTCCAGGACCAGGTCCACGTGTCAACGGGGATTTAGTTTAGTTAGTGAAGGGGTTAACAGGGTGATGATAGTACAAACGTTTAGTTTCTTCCATCTTTAAAAAGTGGTGATGTGTGATTTCTTTCCAATCAAAACACCACAGGTTATTTATATATACATATGTTTTCAATAAGAAGATGATGTATGAAAAGCAGATGTTTTGGGTGAAGCAACATAGATATATGTAAATATATGTACAGTTCAGTGTGCTGTGTATTGATTATGAGTCAGTCCAGCACACAGCTGCGTCTCAGGATTGTAATCCACTCAAAGTCCACTTACTCTCTTTTCTTAGCGTTCCACTTTCAACCAGACGAAAAGGGTAAAAACAAAAGATCTGAAGACGCAAATAGAGCGAATAGATTATTCTGTTGTGATCAGGGGAAACTGGATTTAGAGAGTAAATTGTGAAAATTGTTTGTTTTGAAAATGGAAACAAGATTAAGATTGGGATTAGGCTGCTCGGTGTGTGATTGTTTGTCTCTCTCTCTGTGTTAATCTCTCCTGCTGTGTTTTCTCTCTCTCTGATTCATCTCCATCTTCCTGCTGCTCGTCCTCTGATAATTATACCTCACGCTGTTGTGTTGCTCTGCAGGTGCTGCGTTATTTTGACTACGTTTTCACAGGCGTCTTCACGTTCGAAATGTTGATCAAGGTAACAACGTATCACCGTGTGTGAGTGTGTGTGTGTGTGAGTGTGTGTGTGTGAGTGTGTGTGTGTGTGTGTGTGTGTTTACGATGCCTTGGTTTTGGCATAATTGTATGATGGTCTTTTTGTTCTGTGTACTTATCATATGGATGTTTTGTGTGTCTGCGAGTGCGTTGTTGCTTCATGCATCGAGGGCTCAGTCTCAGAGTCCAATATGGCGACGAAAGAAAAGATGGTTCCATTTAGTCTGTACGGGGTTTCTGATCCCCCAATAAATCATGACATTTGGCCTATTTTGATATTTGTTTTATATATATATATATATATATATATATATATATATATATATATATATATATATATATATATATATATATATATATAAAGTAAATCAAAAGAGCTAGTGTTTGTCGCGGCTCGTCTCGTGTGGTCGGGGTCCAGCTGCTTTTTAATAAAAGGTGCTGATTTTTAGTTTTTCTTTATCTGTGCTGGATGTTTTTGAAGTGCAGGTGTTTGTGTGTTTGTGTGTTTGTCATTGTCTTTACAGGTTTAATTGTTGTGGATTCCTTGTTTGTATTTTGGGGTTTTGAGTTTGCTAGATTTTCTTTATTTTCTCCTGTTTTTACGTCGTGATGTCGTGTTTTCCGGACCGGACCGGATGGGAAAGAGTAGTTTCCTCCTCTGCAGTAACCAATTTAGGATTTCATGTCGCGTGCGGCGCCGGCCCAGCAGAGAAAAGACAAAGCATGTGACATCGTCCTACTAAAAGTCTAAATCATCATTCGGAAAAATGGAAACCAATAAATGAAAATATGGACCAATTGGCAACGAGCAAGACTTTAACAAGACCGCTCAGATTGGACAGATTATACTATACATGTTCCTGGTTGGCGGCGCCCCCGACTCTGTCTGTCAGTGTGTGTGTGTGTGTGTGTGTGTGTGTGTGTGTGTGTGTGTGTGTGTGTGTGTCTGGGCTTGTTGTGCTGAGTGTGCTCTTTGTGTTCCAGATGGTGGTGCTGGGCCTGTTCCTCCATCAGGGCTCCTACTTCCGCGACTTGTGGAACATTCTGGACTTTATAGTGGTTAGTGGTGCTCTGGTGGCCTTCGCCTTCACGTAAGTGCCCCCCCCCCCCCCCCTTACCTTCCTCTTCATCATCTCCACACCACCCTTCACCCCACCCACAAACACACACACACACACACACATTCCACCATCAACAGAAAGACCCTTGTCGTCCAGCCTTGTGCGTCCGACACACCAGGCGATGCTGATCCTTCTCTCTTAATTTCCCAGAAATCATCACTTCCTGTATTTGTCTTTCTACTACCTTCTCTTCTCACCCTTCCTCCACTTCTCACCCTCCCCCTTTCTTTCTTGAACTATCTTTTTTCTGTGGTCTTTGTCGTTGTCTCCCTGTGTCAACCCTGTTCTCCATTTCCATGTCCAGCTCCTCATTGGCATCGAGTCAGCAGGTCTTTCTCTACGTTTCATCGCCACCTTCATCTGGACAACAGCCCGTAATCCTTAACTCCTTTTTTCCTAAACTTCTGGATGATCATCTCCAACCTAGACTCTAAAAAAGAAACTAAAAATGACTCCTCGTTAAAAAAAAAACTTAACTTTAACATTTTCGCTTTTTCTGTTTCCGGCCATGTTTGGAGGACCTCGGGTCGTACCCTGAGGTCCTCCTCTGAAACCAATGTCACCCTGTTTTCATGAACGTCTTGACTTTTCTGTAGTTCTCAGCGAGGATTGTTTTTTAGAGTGTAGTTTACACTGCCGTCACACCCCACACCTTAAACAACCCCATCCTCCACCTCATTTCCTCCACCTCATGGCCTAATACAATGAAAAGCACCGCCTGCTCCTTCTCAACGTTTCCTTTGTGTTTTTCCCCGACCTCCCTCGCTCTCCTCCCCAATGCCGCTCTGGTGTTTCCACTAACCAGGCCGTGAGTCATCCCTGTTCCTCTTATTCCCCTCCCCCCCTCCCTCCGCCCTCCTCCACCCCTCTAAAAACTTTTGCTCGCCGGCGCTTCACCGCCTCTCAGGCGCTTCGCAGCTTTTGGTTTTCCTGCCGACGCTTCGCCTCCTCCCATGAAGAGCCTCTTCTGTCCTCGTCTTCCTGACATACGGCAAAGGGAGCGAGGCAGCGGTGGATCCTGTTAGCAAAGCTCCCCTGATTCAGTCCCTGTGAATCCTTCACAATAAAAGTCCCCCAGTAATTTTATTCATTTAAAAGCTTTTGTTATGAAGCCGCAAAATCAGATAATATAACAGTAGACCTGTTTTATTTCACAATAAAAGTCCCCCGTCATTTTGTTATTAAAAGCTTTTATTTTGAAGCAGTAAAATAAAATGTCTGTATGTTGGGAACAAGTGTCACCCATTGCTCCCTCGCTTGCTGTTAGCCCCACCCATCCCCAGCCCCCACCCTTGTGTTACCCCCACCCATCCCCAGCCCCCACCCTTGTTACCCTCACCCATCCCCAGCCCCCACCCTTGTGTTACCCTCACCCATCCCCAGCCTCCACCCTTGTTACCCTCACCCAACCCCAGCCCCCACCCTTGTGTTACCCTCGCCCATCCCCAGCCTCCACCCTTGTTACCCTCACCCAACCCCAGCCCCCACCCTTGTGTTACCCTCACCCATCCCCAACCCCCACCCTTGTGTTACCCTCACCCATCCCCAGCCTCCACCCTTGTTACCCTCACCCATCCCCAACCCCCACCCTTGTGTTACCCTCACCCATCCCCAGCCCCCACCCTTGTGTTACCCTCACCCATCCCCAACCCCCACCCTTGTGTTACCCTCACCCATCCCCAACCCCCACCCTTGTGTTACCCTCACCCATCCCCAGCCCCCACCCTTGTTACCCTCACCCATCCCCAGCCTCCACCCTTGTTACCCTCACCCATCCCCAGCCCCCACCCTTGTGTTACCCTCACCATCCCCAGCCTCCACCCTTGTCTGAAAACACCCCCTACAGTCCATAATTAACCCCGTCCACCCTTCCAACTCCTCCACACACACCTTTCAACTCCACCTCCCCAACAACCATTACAGCCAACATCCTGCCTCCAAACCCAACCACACCCTCCCCCGCCTCCGCCCGCCTCTTCATCCCCCCTTCTCTTCCTCTTCCTCTGGGCTGGAGCTCCCTGGCGGTCAGTCCGTGGGGGTGAGGGCGCCCAGACACCTTTAACCCTTTAAGTGCCCAGGCTCTCTGTTCGCCACGGCGAAGACCTCCGCCATGGCTCATCGCCTCGCTGCCACACACCTCCCCTCCTCCTCCTCCTCCTCCTCCTCCTCCTCCTCCTCCTCCTCTTCCTCTCTACACACACACACACACACACACAATCATCTGTCTTTCTGACCGCTTTAACGTTCCCGGAGGTTCAGGTATTTAACTCCCTTTCCTCTGCACGAGCCGGGGGGAGGCAGGAGGGGGGAGGCAGGAGGGGGGAGGCAGGAGGGGGGAGGCAGGAGGGGGGAGGCAGGAGGGGGGAGGCATGCCGAGGGCGGAGCGGTGGAATGATTTGCCATCAGGCTGAGGCGGTGTACGCAAATAAATACATATGAATTAAATATGTATGATACGTGCAACTGGGAGGGGCTGAATGTGTTCTGTCTCTGAGGAGAGAGAGAGAGAGAGAGAGAGAGAGAGAGAGAGAGAGAGAGAGAGAGAGAGAGAGAGAGAGAGAGAGAGAGAGAGAGAGAGAGCTTGCGTGTTCGTCCTCCTCCGTCTGGATGTCCGGTGCATGACGGCATGAACATGAACACGGTCTGCGTGTCCGGGATGTAAAGATGGCCGCCGCGACGGCGAGTTCAGAGCGAAAGCAAAGCCGGCGACACCAACAGATGCAGAACCTTTATTTCATTATTATTATTATTATTATTATTATTATTATTGTAAATGTCGGTAGTTATTCTTTGTTTCGGCTCTTCTCAGTCTTTCAAAACGTTTCAGAAACTTCATAGTGCATTTTTTAGCATTAAATACTTTGAGTGAAACAGTAAATGTAGCTTTCTGAGAGGCGTACGTCCTCCTCTCAGTCACAATCTAAGAGGTTTGTTGCATAATGTGCAGATTGTAAAGTCTTTTGACACAAATCTGTGTTATTGGGGAATAAAATGATAAATTTACTTTGACACAAATTCAGTCAGAAGTCGGTGAAGGAGGAGCGTCCGGCCATTTTTGGCGTCGGTCATTTCTTGGAACTTCTTGTTTGATGGTTTTTTTGGTTGACGGAGAGAAAAAAAATAGAATTTTGCGAACTTATCCTTTAACTTGAGGCGATGAAAAAGTCCAAAAGAAGGTACCAGAGTGAGCTGGTGTAGTACTGAACAGGACATTTTCACTTTAGCGGCTCATCCGGCAGTAAAAGTGAAGACTTCTCACTTTGAACACCTCAGTGTTGAATACTGAGCGTCGGTCACAGTCGTCTTCGTCGCGATGAAGGTGCACACGCAGGTGTTTGGGTGGGAGGGGCTTCCAGGAGACGGCGGGTTCGGGTTCACCGTGACGTTCAGGATTCACTGCAAAAGTAACGACTGCGTTTCTGAACCGAAACGCTGAATTTACAAACGCTGCGTTCGCAGCAAAAGCGTTGGGAATCTGTCGCGCGGACGCTACATACGCTCCTTCATTGTTTGAAGCTCGCTCGCGTCTCCTCTCGCAGCGGAAACAAAGATGGAGGACGGATCACGAGCTCAATCAAACCGAAATGTCACAACAACAACAACAAGTTGGACAAACTAAATCACTCCACTGCTGCACCCTCCACAGCATGACTCCCCGCCGAAACAAGGACGCATCCTTCCCTCCTTCACCCGTCTCCTCACTTCCTTCATCGCCCCTCTATATATATACGTTTCAGCTTCTTCTCCTTCCTCTCCTCTTTTCTCTTCTCCTTCCTTCATCTCCTCTCCTCCTTTCTCCCCTCCTCTGCTTCCTCTCCTCCTTCACCACCTCCTCTCCTTCTTTTTGCCTCCTTGCTCCCACCCATCTGCTCCAGGGCTGAGCTACATTAAGGTTTTGCTTGAAGGAGTGAAGTCCACACACACACACACACACACACACACACACACACACACACACACACCTTTGAAACGTTGACGCATGTCATTGTTTCAGAGCAGGTGCTCCACGGCTTCCTAATTGTTCTTTAAGGGTTTTAAAGGCAACAATTGTGCTTCTGGCCCCTCCCCCTTCCCATCGCCCCAAGAGAATGAAACGCCTCCACGAGAATGCCTTTATTTCTATTGAGGGTGTGTGTGTGTGTGTGTGTGTGTGTGAGTGTGTGTGTGTCAGGAAAACCTGGAACCGGCCACTTGTTAAGATGTAACGCCTTTCCCCCCCCCCCCCCCCCCCCCCCCCCCCCCCCCCCCCCCCCCCCCGCTGTGCAGATGTGCATGCAAAAGAGCTTCTGATAGGATCCAGCAGCTGATTGCAGATCTAATGGGGGCACTTTGCGCCGCCGGCCGGTCTAGTTGATCATTACGGTGCGATAAGATAAGAATCGGTGTAAATGGATGCGGCGATTGAGTTTCCTCCTCCGACCGTGAAGGTAATTCTTCACGGAGCCGAAGACGGCCAGGAGGAGCCGCACGCCGGGTTCAGCCACGGGGCGCCAGGAGGGACAAAAAGGGTTTTTAATGGCCGCTGCAGGTCTGATGAAAAGCACGTCCTTAACCCGAGAACACTCACGATAAACACAGTGACGTCACTGACGACGGGTGTATTGCACCCGATGTGACGTACCTTATGAAATATACTTCTCCTCACAATATGTTCATATACACAAGGCAAGCTGAAGTATTGAAGTACTTTTATTTCAGTAGAACTTTCATCAAACCATGAACAGGTTTAATGAGGGATCCTGAAAAAAGACAAAGAAAAATTTGGGAATCATCAATAAAATATGATTAAAAATATAAATAATGGAGCTATGAAGACACGCCCACCTTCAATAGGACACGCCCACATTCAACAGGACACGCCTACTTTTAATAGGACACACTTACCTTCAATAGGACACACCTACTTTTAATAAGACACGCCTACTTTTAATAAGTCACGCCTACTTTTAATAGGACACGCCCACCTTCAATCATATCTGCATTCTAAAAGCTAGTCTGAAGTCACTGGGTGTCACTGGGTGTTACTGGGTGTCACTGGGTGTTACTGGGTGTTACTGGGTGTCACTGGGTGTTACTGGGTGTTGGTGTTTGGGGGCGGGGTTAAGCAGGTGTGTCCATCTTGCTGTCCTTTCTTCTTTGTCTGTCTCTCATGTGGATGTGTTTTTCCCTGTTTCTTCCAAACCCCTCTCTCCCCGTCTCATGTCTGTCTCTCTATATCAATGTGTGTCTCTGTGTGTGTGTCTGTTTGTGTGTCTGTGTGTGTGTCTTTCTTTCGATGTGTTTTCCTCCTCTCCTTCCCTCCTCCTCTTCCTCTTCTTCTGTCTTCTGTCCCTGTCTTTCTTTCTCTCGCTGTCGCCACCTCCGGTGAAACTCGACAGGAGCAGCACCCGGTAAAGTTCTTCCTCTGTCCTCTTCCTCCTCCTCCTCCTCCTCATCCCTCGCTCTGTCCCCAGCTCTCCACCACCGGAATCAGATTGGCTTCTCTCTCTTTCTTTCTTTTGTTCTTCTGTCCGTTGGTGCTCATCCTCGCCGTGTCGTAGCTCGCCTCCCTCTCTTCACCTCCTCCGAGTCTCTCCATCCAGAAAGAGTCCATGTAAAGATCTGAAGACGCTTGATTCCACTTTTTCTAAAAGATTAACGACACAAACATCAAAGTGAAGCTCCGATAGTCCGTCTTTTAGATTTGTGCCCCGAAGACTGCCCCGAAGACTTTAAAGGTGACGGTGGTCTTCTTCTTCTTCTTCTTCTTCTTCGACAAAGAACCCTTTTATCGCCACCTTATAGTCCCAGCGGGTGTCGAGGGGCTGATACCCAACTCGTAGGTATTGTGTGTGTGTGTGTGTGTGTGTGTGTGTGTGTGTGTGTGTGTGTGTGTGTGTGTGTGTGTGTGTGCCGCCGGGCTTCAGTCCTCTTACCACTGCGTCCGTCCCGCTTCACTTCCAGAGGAGGAAACTTCTATTGATTATGGATCTGGACTCTCTCTCTTCGCCTCGATCAATCAGCCTCCAGTTGAATTATCTTTGCGTTGTGTGTGTGTGTGTGTGTGTGTGTGTGTGTGTGTGTGTGTGTGTGTGTGTGTGTGTGAGTGTGTGAGTGTGTGTTTTTCGGCCACGGGGAACCGAGTTCATGAGGCCTTGATGGACGAGCCTCTCTTGGCGAGCGTCCAGCCGCCTCGCGCTGCCTTTCCTTATTTAGTTTAGCTATTTCCAAAATGGCCGACCCACTTACAGTAAAGACGTTTACTCCCTGGACGGCTCCGCCCCGATTTGGTTTACGACCAAACAAATCAACTAAATAACACGGCGGCAGACATTTTGCCTTCATCCACTCCCCCCCCCCCCCCCCCCCCTCCCCCATCCGGCCGCCTCGCTCGACGCCGTCGCTGCAACGTGTTTCTGCGCCGCGGCGCCGCGATGTCGCCCCCCGCAGGACGGCGGCATCGCGGCGTCTCACGCGGCCTCCGGTTCCCCCAGCGAGTCGAGAGGAGAAACCACAGCGCCGCTCCTCCTTCCCCAAGGGAACCCGGACGCCGCGTGAAACCGGCCGGAAATCAGTTCATGTCGCGTCCTCCATAATTCAGGATTATATCGACATAATCCCAGCGGCGTCCACGCTCCATGTGTCCGACATCCCACTGCCCTGAAGAACCGACAGAGAGTCCCACTGAAAAAGAAAGAAAGAGGTTTGGCCCGGGCACTCTGCCGGGAGATGCCCGTTCACCACGTCTGATTGTACCATGATGAAGATCATACCTGATGATGATGATGATGATGTCGTCCATGAAACCCGGCGGTCAGGAGGCTGTTGGGTTTCATGTCTGACGCTCGAGAGTTTCTTTTTTTACGGCAGAAGAAGAAACTGTAACGAGCTTTTTTACCAGCTGAGTGTGTGTGTAGAGACACACACTGACACGTGTACACAAACACACTAATACACACACACACACACACACACACACACACACACAGACTGAATAAAGACACACAAAGACTAAAAACACACACAGACAGACTAAAGACACAATTCTCTCACACACACTGGCTAACACACTGTGTGTAGCCTTCATGACAGCGTGTGTGTGTCTCTGGTTGTGAGAAGGTGCAGTCGCAGCGCTCTGACACGCTGTTGTTCTCTGGCCGACCTGCAGGGGCAGCAGCAAGGGCAAAGACATCAGCACCATCAAGTCGCTCCGAGTGTTGAGGGTTCTGCGTCCTCTGAAGACCATCAAGAGACTCCCCAAGCTAAAGGTGAGGAGAACTCTCTCCTGACCACCAGGGGGCGACTCCTCTGGTTGTATAGAAGTCTATGCTTCATGTGTTAAAGCTGCATTCTCTCTCCTGACCACCAGGGGGCGACTCCTCTGGTTGTATAGAAGTCTATGCTTCATGTGTTAAAGCTGCATTCTCTCTCCTGACCACCAGGGGGCGACTCCTCTGGTTGTATAGAAGTCTATGCTTCATGTGTTAAAGCTGCATTCTCTCTCCTGACCACCAGGGGGCGACTCCTCTGGTTGTATAGAAGTCTATGCTTCATGTGTTAAAGCTGCATTCTCTCTCCTGACCACCAGGGGGCGACTCCTCTGGTTGTATAGAAGTCTTTGCTTCATGTGTTAAAGCTGCATTCTCTCTCCTGACCACCAGGGGGCGACTCCTCTGGTTGTATAGAAGTCTATGCTTCATGTGTTAAAGCTGCATTCTCTCTCTTGACCACCAGGGGGCGACTCCTCTGGTTGTATAGAAGTCTATGCTTCATGTGTTAAAGCTGCATTCTCTCTCCTGACCACCAGGGGGCGACTCCTCTGGTTGTATAGAAGTCTATGCTTCATGTGTTAAAGCTGCATTCTCTCTCCTGACCACCAGGGGGCGACTCCTCTGGTTGTATAGAAGTCTATAGAAGTGACTCTACTTCTCTCTTGATGTATTCCCTCAGTAAACATTGTAAACATGAGTTTATGTCTCAATCTCTAGTTTCTAGTCTTCTTCTATACAGCCTAATGTTCATTTAGTACATTATGGTCTGTTGGAGTCAAACAGACCATAATAAGGGGAGCTTTAGGGGCGGGGCTACCAGGTGATTGACAGCTCTCCATCGTGCCTGCAGGCGGTGTTCGACTGCGTGGTCAACTCTCTGAAGAACGTGCTGAACATCTTGATCGTCTACATGCTCTTCATGTTCATCTTCGCCGTGGTCGCCGTGCAGCTCTTCAAAGGTCGCTTCTTCTTCTGCACGGACGAATCCAAAGAGTTTGAGCGGGACTGCAGGTCTGTTCCATATGGAAGTCCATTCCCACAACACAAAAAAACAAACAATTAGGAGCAAAAAAAAAAACATTTGGTCAAATAAATAAAATTAGGACGAAAAAAAGAAATTGGGACGAAAAAAAAATTTAATAAAAATTAGGACCAAAAAATAAATAAATAAATTAGGACCAAAAAAAAATGAGGACAATAAAAAAAATATTTAAAAAAAATCTTTCTTTTTTCCTTTTTTTTTGTTTTTTTTTGTTGACGAAAATAAAATAAAACATGTAAGCAATATGTTATTTCATCACTTTGGTTTGACAATACCTTCATTTAAATGTAAACATGTATTGTTCGTACAACAAAACAAGTACAAGTCACAAAATAGTCCGAAAGGTTTTTTTTTTCGTTGCCTTTTTTTAAGTCAACAGAAAAAAAAGTTGATTAATTAAAAAAAAAAAAAAAAAATCTCCTAATTTTTTTTATTTTGGTCCTAATCCTTTTTTTTTGTCCTAATTGTTTTTTTGTTTGGAAAATGATAACAGGGTTCCAGACAGAGACATGAACCCTTGTGTGTCCTCAGAAAGCCTTTTTCATGAAGGGAGTTCACATTTCTGACAAAAACATAAATCACTTAGTTATTCAGCTGAGCAGATGCTGCCACCTGGTGGAGATAACGGGGGATTTAAATGAATTCTGAAGGCTGTTCTTGTTGTGTGCGTGTGTGTGTGTGTGTGTGTGTGTGTGTGTGTGTGTGTGCGTGTGTGTGTGTGTGTGTGTGCGTGTGTGTGTGTGTGTGTGCGTGTGTGTGTGTGTGTGTGTGTGTGTGTGTGTGTGTGTGTGTGTGTGTGTGTGTTCCTCTAGGGGCGAGTACTTGGTATATGAGAGAGACGAGGTTAAAGCTCAGAAGCGGGAGTGGAAGAAGTACGATTTCCACTACGACAACGTGGCTTGGGCCCTGCTCACCCTCTTCACTGTCTCCACTGGAGAGGGGTGGCCGCAGTAAGTCCTCACACACACACACACACACACACACACACACACACACACACACACACACACACCTCTGAACTTCTTCATAATAACTGTGTGTAACTCTGAAGCAGCGGTTTAAAAGAAGAAAAAGTGTTTTAACACCAAAACTCTATAAATTCATACAACATATTAAATCAAGTCCTCTAGTCCTGTAGCTTTCTGTTAGCATCTCTTGTGTTAGCTTTCTGTTAGCATCTCTTGGCTTAGCTTTCTGTTACCATCTCTTGGCTTAGCTTTCTGTTACCATCTCTTGTGTTAGCTTTCTGTTAGCATCTCTTCTGTTAGCTTTCTGTTGGCATCTCTTCTGTTAGCTTTCTGTTAGCATCTCTTGTGTTAGCTTTCTGTTAGCATCTCTTATGTTAGCTTTCTGTTACCATCTCTTGGCTTAGCTTTCTGTTGGCATCTCTTGTGTTAGCTTTCTGTTAGCATCTATTGTGTTAGCTTTCTTTTAGCATCTCTTGTTTTAGTTTTCTGTTAGCATCTCTTGGCTTAGCCTTCTGTTAGCATCTCTTGTGTTAGCTTTCTGTTAGCATCTCTTGTGTTAGCTTTCTGTTAGCATCTCTTGTGTTAGCGGGTCGGTTTTGCCGACTTAAATCAGCTTTAAAATACAGTAAAACAAAGATCTATCATCAAGCTGTTCCTCATCTCTTGGTGACCTTGTTAGTCCTTAACCATGAACATATTGTTGTGTGTTGTAATATTCATGGTGTTTTAATTTAGTGGGGAAAAAAAGGTTTCTGTTTTGTTGAAACATCAAATATTAACACATATGTTCTTATTCTCCTCTGTCCTCTCGCAGGGTGTTAAAGCACTCAGTGGACTCCACCTATGAGAATCAGGGCCCTAGCCCGGGTTATAGGATGGAGATGTCCATCTTTTACGTGGTGTACTTCGTTGTCTTCCCCTTCTTCTTCGTAAACATCTTTGTGGCTCTCATCATCATCACCTTCCAGGAACAGGGGGATAAAATGATGGAGGACTACAGTTTAGAAAAGAATGAGGTGAGCAGTGTGTGTGTGGGATGCTATGTGCAACATAAGCTAGCTAACAAAGCTAATATTGGTAGCTAGTTCAACACATTTAATAGAAACTTAACACATTTAATAGAAAACTAAACTACATTTTGGAAAAGAATGAGTTGAGAAGTGTGTGGGATGCTATGTGTGATGTAAGCTAGCTAACAAAGCTAATGTTTGGTAGCTAGTGTTACACATTTAATTCTTCTCTCGGTCCGTGCAGACACTGTGAAGCTTCTTGAAGAGCTAACGTCATGTGGTCGTGACCCTCTCCTCTCTCCCTCCTCCCCTCAGAGAGCCTGTATAGATTTCGCCATCAACGCTCGGCCTCTGACTCGCCACATGCCGAAGAACAAAATGAGTTTTCAGTATCGCATGTGGCAGTTCGTGGTGTCTCCGCCCTTCGAGTACAGCATCATGGCTCTGATTGCACTCAACACCATCGTCCTCATGATGAAGGTACCAGCTTTCTTTTTCTGGAAGGAGCCGGGAAAACACAACCTGTCTTTGACCACAGGGGGCGCCAAACCGGTCAAAGATGAACGCAAATAATTCTGCAGAACCAAAACGACGTTCAACACAGTCTTAAATATGTTTACATTAATCGTGGATTCAAAAACTATATGCATGAAGTGACTCAATACGACCCGCTGTGCAGCAGGCGTGGAAAACGTTTTCAGATCCTTTGCTTTTGGAAATGTTTCCACACTGTAAAAAAAGTAAAGCATGTGTGTATTATCAAGTACTGAAAGTAAAAGTATTGGACGTGCAATGCATCATATTCTGCAAGATCTTGCAAAGCAGAGCTGGAAGAGTTAATAATTACAGTTAATATCAAACTCACTCTTGCAGTGTTTCACGTCACGACGGCAAATTCAATGCAAAAATTCTCAAACTTCCTGAGGACATTTTCTTTCCGCTCTGCACTGGTTTGAGTGCCACGCCCGGTGGTTTTGCTGGTCTTCTTCTCTGTTAACTGATTACCAAAAACTGAGCTAAGGCGCCTAAAACGCACGTCAAACATTTAAAAAATACGCTTCAAATTTTCCACCGTAAAGACTCTGATACGTCGATTGTGAGCGACGGTTTTCTCGGCTAGAATCACGAAGGGAAATCGTTGATGCGGCTTTAATTTCCTGCTTTTGCATCACATGTTTTCTCTCGCTGGTCTCTCGCTCATCCCAGCATGTGTTGTCTTCCCGTGTCTGTAGTTTGACGGCGCGTCGAAGACTTACGACGAGGTGCTGAAGAACCTCAACATCGTGTTTACCACCTTCTTCTTCTTGGAATCAGTCCTGAAGGTCATCGCTTTCGGCCCTCTGGTAAGGCCGGGGGAGGAGGGGCGCAGAAGAAAAACATCCACATGTTCTTCATCTAGGTCGACGGTCGATACGCTTCAGCATTTCTCCCTATTATTCATTCATAAAGCAGGTTATTTTTGGGATGCAGAGCGCGTTCGGGCCCGTCCCTGAAAGACCCAGCGCCTCCTCCGAGAGGGGCGTGGCCCTTTTTTCGGCCTGCAGTGACCCGGGACGACCCGATTGGCCGAACCCTGTTACCGTCTCCTCATTTGGGGCTCAACGTCTCTCACTTCTGTCTCTCTCTTCTCCCAACAGAATTTCTTCAAAGACGCCTGGAACATTTTTGATTTTGTGTCCGTCCTCGGGAGCGTCACTGACATTTTAGTGACAGAACTCGGGGTAAGTGCCGCGGAGGGTTCGGGCCACGCTTCACTTGATCGGTTGAAACGGGTTCGGCGGACTTTAGCTGTCAATGTCTCGACCGGCCTCTGCGTAGATCTTGGTTTTCTTTCGGTTTCCCTTCGTCTGTTCTCAGTTGTTTTGTGTCGTCGTTCTTTTTGGCCCTCACAAACGGGCAGAACCTTAACCCAAAGTCACCATTTGCACGTTTCCATCTATTCATTAGTAGAAGTTTAGAGATTAGCATCAACACGGGAGCAGAAGATGTTGAATTAAAGTCTTCAAACCTTTTAATCTATCGGCCTGAAAGCAAATAAGTGTGTTTTATGAACAATTTAACTACATTTGTTGTACATTCCTGATTCTGAAGAATTTACCAATAGTTTGTTGATCCTTTGCGAGCACCAATTGTCCGGTTTGCTTTGTCAGGTTTAACTCTAATACATTTGATATAATTCATCTGGTAATCCGCTTACAAACGCTCCAAATTTCTCTTTTAGGCGGCAAACCTGTCACACGACTTAATTGTCCAGTTTCCGAGTCGTTGTGCGACATTTCTCTTTCACACGCCACCAATCGTGAAATGATCAGAAAGACCACATTTTAAATCTCAGCCCCAATTTCTGCAAACACAACCGATGAACACGCTCAGCCTGGGGTTAGGAATTTGTCCCGTTCACAGATGTTGTGTCAATAACGTGTTGTTTTCATGTTCATATCACTGTTAACTCTGATTTTTGTCTTTTCTGTGTCTGTTATTATTCTACACATAAAGCCTAGTATGATTATAGAAACATAAGACTCAATATTTGTGGAAGTTCAGCCCCTCTCTGTCGTCCTCTCGTGTGTTTTTCTTGACCTGCCAGTTGGATTCTGCGTCCGTGTTTTGGGTTGTGAACCTATAAAACATCTCCGGCGCGACCAGAAGTTCTCATTTCACAGCGACTGGATTTGGAGATGAAGTCCGCTGATTGCTGCCAAACAACTGCGATCTCAGATGATTAAAGACGCCCGCCGGCCGCGCTGGACCTTCTCCATTAGCGTTCCCGCCGGACGTTAATTGTCATGGGTGAACTGATCGTTTCAGACGTCCGATTGATTCTCCGTCGGCTGGCAGCAGCAGAACCTGCTGCTTCAGCACAGTTGAAGATGTTGTTAGTGTTGGCTCGTGATCACATGATGGCGGCAGGTTGCGACGCTTCCCTTGTGGGCGAAGCCAGAAAAACAGCTGTTAGTGCAGCCGGTTCTATCGGATGACAATCCCCTCATAAGCTAAGCTAGTAGCTACCGAACCAGAACCAGATCCTTTAAGTGAAACCTGCACGAGAGCCAAATATTTAAATGAGCAGAAATGAAGACTCAGCGAGATGCCATTGTGGGCATTTAACCAAAAAGCCAAACTTTTAATGTCCGGACACTATTGACGTGTTAAGCCACGCCCCGAAGAGGTTAATTGGTTCATATCTTCTAAACGCAATGAGATATCAAAAAGGGAAAGATATCGTTTGCTCACATTGAACCAATGATGATCCACGGGAAGTTTTGTAAGAATCGGACCGAGTGTTTAGGAGAAGTGGGCAAGAATATGTTTTATTACCGAATTCAAAATGGCGGAAAATCAAACTAGGCGCTTTTTAATGCCACGATGGACGGACCGCGGCGTGCGAAACCTTCCACAGAGACCCGTCGGGTTTTCTTTTAGTTTTTTTTCCGGCGCCGGAGAGGGGCTTGAACCGATGTCCTCATGTCGCTTCTCTGAACTGTTTGTCTGACTTGAAGTTGTGTTTCACTTGCCTCCCTGATGACACCCGTAATGACTCCGTCTCCCTCTTCTATCTCTTTACATGCTTTCTTTAAAAACCTCTCTACTTTGTTGGCGCCCTACGCCCCCCTCCTCCCCTCCCTCCCCCCTCCCCTCCCCACCCCCTCCCCCTCTGATGACTAAAAAAAATAATCCATCCAATCAAAATGCACTATGAAATCCTTCATCGTGTTCTCTCCATCCGTGCTGCGCCATGCCATGTGGTGGTGGTGCTGTGATGATGGTGGTGGTGCTGTGATGATGATGATGATGATGATGATGGTGTGCCATGCCCCCCCCTCCCTCTCCACCACCTCCCCTCCCCACAAAAAAAATGTCTCTCACCCACTCACAATCTACTCCAAATTACAACAACAAAAATGACAAATTACAAAACTCAAACTCCCTCCCCATTCATCTTTCTACATCTTGGCACATGTAGAATCTGGTTGGTTTGTAATTTATCTCTCAAAGCTTTCTGCTGCATCTTCACTGGTCATGCCCCCCCCCCCCCTCCCTCCATCCCATAACCCCACCCCCCCACCATGACCAGCCTCAACCCTCGACTCCCAGTGCATGTGCTTCCTGGATGACAACACAGAGATGATCATGATTATTGTAATACATGTTTGTTTTTTTCCACATTCTTTATTTTTAAAAACAAACACACACAGAATATTTAATTTTGCTAATTTTCCAATCCGGATGGATTTGGTAAAATTGATTAAACTGCTTATAACAACTCAATTCAACGGTCAATTCACATGTTTTTTTTTGTAGTGCAACTAAATGTGAGTGGATGTGCTCGGCCCCCTGCTGGCCGCCTGCCGGTCTGCATGTCGGCCGGTCCTTTCCCTCTGAAAAACACAGTGAATACGTTTGCTGCACATGCTGAACCACGCCTGCACCGAGGCTGCTCTAGTCCCTCACCTCCTCCCTCCTCGCCTCCTCGCCTCCTCGCTCCCTCCTCTCCACGCTCCTCTTCCCGCCTTGCTTGTCAACCACTGGACGTCTGGTTCTCAGCAGGAAGTCTGGCTGTTGTCCCGTCACAATTATTCCTCTCCGCGACGAGCGTCTGGAACCCAGGAGTCCAGGTCGAGTTGTGTTGGTTCAGTTTCACACTCGCGTTCGAGTCTTCTCTCTGGTCAGCTCTTGATTCCTCTTGAGAGACTTTAACTCCTCTGTTCATGTTCCTGCTTCTTCTCCAGCGGCTGAAGGCCGTTTCTGCTCAGTGGACTAAACGTCTTTATCCTCAGAACGCAGGAACCTCAAGACACTGAGGAGCTGCTGCTGGAGAATGGAGCTTAACTTAACTAGACTTAGCTTAACTAGACCTAACTTAACTAGGTTTAACTTAACTAGACATAACTAAATGAGACTTAGCTTAACTACGCTTAACTAGACTTAGCTTGACTAGACCTAACTTAACTAGGTTTAACTTAACTAGACATAACTTAATGAGACTTAGCTTAACTACGCTTAACTAGACTTAGCTTAACTAGATCTAACTTAACTAGACTTAGCTTAACTAGACCTAACTTAACTAGGTTTAACTTAACTAGACTTAGCTTAACTAGACTTCACTAGACTTAGCTTATCTACCTAATTTAACTAGGTTTAACTTAAGTAGGCTTAACTTAACTAGATGTAACTTACTTAGACTTATCTTGACTACGCTTAGCTTAACTAGACTTAGCTTAACTATACCTAACTGAACAAGACTTAACTTAACTTGACCTAACTTAACTAGGTTTAACTTAAGTAGGCTTAGCTTAACTAGACCTAATTTAGAACCGGAGAAGAGAAAAATCAAAGTGTGAAACTGTACCGAGTTCATCCGACCAGCCAAAACATTTTTATAGTCGCAGACGACCTCCAGACTGAGTGTGTGTGTGTGTGTGTGTGTGTGTGTGTGTGTGTGGTTGACAGGCACAGTGCACTGTGCTCCATCCTGTGTGGCCTGCTTGCCCCCAACGATCAGTGCATTTGGTTCTTAAAAAAAGAAAAAAGCCTCCTGCTGTACCAGATTGGATGATGACCTTACAGAATTATGATTTTTCTTATTTCCTCTCTTTTATTCCTTCTTTCGTCTTTTCTTTTGACTTCTTTCCCTCCTTTTTGTCCTCCTCTCATTTAAACCCACGAAGAGCCGTTACGTTTGTGTTGGTTATGATTCGTTGGGTTTGGCCCCGCCCCTCTTTGACCTCTCTTTCCTGGTTTCTTTGTGTTGAGCTGGAGGAGGCGTGGCCTGTGGGTGAAGCTGACCTCTCTCTCTCTCTGCTAGAACAACTTCATCAACCTGAGCTTCCTGCGGCTCTTCAGGGCGGCTCGCCTCATCAAGCTGCTGCGGCAGGGAGAGACCATCCGCATCCTGCTGTGGACCTTCGTCCAGTCCTTCAAGGTGAGGACGCACGCCGGCATGGAGCACCTGAAGGTCACACATCAAGGTCACACATGAAGGTCACACATAAAGATCACACATTAAGGTCACACATAAAGGTCACACACCTCAAGGTCACACCTCAAGGTCACACATAAATGGCACACACCTCAAGGTCACACATGAAGGTCACGCATGAAGGTCACATCTGCAGGTCACACATAAAGGTCACACACCTCAAGGTCACACATAAAGGTCACACACCTCAAGGTCCCGCATGAAGGTCACACGCCTACAGGTCAAACATCTGAAGGTCATGCATGAAGGTCACACATAAAGGTCACGTATGTAGGTCACACACATCAAGATCACACACCTAAAGGTCATGCCTGAAGGTCACGCATATGAAGGTCATAAACCTGAACGTTACACCTGAAGGTTTCACATGAAGGTCACAGCTGAAGTTCACACACCTGAAGGTCAAACTTGAAGGTCACACACCTGAAGGTCACACAATGGTGATGGACACCTCTTCTTCCTCCTGCAGGCTCTGCCCTATGTGTGCCTCCTCATCGCCATGCTCTTCTTCATCTACGCCATCATCGGCATGCAGGTGAGTTTCCTGCAACTTTTAGTTCATAGTTTCATGTTTTCATCAAGTTACAATTCTTAAACTCCTCCATCTTTCTTTCTGCGTGCAGTTGTTTGGTAACCTGAACCTGGACGAAGAGGGCGACAGCGCCATCAACGAGCACAACAACTTCAGGACCTTCATCATGGCCCTCATGCTGCTCTTCAGGTGAGGCAGCGAGCTCTGGCGCTGCGTTCACAGCAAAAGCGTTGCGAACTCGATGGAGTTTGATGTTCTGACATATGTGGAAGTTTCTCAACGACTATAAAGCAGAGGCGCGAGTTACGTTCGCAACGCTTTTGGCGTGAACGCAGCATTACGCAACAATCGGCTTCTGATTGTGGAGATTTCCCATGTTCCCAAAAGCAGCCACAGAGTGGTGGATGGCCTCGCTCTCCATTGAACGCATCTTTCTCTCCATTGAACGCTACCTCTGCTCACGCAGGAGTGCGACGGGCGAGGCGTGGCACGACATCATGCTGGCTTGCCTCGGCGGGAAGGAATGCGACCCGGCCTCCGGGAACACCGAGCCCGAATGCGGCAGCACCTTCGCCTACACCTACTTTGTGTCCTTCATCTTCCTCTGCTCCTTCCTGGTGAGAACCCTTAAAAAGCCTCAAACAGTCCAAACATACTCATGAGGTTTGACCCATCTCACATTTGTTAACTTTATTCATAAAACACGACATCACACATCTGTAGCAGCACCCGCTGCCCTTTTGACCAAGAAAAACTTTATTGATTTTGAATGCGCTCGGTTGTTAAACCTGAAACAGAGTCCGACCTGTTAGCGATGAAGCTCGTCCACTTCCTTCTTCTTCTTCGTCCTCGTTCTCCAGATGCTGAATCTGTTCGTCGCCGTCATCATGGACAACTTTGAGTACCTGACCCGGGACTCCTCCATCCTGGGCCCGCACCACCTGGACGAGTATGTAAGGATCTGGGCCGAGTACGACCCAGCCGCCTGGTGAGTGGACCGTTACAGAGCGCTACAGGGCACTACAGGGCGCTACCGAGCGCTACCGGGCGCTACAGAGCGCTACAGACGCTACAGAGTGCTACAGAGCACTAAAGGGCGCTACAGGCCACTACAGGGCACTACAGACTGCTACAGAGCGTGACAGAGCACTAAAGGGCGCTACAGAGCGCTACAGGATGCTACAGAGCGCTACAGAGCGCTACAGGATGCTACAGAGCGCTACAGAGCGCTACAGGATGCTACAGAGCGCGACAGCGCGCTACAGGCCGCTGGAGAGCGCTACTGGGCGCTACAGAGAGGCCGTTACGCCCAATGTCAGCGTCTAGTCTCTGAACCCTCTGAACCCCAACAAACGGGGGGCGGGGCCTCAAACAGGAAGTGATGCTGTGAAACAGGAAACTCATCATGTGATGAGCAGTTTGAAGAGGGAGGCCGATTACAGCCTCTCTCTTTCTGTCTCTCTCTCTCTCTCTCTCTCTCTCTCTCTCTTTCTCTCTCTCTCTCTAACAGTTAAGCCGCCCCCTCTTCCTCCTCCTCCTCTTATTCTTCCTCTTCTACCTCCTCCTCTTCCTCTCTAATGTTTATGCATGAGAGGAAGGTGTCCTCCACCTTGTAGCTCTCACTGTAAATGAATGCTCTCTCTCTCTCTCTCTCTCTCTCTCTCCCTCTCTCTCTCTCTCTCTCTCTCCGTCAGTATTCTGTGTGTTCCTAACCTCCCCTCCTTGTATTTCTCTTGCAGCGGGCGCATACATTATAAGGATATGTACAGTTTATTGAGAGTTATCTCCCCTCCCCTGGGCCTTGGCAAGAAATGCCCCCATAGGGTGGCCTGCAAGGTTTGGACCAAACCCCTTAAAGCACCAACTAAAACGCAACCTGCTCGCCTCGAGGGACTGGAATGAATGTCGCTCTTCCTCACTTTTTAAAACAAATTATGTATTAACCGCTTAATTTTCATTTGGTTTGATTTTGTATTTTAATTTTTTATTTGTTTTTTGCATTATCCAGTTGTTTTCATCACGTCACCATTGAATCATTTATTTAACTTGTTATTTTCGGGGGGGTGTTATGTTGCATATGCATTCTGCCATGACGATGAGAATGTTTGGGACAATGCAGAAATGCACACACACACACACACACACACACATGCACACTAACTCTTGTACACACTCACACACACACACACACACACAAGCATGAGGTGGTGCACTGCACTCGCTATTGTCTTCTGACTGAACGCTGGGAAAAATGACACCGATGTGTTCACCCGTAGACACCAGAGTCCGGACGCCAGGCGGCCATTTTGTTTCTGATTGTGCGTATTTGAAATCCAGAAAGTCCGATTCTTATCCTTCACAGAGAGGATCTGCAGTCGGAAAGGGTGTGTGTGTGTGTGTGTGTGTGTGTGTGTGTGTGTGTGTGTGTGTGTGTGTGTGTGTGTGGGTCAGGACTTTCCACATGAACAGGTCTTGTGTCCACCAGGTGTCTCTCAGTAATTTGCCCCGTCGGCAGCTTTACGGGTCAGTTTCGCCCCCAAAATCCTCAAAACTACATATTTTAACCGCTCACCCCTCGTGGCGTCCAGCCGGTGGCACGTTATGATGATGAGTATTTATATTTACATATGGTACTAGTATATGGTAGTATAGGCTCTCTAGTGGGGTAATATAGTACTATGATCTCTCTAGTGGGGTAATATGGTACTATGAGCTCTCTAGTGGGGTAATATGGTACTATGAGCTCTCTAGTGGGGTAATATGGTACTATGATCTCTCTAGTGGGGTAACATGGTACTATGATCTCTCTAGTGGGGTAATATGGTACTATGATCTCTCTAGTGGGGTAATATGGTACTATGATCTCTCTAGTGGGGTAACATGGTACTATGATCTCTCTAGTGGGGTAACATGGTACTATGATCTCTCTAGTGGGGTAATATGGTACTAGGATCTCTCTAGTGGGGTAATATGGTACTATGATCTCTCTAGTGGGGTAATATGGTACTATGATCTCTCTAGTGGGGTAATATGGTACTATGATCTCTCTAGTGGGGTAATATGGTACTATGAGCTCTCTAGTGGGGTAATATGGTAAAAAAAAAAAGTTGATAAATAAAAGGAGAAGGTCGATGCCGTCGCTCGCTGGACGCCACCAGAGACGTAAGCGGCCAAAACGTTTGACGGCGAGCTGACCACGCCCCCCGTTAGCGGAGGCCTCTCGCTGTCAGGCCCACACTTCCCATGATGCACCTGGGTAGGTGGGGGGAGGGAGGGGCAGCTTCTGGGGAACAAGACTGCACTGACTCACGCCGATCTCTGCGGCGCTGCCAGTTCTATCTGAAAAAGAGGGCAAACAACAACAACAACAACAAACAAAACCTAGCATAGAACGGTGTATCTCAACGACTAACGAAACTAAACCCCTCCCCCTTCCCCTCCCCCGCCTCACCCCTCCCACATGTACTCTATGGTGAACCAGACTAGAAGCCACTCCCCCGCTCTCTCTCTCTCTTTCCCTCGCTCTCTCTCTCTCTCTTTCTCTCGCCACAGCAACCACATGTCCACAGCGATCAAAACAATAACCTCTGTGTATTTGTTTCCCCCCCTCTTCCTTTCCTTTGTCGCTTTCTTTTCCCCTCTTTTATTTATTGTTCCCTTCCTCCAAACTCTCCTCTGTGCGTCCGCGTCCTCGTCTTCCTCCTCTTCCTCCCTCTCGTCACTTTGCCTCTTTTTTTTAACGTTTTCACGTCGTCCGTCTTTGTTTGTCCTGTCTGTCGTGTGTGTGTGTGTGTGGCTGATGGAACGTGTGTGTGTGTGTGTGTGTGTGTGTGTGTGTGTGTGTGTGTGTTCGTGGCCAACCCCAGCGGCCGGATCAGTTACACAGACATGTATCAGATGCTAAGACACATGTGTCCGCCGCTAGGCCTCGGGAAGAGGTGTCCCGCCCGGGTCGCCTATAAGGTAGCCCCGCCCCCTTTACCTCACCTCTCCGCCCCCCTACAACCACCACCCCCCTCCTCCCCTTCTATCCCTCCCCCTCCTCCCTTCATTCCCCTCCCTCCTTTCCCCCTCCCATCTCCGTCCTCACCTCCCCATCGCCGATGAGGAGAACCTCTCCTCTCTCATCTGCTGAAAACTCCTCTCTCCCCTCCTCCTCCTCCTCTCTTCTCCTCCACCTCCCCCTTCCTCCCTCTCTCCTCCTCCCAGCGGTGTCCTCCTCATTGTCTGTTAGTGGTGGTTGTGGTGGTGGTGAGCGCTGTCCTCTCCTCTCTCTCTCTCCGACCGCGGGGATGGAGTGATGGGCTTTTGTCGTGCAGTGAAGTGAAGTGATAGTGGAGTGGTAGTCGATCCTCTTTTTCTTTTACTCCCCCTTCCTCCCTCACGTCCTCCCCCCTCCTCCTCCCCGTCAGGCCGCAGGAGTAAGGGAACGGAGGAGGCTTTGCCGGTCCTTCTGCAACCTGCACGGACGCAACGCACCGACGTCCAGACGTAGATCTCCATCCCAGATCTGACAAAGAAATCCCAGAACGAAATTAAGAAGCTTTAAAAAAATTTAAAGTAAAGTAAGCGAACAAACTTTCATAGTGTTTGAATTGATGTCTGCACATTTTTACCACGAGGAAAGACGGCATAAAAAGGAAAGACGGCATAAGCTTGCACATGAATAAATCGTACATTACGTGTCAAAGCTTTTGATTCGTTTAACAAAAACAAGGGACATCCTGTGAATGACGCCGAAGGCCAACGAGGACACGAACGCAATGAGGTCATCGCTCATGTTCTTCCTGAGCATTACGTAATCGCAGACACATCGTTATGTGCAGATCTCTTCATCCCCTCCAAAAACAAACTAAACACCACAGCTCAAAGTGCGACTGTTTGCTGACGATGCGGGTACAGAAGGACCGGCCAGGGCGCCTGTCTTCAGTCCGCTGCGTCTCTTATTCCTGTGGATGGCGCCGTGGTGCAGACATGGACCACACTACTGTGCACAAACAAATAATATTTATCATAATAATAAATAAAGTGGGTAGGAAAAGTCCGGCCCTTCTAGTTTCTCGTCTTTTTTGCCCCCCGAGATGCTTTTTCTTCTTCTTCTTCTTCTTCTTCTTCTTCTTGACACCTAAAGAAGCGTCTCTGTGTCTCAGACCAGCAGGTAGAGATCCAGGTCGAGCATTTCAGCATCCGCTGCCTCGTTGTCTTCGTTGTCCAACTTTTCTCTCTCTCTTTCTCTCTCGGCCAGAGAGCATCACTCTGTCGCTCCTCTCTTTTATTCTCTCTCTCTCTCTTTCTCTCTCTCTAATTGACATCCAGATTTGCCTAGAATAATATCGTGAGGCTTCTCATCGCTGCTTGTGGTGTCGACTTCCACCCGTCGCCAATTCATAACCGTGAAAACTTTTCCATTTGATTAAAACATGCTGCTTAATTCAATGCATACCTTTTAGATGACATAAGCATCGTGACATAATATGACATAATCTGTATTATTAGATTCTAATCAGGACAGTTTTGCGATACCAAGTATCAAAGAAAAAGTACTGATGTTCGGCATCCAGTCCTTAAAGTGACACTCTCTCTTTATCTCCTGTAATTTCGGTGGTTGAGCCCGCTGTAGCAAGCTAGTGCTGCTGCTAGCTCCCTGCTGTAGCAAGCTAGCTGCTGTTGCTACTGCCCGCGTCCCCACTGCCCAAATCGGGCGTCGAGCCAGGGCTGGCACCGCTACCTTCGGTGGTTGTCTGGGAGCTAGCGGAGGGCTAGCAACAGCGCTAGCTGGCTACAGCGGGGAGCTAGCGGGAGCAGCTTGTAACCCAACTTTTTTGCTGATTAAATAACGCTCAACTTCTCTTGAATCTGGGTGTCGGTTCATATTTTCCTGCTGTTGTTCTCTTCGTCTTTTCTTCATTTTTTGTTGTTCTCTCTCCTTTTCTTCCCTCTATCTGTCCTGTTTCCTCTCTTTCCCGTCTCCTCCTCTGTCCGTCTGCCTCCACCTGTCCGTCAGCAATCAGCATCTTCATGTCCTCATCCCTCCGTCCACCAGGCCAGCTCTGTCTCCTCCTCTTCTCCTCCTCCTCCTCTCTGTTCTTTATTTTATTCTTTTTGCTTCCACTCTCTCCAGAATGTCCACCTGTATTGGCAGCGATCTCCATCACATCCTTCAGCCATCAAAGCCTTCTGGTATTCATTGATTCAAGTCCACTAAAGGACATTTCTGACCTCCTGGTTTCTTCTTGTCAGAGCAGAGAGGAGCTCTTGACGCTCAGAGGCAAAGTTCTGGATCCTTCAGTGGACACGAAGCGCTCTCGATATCTGTGTCGCTATGCTGACCTCTTCCTAGTGAACTTCTGTCAGTGTTGTTCTAGTCCTCGTCTTTATCTCTTGTCTTGTTCTTGTACCTCTCAGCCTCTCTCTTCTCTTTCCTTTCTATCTACACACACTCACACACACACTTATATCTCTCTCTCTCTCTTTGTTATTCCCAATTGACCCACTTTCACTTTAATTCCTCTTTCAGTGTTTTCACGATCCTCCTCTCCCTCCTCATTCTCGCCCTTCCCTTTTTATCTGTAACTGCATCTCATGACCGAGCTCAGAGCCGCCTGTAACTCGACTAACCGCTGACCATGTGACCCTTTGGATAGACCCCGCCCCCTTTACCCATACAGTACTGCTACGATAAAGTCTGGTTGGTCCACACAAAAAACAAAAACGTCAATCATCTCTTTTTGATCTTCTCTATTATCATTTTTTCTTCTTCCAGGGAATGCCACAACTCTAATCCTCCCTAACTTTGACAATTCCCCTCCCCCCCTCCCCCCTTAAGACACTGCACCCGTTTGGCATTGAGAGAGATCTTGACTTGATATGAAACACCACCATCGCTATCCAATTTGACTTTGATAATTTAAGGGAACCACAAATGTACAAAATGTAGAAAGAGAAGAAAAAAAATTGGAAATCTGTAAATCTGTACGATCAATCCGGGCCGGATTGAGGATACTCTCTTTGTGCGGATGCACGGCTACTCGTCCTTGTGGAATTGGGTTTTGAGGGGAAGTCCAGGGCGGGGAGGGGAGGGGGGCCGGGGGGGTTTAGGGGTTTGGGTGTAGCCGGGTGGGCGGTGGAGTTTGGGGCTTAGACACATGGGAGTGAAGTAAAGAAGGCATGCCGCATGCTCTGTGTGTCCGAGGGGTTTGTTGGGGATTTTCTTTCCGGGGGAGGGCGTTGTGTCGCATGCCGTCGTCGCTCTCTCTGTCGCATGGCTGCTCGGGCGCCATCGAGCCCCGTCTGCTTGCAACGCCGAGCGCTGTGGATGCCTGCCCCCCCTGCAAACACTCGGCTTTTTGGGGCATGCCCTACATGAACACACAAGCATGCACACACACAAACACACACACAACCCCACCATCGCCATTGTGCTGCCGTGCATGCCCAAAAATCGTGAGTGCCCAACGCTCATGTTTCGGAAGGTAAACCCAATGGACGCCGACGGGTCGGGATAGGTACGGCGAGCGGTTCCCCCGGTTCGGGGCCCCCGGCTTGTTCAGTTCTATCCGCGGGTTCCTCCATTGGGTTTACCTGGTACAGTGTGGACTTGTGAAAGACAGGGAACCTCCTTACAGGTAGGGGGAGCTCTATAGCAGATGCCTCAGATAAATCAAACTACAGCAGTCTCCTGAAAAATAGCAGAATTACACCAGTGATACTGTTATTGTTCTCCAGTCGACCTATTTTGTCTTCAAAGGACTGCAATTAAGCGCCCGTAATTGCAGTCTGTGAAAATAGTTGTGTGTAAGTGGGCAGGGAGGTGGGGGGGGGTGTAGGGGTTTAGGGTTGGGGGGGGCGGGGTATGTGGGTTTGGTGTACTGTATGTGTTAATATTGATATCTACATGTGTGTAACAACAGAGATGTGTGAATGCGCCCAATGCATTCACACATTTAGGGAACATGGGCACAGGTTGGGTCGGAGGCCATTTTGGCTTCCGATTGTTCTTCCTTGTGGTTCTCGGCTCTCACGGTTGCTTAGAAGCAGACGGCCTCTCGTTGGATAGCCGTGCGTAGATTATCACTGGAAACACAGGAGACGCAAGTTTCTTTTCCTCCCCTGCCCCCTCGAGCAAACGCATGCACGAATGAAAATGTTCCCTTCCTGAAAAAGTGTGCAGCAGACTCAACGGTCACTTGATGTAGGACGGATTCATCAGAGGACGAGTTAAAGAGCCTCAAAGGGAAGTTTACTGACTTGACTTGTCAACAGTTACCCTTTTCTTCTGCCTCTAGTCCGTCTCAGGGAACGATTGAATAAAAACCAGTCCACCTCTAATTGGCTGCTGTCTATGGAGCTCTCTCAACCCCCGCGCCCCAAAACCCCTCCCCCTTCCCCCCGCCCCCGAGGTTCAGGCACAGCAATGCTTTAGCGAGGACACGCCCCTTTCTCATCCTCTCATCCCGACTGGCTCTCCACAGAGGCTGCTGCGCATGGATCTGCCGGTGGCGGACGACAACTCGGTGCATTTTAACTCCACCCTCATGGCTCTGATCCGGACGGCACTGGACATAAAGATCGCCAAGGGTACGACTCTTTGACTTCTATCGTACCTGTTTACCTGTGCCTGGTGTGTTCCTGGTGTTTTATGGGTATGACGTCATTCACCTCTCAATTTCTTTCTGTCTCTCCACGACGAGAATCGTCTAGATAATTGTGCAGGGTTCTTACAGTCATGAAAAAACCTGGAAAAGTCCAGGCCTGGAAAAGTCCTTGAAAAAACTGTTTACACACAGATTTCACTACATGTTTGCTCATAGACAATTGGTTTAAAGTTATGGAAATTGGGTTAAAAGTCATGGAAATTTGGTTAAAAGTTATAAAAGTCATGGAAATTTGGTTAAAAGTCATTGAAATTTGGTTAAAAGTCATAAAAATTGTGTCAAAAGTCATGTAAATTTAGTTGAAACTCATGGACATTTGGTTAAAAGTCATGAACTCTGCTTTAAAGTCATGGAAATTTGGTTTAAAGTCATGAAAATTTAGTTTAAAGTCATGGAAATTGTGTTAAAAGTCATGGAAATTTGGTTTAAAGTGATTAAAATTTGGTTTGAAGTCATTGAAATTTGGTTTAAAGTCATACCAATTGTGTTAAGTCATGTAAATTAAGTTTAAAGTCATGGAAATTGGGTTATAAGTAATGGAAATTTGGTTTAAAGTCATATAAAAGTCATGGAAATTCGATCTAAAGTCATGGAAATCCATTGGTCAGAATGTGTATGAACCCTGATTGTATTAATTATTCAACAAAACTCTAACAAACAACCTTTTTGTTTTGGGTGAATGTGTGCACGCATGAATGGATGAATACAATTTATTTTTGGGGGGATTTTGTGCCGTTGTGCCGTCTGTACACCTTCTTTGCCCCGTGTTCATGTGTGGGGGGTGTTTGCATATGTATGGATGAATGTGTGCTGTCTGTGTGAACAAATGATGTGTGTGTGTGTGTCTGTGTGTGTGTGTGTGTGTGTGGGCACTCTGGTTTGGCATCCGCCTCCCAGGCGGTGCAGACAAGCACCAGATGGACGCGGAGCTGAGGAAGGAGATGATGGCCATTTGGCCCAACTTGTCGCAGAAGACCCTGGACCTGCTGGTCACGCCGCACAAGGGTGAGTTGCAGACAAAAGCGGCGCATAGTGGTTGTCGATGTGTCTCCAATCACCAACTCACCGAGAGGACAGCTTCTACCAGCACAGTGTCACCCACTGCTTCGCATCTCCTGATCAGGGCCACGACAGCATAAACACCTGCACCGACCGAACGGACGCGTATGAAATACATCCCGACACCCGCGGAGATTCCTTGTACCCAAAACGTATCCTAGAGATACCTCTAGGACGGATTGCCTTGACGTTGGGTATCGGCATCCTTCGCTCGCAGGGGGGGGTGTATAATAAACGTTGATGACTCGTACGGCGGCGATATCGGGTCACTTTACCCACGATGGACGGCGTCAATCCCCCATTTACGTCCCAATGCATGGAGACGGACGGTCCAAATCCACGACCTGTAAGGGAATTTCAAATCCCTCGACGTTCGGTACGCGAAGATCTCTTGACTCGTTTGTGCTGGTAAAAAAACAACTATGCTAACTCCTAACAGGCCACGGCATATCTGAATGCTGTTGTGCCACCGGTACCGGTCCGTGGGTCCTTTCGTACAGAGCCACACAGACTTTTATTGATTATCAAGGTCTGAAAGGCCGGATAGATCCGCCTGTGCATCTCGACTCATGTCAAGACGCTCGTCTCAGTCATTTGACGCGTTATCCCTAAAATGAAGCCTACAAGCTAGCAACAATTAGCAACAACAAAATCAGACGTCTTTGTAGAGCTTTTTTTAGAAAAGGTAAAAGCACCAATGAGGAGACAGAAGAAGAGCCTACAACTTCAGAGGAAAAATGAACCTGCATTTAAAAGACAATATCAGGATTTTGGGTATACCCTTCAGGTGATGCTCGTGCGCTCGCGCTGCGTAATACGGCGGCAACTCAGCGTAATGGTGAGTTGTATTTTTGATGTACTTAGTGTACAGGAAGTATCATTATATCTGCATATCCTCCACACCTTGAAGACCGCTGTGTGAAACTGTTATCCGACACCAGACGCACAGAAGGTTGTGGACGACTGCTCTAGTGAAGCCGACACTCGCTTTCTGAAGCGCTCGCCACACAGCTGGGATCTCCGTCCTCTTCGTCCTCTCCGTCATCTTCGTCCTCTTCGTCCTCTTCGTCCTCTCCGTCCACTTTGTCCTCGCCGGCCTCTTCGTCCTCTTCGTCCTCTCCGTCCTCTTCGCTCTGCTAACCGCGCGCTGAGCTTGATCTCAGTTTCCGTTCATTCAGGCTTTCAAAGAGTACAATAATGCACAATAATGCACGGACACGTAGATCACACAGTCGCACACACAGTCGCGCACACACCTTCACTGATCTTTCCGCCCATTCAGAAGGTCCTGGTATCAGGGGGTGCCTACTATAGAAGATCCTCTATAGAAGTCTTTTCACTACAGGAAGAATTAAACCACAGATAAACTAGTCAAACAGATCTGAGGCTAATAGGTTTATTCCAAAAATGCATTGTGAATGATGCATGTTTTAGCGAAAGCATCAAGTTGTTTGGCTAAATGCATGGCGGTCACTGAGGCGTCTTGCACACATAAGTACGAGATATGTGTGGTCAGATCTTATCACACGTTCTTTACTCGTTTTTTGGTTAATGCTGTACGACTCGTAGCCATGCCACTTTGAAACGGACGCCGCTCATTCAGTTCACCTCCACGGTTATTTGACAACCAAAACAAAGCTCAATATTTTTCTGATTTTTTTTTTTGTCTGCGTGTTTTTCATCCAAACTCCGGGGATGTCCGGAGTTTTTAGAAAAACATTGAGCTCCTGTTTTCCAGGGATCATTTGACTGAGGCTTGTCCAGAGCTTTTCCTAGTGAGGTGGCCACCGGGTCCTCAGCCTTAACGCTGAGATTAATACACAAACGCAAGGTTTGATATGGAAGGTTGATAGTGAAATTACAAGAGAATGCTCAATGGTTTGATATAGGAAACGCATCTGCCTGTGAAAAGACTATCGGCTTCGTTGTGGTAATAATTGTGCAGTGTTGTAATAACTGGCGTGTTGGTTGTACGCCGCAGAGCAAGCTCAGTTCTGTTTCACTTGAAGCTTCACGTGGATGTTTGGACAGTGGTTACCCATGTTGTCTCAAGATGACAACATTTTTATACTTTCCTTTATGATGACTATTTCCTTAGACCCAACATTTGGCCATTTGATATATTTTCGTGGGAGTAAAACGTAAATCTGTCTTCTGCGCTCAGAAGCACATCATCAGCGAAGAAACGGACCTTTTCTTCTGTCTTGCCTTTATATGCATATAGCTGCACCATAATAATCATAATAAGCTGGTCTGAAAGCTTGTTTGCTGCATTAACTTTATCACTGTCTCAAGCTGAGCTTCATCAGTACGTTTAAAGGAGTTCAAGCGCTGTGTTGGAAAGATTTATTAGCCAATGAGAATGAGTTGTTTTGTGAACCCAACGGGTGCACGCATGCATGAAAGTTAAGTATGTTTGCATGCATATTATAATATTATAATGCATATTGAAAAGTCCACGTTTGTCCCTCTGTGAGTTGGGAAGAGGATGCTGTGCAGTTATGTTTGCTCGTCCAACACAGTGTTTTTTTGTAGCATCGGTTCCCACTGACCAAATATCCTTTGACGACGGAAATATTGAAACATCCAGTTTTAAAAAATGATTTGCACGAAACAGAGCTGTTGGCGCTGCTGCTGGTGTATCCGCATGTTGTGATGTGAGTTTCTCTGTTTCGCCTCCCCCCCCCCCACGGCTCAGGGTCCCATCTCGCTCGGGTCTAATCTTGCAGGGTAACTTGTCATTTTCTCAGCAGCCACAGACTTGACGGTGGGCAAAATCTACGCCGCCATGATGATCATGGAGTACTACCGGCAGAGCAAGACGAAAAAGCTGCAGGCGCTGCGAGAGGAACAGGTAGACTCCGTCCCAGAGAAACCCTCACAACGCCCCAAAAAAAGACACCTTTTCTTACCTTTTTTTACTCTTCCGCCTCCTCCTGCTCCCGGCCCTCTTTTCATTTGATACCGCCCGTGGACTGAATTCTGCCTTTCGTCTGCCAAATATGGATTTAAAAGCATAAGAGCCGTCTCTTTTACATTTAAATCCAATCCAACCTCCAAACAAAGCCTCACTTCCTCTGGTTTTTCTTCCCATCGCGTGTTTACCCAAAACCCGACCGCCCTCTCAGCCTGTGCTGTTCCCTTTTTATTAGCATGCTACTTTAAAAGAAAGAAAAACCTGCGTCCTTTTACTCTCGCACCTCCATTTCACCGTGGTTGCAACCGAGAGGGTTAGAAACCTTTTCTGCTGCTTTTTTGTTGGTTTTCTTTCCCCCGCGGGGCTGTTTGCACATGGCGAGGAGGATGAAGGTGTTGCAAAGGTTTACCAATTTACAAATATGTTGGTTTTTTTGTTGTTGTTGATAATGTTCTGAGCAATGATGATGATGATAGCACATGGCCTTACCTTTTCGTTCCCCATCAGTGCTCTTCCCCTTCTTGTCCATGAATGCCTTTTGAGATGCACTCGCTGTCCCGCTGTCTCTGTATTTTTTGGGGGATCCACACTGCGAACGTGTGGAGAAACATCTCTCCACTCACTTCACCTCCTGTTCGCTCCAGCTGGGTGTTGTTTCACACACTTGATCCCAAATTTGACGCAACATTTATATACGACTTGAGTCCCAAATTGTGTTGCTTGTGAAGCCAACCTCTGTTTTTAACTGAGACGACGGGATCGCCCATTTGGCTCGAAACGAAGGAGCGCACCGGTGGATGGAGAGTATGTTAGTCTCTTTTTACAGTGTGTGTTGGTATGTTCTGGAATGCAGCCATCCCATCGGACTGAACGGACCGGTCCACGCCGGCTCGCTCAGCGTCGGCAGCGCTCTGGCCGCCTGTGTGTCAGTTCGTCGTCTCCACGAGTGTCTCGCTTCATTCGTCCTCGATCCTCTGGCCGTGGTCTTTGTTGTCATAATGCCTGTCGAAGAAGACTCCACCCCCTTTTTAACGCTAACACAAAGTCAAAGTTTTGTGGCGCTTTGGCACAAAACATCCATCAAGGACGAGTCTGATCGGCCCCCGCGATCTCAGGAAATACATTTGAAGTCATAACTCAGAGATGCATTATGCTAATTATGGGCGGTAATATGGGAAAATCAATTTAACAGGTTTTTTTATATTAAAGAAACGCAAAAAGGTAAGTATGCACTGCCATAGCTTTGATTTAGAGTAGTGAAACAATAGCTAATGGTAACTAATGTACATGTAAAAGTAATAAAACATGCATGTTGTAGTCGTGTTGTCACTGCAAAGTCATCCAATCCAATGACAGTCAACATGGGGCTGGTGTGCCTCGGTAACACCTGCACACCTGCACATCTTGGCAGCAAAACACTGAAAGAAATGCGACTTCATGTCCTCGCCAAAGGATATTTGTGGAGATCTTTCAGTTCAAAAGGCTTCAGAAGAGACGCAAACAGCAGGAAAACTGCTCCAGAGTTAAGAGAACATCAGCCGAGCGCTGTTGTTTTTTCTGGTTAGTTTTGGGAAAGGAGATTGTCGAATAAAATGAAGACAAAAAGACAAAATGAGCCCCTTTTAGACAGAAACCTGGCCTCCTGTCACAGCGTAAAGGAACCAGTGGGGTGGATTTTTCTTGAAGTCTTCATGTGTCGCTCTCGTCTCCTCCAGTCGCGCCTCAATCGTCCTTTTCCTCAGTGTTTGTTTTGCTGTTTGTGTCATCGTTGTGTTGTTTGTCGTCCCTCATCCCTGTCCTCCGTGTCGTCCCCGTCCCGCTGACGCTCTCCCTTTATCTTTCCAGGACGAGACGGGGGTGAACTTGACTAGTCAAGCTCTCTCTCTATTGGTCAATCCCACGTCGATTGTCACCAAGTTGCTCTAACCAAAGACCCATTCTCTCTCCAGTCTGTGTGTTCATGAGTCTGTCTGTCTGCCTGTCTGTCTGCCGTGGTGGTGGTGGTGGTGGTGGTGGGGTGTTGAGTGGAGGTTCCCCGTGACCAGTATGTAATCCGTTTGGGACCATTCATTGACAACAACATGCCGCTGCTGAAACATATACACGCCATCGAAGCCGGTGTCTGAGTCGGGTGTTTGGTGTCCATTTGGTTCTAACCCATCTAAATATTTATGTATTGGGAATTTTCTCAAGCCAAAAACCAGACTGTCGAGAGACACACGTGAGCCATTTCCCCTCTGGCACAGGAAACGACCACTGGACAGGATGCGACACTCAAAAAAAAGGAAAGTGGAGAAAATAGACGGCTTTCAGTTGACATGAAATGACCTGCAGCAGCCATGTTGAAGAGGGAAAGCGCCTCCGAGGCCAAAGACAACAGTTTAATGTATAATTCATACGCTCATAACAGCCACCAGGTTGATTTTGTGCAGAGATGACGTCGGCTTTTTAGTTGGCCTTAATTTACATGTTGGATTAGCACACAAGCTTCTTTTACGCTTGTATGGATTTGGGATTTTAAATTATACACGTCGGCTCCAAGAGTCAACCTCCAGTTCTGCCGAGTGAAGCCGATGCTGAAGTGTCTTAAAACCTGCAGTATCTCTCCTGACCACCAGGGGGCGACTCCTCTGGTTGTATAGAAGTCTATGCTTCATGTGTTAAAGCTGCATTCTCTCTCCTGACCACCAGGGGGCGACTCCTCTGGTTGTATAGAAGTCTATGCTTCATGTGTTAAAGCTGCATTCTCTCTCCTGACCACCAGGGGGCGACTCCTCTGGTTGTATAGAAGTCTATGCTTCATGTGTTAAAGCTGCATTCTCTCTCCTGACCACCAGGGGGCGACTCCTCTGGTTGTATAGAAGTCTATGCTTCATGTGTTAAAGCTGCATTCTCTCTCCTGACCACCAGGTGGCGACTCCTCTGGTTGTATAGAAGTCTATATAAGTGACTCTACTTCTCTCTTGATGTATTCCCTCAGTAAACATTGTAAACATGAGTTTATGTCTCAATCTCTAGTTTCTAGTCTTCTTCTATACAGCCTGATGTTCATCTAGTGCATTATGGTCTGTTAGAGTCAAACAGACCATAATAAGTGAACGCTTTAGGGCACACTTCCTGACAGGAAGTTGGATCTTCTAACAACCACAGTTTAATCTCACAAGATCCCACATTTGGAAATCAATCCCGCGTCCGACATCTTGCTTAATAACCTTTTGTCCGACTTCGATACCTGATACATTTGTTGGATTTAGATTCAGGAAGCAACTGCAAAGCCTCTATTTCCTCCTTCCTGAGCCAAATAACCGTCTGAGTCGCGTCTCTGAATAAAAATGTTTTGATCTACATTCGTGGCCAGAGGAGCTTCCTGTCCAGCCGATCGTTCTGAAGCGTCAGAGAGGTTTTCTGTCTGTTTCTGAACCGGCCTCGATCCGCATCTCTCATTCAGCATTCAGCCGAACAGCTTCCAGGCTGTGGAGGGACATGACACGGGCTGCAGCTGTCATGAACCGGTCGCCTTTAAAGCCTCTCCTGAGAGGACTCCATTACCCAGGATCCCCCGGGAGGAAAGCTGCCTGACCTCTGACCTGATGGAACGCAGAAGTTGTTGTTGTTTTTTTAATACAACTGGTTCAGGTTCAGATGTCCTCTTCCCACAAAAATGGCATATTACTCAAAAATGTCTTGGCAGACGGAGGATCACAGCGATTGTCAAACTGTTTCTTTTGAGTAAAATGTCTTTTTGGACGATGTGATGTTTCATGAGTTTTGTAATCTGGTCCCAAGACCTGTGATTTTAGAGCAATCGTACCTCAAATGCCTTCGGTAGAAGTTCCCCTCTGACACAGATCTGAGGTCAGCTCCCGTCACTGAGCATCAAACCCAAACCCATATGAATAAAACATAAATGAATAAGTCAAATGATATTTCCCTTGTCCCTCTTTATAAATGCTCATTCAGTGTGGGCAGCGGATCCCAGATCAGTCGTCTGGCAGGGAGCTTTACCTTCGGAAATACCCACAGCCATGTGTTTGCCGATGGCGCCCCCGTGTGGGTGCATGCTGCGAGTGCATCCTGTGTTTGTGTCCTGTGTCTTCCCCCCTTGAGTTTGCCTGATGCCAGCCTGCAGGCCATGTCGTGTATCTCACACAGAACCGAACGCCATTAATGTTTCAGCGCATGGAGCCGCCCTCCGAGGGAGGGGGCATGGACGGCCAGGGGGGCCAGGGCCTCAACGGGCTCCCCAGCACGCAGCCGGACAACCCCAACAGCCTGTGAGTGGACCGGGCATCGGGGGGGTATATGTACACAAGCATCCCAACTGTTGCCCCGAGGTCAGATTAGTGGCTCAATTAGTGGCCCCTGTTTTGGTCTTTCCTCTAAAATGTCCCCAAACTATAAAGTGTGTGTCTCTGCAGCCACGAGGGCTGTTTAATAATGTTGTGTTATAATAAAAGCAACACATGTGAGATGTTGTTCAGATGTGTAAATATCAGTCTACATGTTTCTGGTTCAGAGGAAATGAAGATGACACACAGAAAGAAATGAAAAGGTTTCAGGTCCAACTATAAAAAAATGACTTTCAGGATGATTATTAGTTTGAAATGATGCAGCTGTGAAGTCACAACTCTAACAAACCATAACACAACATGTGAACATTCAACATGTGAAGGTTCTCTCTGTAAAGGTTGACTTTGATAAAGTGAAGCAGAACAAAGTTAGAGAGGGTTTAGAACAGAGAACATCCAGGCGAGGACTCAATGGCCCCAATAGCGCCAATGGACTCAATGGGTCCAATGGGGCCATTTGAATGTTCTCATGTACCAAACCATATGTTTCCTTGTATATTACGTATGGTGTTCAATACATCCAGATACAGCAGTTTTGGGCTTTTTTATAAAGCAAAATAACCGGCCATTTTTCAGAAATATGCTTAATATACAACACCAGAATAAAGACATTGAAAGATTTAACAATACTCAAGAAAGTACTTGATCGGGCGATGACGTCGCTTTTTTTTAGTTCCCTGGTTTATAATCCCCGTGATTTGTGTGTGTGTGTGTGTGTGTGTGTGTGTGTGTGTGTGTGTGTGTGTGTGTGTGTGTGTGTGTGTGTGTGTGTGTGTGTGTGTGTGTGTGTGTGTGTGCGTGCCCAGACCTCCAGAGGGTGGCATGACTGAGAGCCAGTCGTGGGTGACGGCCAAAGCCCAGGAAATGTTCCAGAAGACGGGGAACTGGAGCCCTGACCGACCGTACCCCGACGACCTCCACGACAACCGTCACAACCCACAGGTATGACGAGCACGGCGGGAAAACACCCCGCGACCGGTCGAGGCCGAGCTGTTCCCCGCTCGCACCGACGGTTTGCCTCCGACCACGATCGATAATCGATGAGATTTCATGCTCGAGTGTTTACGATGCTGGTGGAAAACGTCCCTCGATGCTGATGCCACGGATCTATTCATGTGTTCATAAATATTAATACAAGTGAAGACACAATTTCAGACGTCACTTCCCTCTTTAGGCTTTAGGCGGGAAAGCCTCAGGAGGAGGCGGTTCCTGATCCTGGAGCTCGGCAGCTCCACCCCGTCTCCATCTCATCAACACTCGCCGCGACATTTTAAAACAACAAATCATTCAAGCGAGTTGCACCGACGAAGACAGAGTCGTAGCTGGAAACACAAACACAAAGGGAACAGAGCAAACTTTTCCTGATACATCATTGAATTTGTTTCATGTTCCTTGCGCTAGTTAGCTTCAGTTGGCTAACGTTAGCGACAACGGAAGAAGAAAACCTGCAAAAAGCCGGTTAGCGTTAGCAAACTCATCAAGTTAGTAAAAGTGCAGCTTTTATAAGTCACAGGTATATTAAAATGTTGTCGTTCAAGGTCGTGGCATTATTGTAATAACGCGTGAAGACACAATTTCAGACGTCACTTCCCTCTTTAAGCTTTAAGGCGGGAAAGCCTCAGGAGGAGGCGGTTCCTGAGCCTGGAGCTCCGTCTGCACCTCATCAACACTCACCGCGACATTTTGTTCATTTTAAAACGACGAAGACAGAATCTTAGCTGAAAACACAAAAACAAACAGAGCAAACCTTCCTGAAACATCATGTTGCGTGCGCTAGTTAGCGCCTCCACACACACAAACACACACACACACACACACACCCTCAGCAGACGGTGGTCACGCCCCCTCCTCTCGTTGTGTTTTGCAGACGGTAGAGATGAGGGAGATGGGGCGGGACGGGTACTCCGACACTGAGCCCTGTCACCCAATGGATGGGCATGGGCGGACCCTCTCCATGCCCCGCCTCTCGGCAGACAACCAAGTGAGCACCTTCATCTCACCATCACCACCACCACCACCACCATCATCATCATCACCACCATTCTCCCTCACCATGCCGGTTAGCAGTGGGGACGGTTGAAGTGAATACAAATTTAAAAGATAAAAAGTCTCTCTTTGCATCCTGAACAGAGAAGAGAACTGAGTTCCTCCTGGATTGATCCGTTCTTCTGAAGATGCCAAACAAATACACGCAGATGTGTTGAAAAAGACACATCTGTTGGTTTGTTTTGGCATTTCTTTCAGGCATATGTTTTGTTTTTTTAAATTCAATTTTCCTTTATATTTATTCAGAAGATATAAAGTACTTTTACGTCTGTTCAGTTTTCTATCATTTCCTTATTATGGGAAACACGGTTCACTTCCTACACAATGTTTCTGACAGGATGCAAAGAATCAGAGAGACCGCCACGCTAACCTGCACTCATCCGGCCTTCTGACCGCCGGATGAGTGTCTAGATATGTAAAGCAATGCATATCTAGAACATCTGTGTCTGTAGACCTCATCCTGCTCCCTAATCCATCTCCATGAAATCCTTGGTGTGTCTGTCCTGTGCAAACTGTGGCCAGAGTTAGCATCTTCCCTTCTGATACGGAAATAACGACGACAACGAAACATACACAAGTCATTAAGTGTGAAAAAGAATACAACAACAAAAGGTACCTGAACTGTACCGTAAAAGCCGGGTTATAAGCCGCGACTACCTTCGGTGGTTGTTAGCGCTAGCTCCCCGCTGTAGCCAGCTAGCGCTGCTGCTAGCTCTCTGCTGTAACCAGCTGGAGCCACTGATAGCTCCCCGCTGTAGCCAGCTAGTGCTGCTGCTAGCGCTGCTGCTAGCTCCCTGTTGTAACCAGCTGGAGCCACTGATAGCTCCCCACAGTAGCCAGTTAGCATTGCTGCTCGCGCTGCTGCTAGCTCTCCGCTGTAACCAGCTAGCACTGCTGATAGCTTCCCGCTGTAGTCAGCTAGCGTCGCTGCTAGCTCTCTGCTGTAACCAGCTGGAGCCGCTGATAGCTCCCAACTGTAGCCAGTTAGCGCTGCTGCTAGCTCCGATTGACTCTTTGGCTTCTCGGACGTGTGAGAGACGGAGAAAGAAAGATGTCGTAGAAGTTACAACACGTTTAAATTAAGATATTAAAGTTAACTTTCTGTTTGCCCTCGAGCGTCTGACGAGGGACTCCTCTTCCTCACTCCTCACCGCCGCTTCACCTCCACGATGAAGATGCTTTTGCTTCTGACAGGAAGAAATAAAGCTTTGGAACAAAAGAAAAAAGCTTCATTAGTCAGTTTGTTTTGTTTTCTTACGACGTTCCTCGTGTTCTTTCACAACTCAGATTCACGGATTGATAAACGCTCAAACGTTTTGTTTTACGCTACACCATGCGGTTTTGTCAGTCACACACACACACACACACACACACACACACACACACAATGTATTTCACATGTAGGACTTCACCATGAAGCCTCTGGCTGCAGTTGCACACACACACACACACACACACCTGTTCATTCCATCCTCACGTTGCTCTCACTCTGGTGTGTTGGTTGTTGGTTCCTTCATGGAGTGTTGTTGTCTGAACATTTAGAGCGCGAGGAAGGGGAGTGTGACACAAACAAGAGCGTGGAGGTGTCTTACCTAGTCGTTAACACACACACACACACACACAAACACACACACTCACACACACAATGTATTTCCCATGTAGACTCTATGTGTTCATATCATACCATAACACGAATGCAGGTAGATGCTGTTGGGCTGTACAACATGTCCTGTGTGTGTGTGTGTGTGTGTGTGTGTGTGTGTGTGTGTGTGCGTGTGTGCGCGTGCGCGTGCGCGTGTTGCTTATACGGTATATGTGTTACTCACTGCCTTCTAACACTGCTCTGCCTTACAGAGAGCTCATGCTGTTTCGGTAAGTGTGTGTCTGCGTGTGTGCGTGTGCGTGTGCGTGTGTGTGTGTGTGTGTGTGTGTAGATGGATATGCATCTTATACTGTCCTCTGTCCTTTCTTGCTCACTGGCACCTTCCTCGCTCTTGTGTGTGTGTGCGCTGGCCTTTTCTTAAATTAACTGGGTTCTCTCTCTTCCTCCCCTCGTCATCGTCATCATCATCATCATCATCACTTATTTTTGTGTTTTTCTACTTCCATTCTGTCTTTTTCATCCTTTCCATCCTCTCATTTCTTCTCCTTTTTACATCCCCCTCTATTGTTCTTCTCTCCTCCATCACTGTTTTTCATCCCTTTGCATTTATTCATTTCTGTCTCTCTGCGCTCTCTTCTCTCCTGGCGGCAATGCTATGTCGGGCCTATGCTCTGTGTGTGTGTGTGTGTGTGTGTGTGTGTGTGTGTGTGTGTGTGTGTGTGTGTGTGTGTGTGTGTGTGTGTGTGTGTGTGCGTGCTACACTGCTCTGCTCTACGTATCATCTCTGTGTTTGCCTGCTCTGCAGCGGAGGAGACACAGGCCTCGTGGAAATAACCTCAGTGTATGTACACTCTCTCTCTCTCTCTCTCTCTCTCTCTCTCTCTCTCTCTCTCTCTCCTTCTTTCTATTCATCCTGTCTTCTCTTCTGAAGCTCTTCCCGCGTCCTTTCCCCTCCCTCTGCTCGTGTTGAGATCGCTCTGCTCTCCATTGTTTGTTTTCTGTGACGGGTTTCCCCCCCGCTGGAGTTTTTTGCTTGAATTCAGCAGTGTGTGTGTGTGTGCGTGCGTGTGTGTGTGTGTGTGTGTGTGTGTGTGTGTGTATTGGTGTGTTCCCTGTGCGTCAACGAGGTCAATAATGTACGACACAAGAAAAGCATGGACTGGCCTGACCTGCGACTGTTGGCATGTACGAGGGGAACGGGGGGGGGGGGGCGTCACAGAGCTGAGACTCCTCTGGTTGTATAGAAGTCTATGCTTCATGTGTTAAAGCTGCATTCTCTCTCCTGGCCACCAGGGGGCGACTCCTCTGGTTGTATAGAAGTCTATATAAGTGACTCTACTTCTCTCTTGATGTATTCTCTCAGTAAACATTGTAAACATGAGTTTATGTCTCAATCTCTAGTTTCTAGTCTTCTTCTATACAGCATGATGTTCATTTAGTACATTATGGTCTGTGAGAGTCAAACAGACCATAATAAGGGGCGCTTTAGGGGGCGGGGCTACCAGGTGATTGACAGGTTGTAGACAGCGTCTCTACGCATTTAAAATATGGTCACTTCTGTTCATTAGTTGAGTTGTGGTTAACTATTTTCGGGACGGGGGAATCCTCTTGTGTTCGTCCGAGTCTTTGTCCGCCTGCCGCTTGCAGACTGACATGCGCTGTATCATCACGTGGATGTGAGGTCAGAGTGTCAGCAGGGGGGCGTGTCCTGGTCAGAAGAGCCCGGTGACGAACCCAGCAAGAAAGAATCAGGATATGGACGTTAACTTTTTATATGTGTTGTTTACTGTGTCATGATGCAAAGAAACAGACACAAGCAGGTGAAACATGCATAATACTTTTGTATATATATAATATGCATTTAAACTCCAACCATAACTCCAACGATAACTAAGAAATCTGCAATACTAATATAATTTTACCACAGCGGCCATTTTGTTCATTATTGTCATGTTAATTATACAGCAAAGTCATGTTTCTGTCTATGGTTAAAAAAAAATCCCGAATTTAATACTGGTGAAATTCTGATAACAGCTGCCTTTTTTATTTTTTTTACTGCAACAAAAAATCACTTTGTTTTCCCCGGATTCATGTATATAATACTTATAATATGTGATATGATATACACCACACTTCTTTTAAGGCCAACAGTGAATTTGTCCCTTCGCTGACTTCCTCAAATCAACTTGTTTTAACTTGAAAAACTGTCGATTCCGTTCGATTTTTTCTGTTGGGTTCTTGCAGAGCCTTTCTGTCTAGACTCGCAGGTTATGGGATGTTTATCTTCTCCTCGTGGTCCCATGTTTCATTCATGTCGCACTGTCGGACAAACAATACCTTTTATGAAAAGACAAGCAGACAAAAAGTATGTTTAATATTCTTTCAATATGTTTTTGATGAGCAGAACAAGAGATGAAATAACAACAGATATCTAAAATAAATTCCATTAGGAAGTGGAGTAAGATGATGTTTGTACATCGGCTCACATTACCGTAAAAGTCGGGTTATAAGCCGCTACTACTTTCGGTGGTTGTACCCGCTAGCTCCTCGCTGTAGCCAGCTAGCGCTGCTGCTAGCTCCTAGATGCTGCTGCTAGCACCTACCTGCTGCTGCTACTCTCCGCGTCCCCGCTACCCGAGGGGCTGGTCCCGCTATCTTCGGTGGTTGTTGGGAGCTAGCGGAGATCTTGCAGCAGCGCTAGCTAGCTACAACGGGGAGCTAGCCGAGGCGCTAGGTGGCTACAGCGGGGAGCTAGCAGGTTCAACCAATGAAGGTAGTAGCGGCTTATAACCCGACTTATACGGTAAGTCTAAGTTTGGTATTGCAGCAACGTGCTTATCCTGCTGTCTAAATTCATGTCACTTCATGTGTTAAAACCAGTAATAATCTACCAGATTAAAAATCATATTTTTTTTTAGTGTCTTTGTCGTCACTCTATTTCAACCGGCATCAAACACCCGGTGTTCTTCTGCAGGTCTGACATATACCAACTGTAAAAAAAAAAATGCAGCTTTCCAAACCCGACGTGATCTAAATGAAAGATGGCCGCCACTTGGAGAAGGCCGGCGGGTGCATGTGAGGCATGGTTCCTACGGCCCTCCCTCATGCTTGTCTCTCGAGCCTCTTTCTGCTCTTCCTGTCTGTTCCATCCCCCATGTTGGTGAAGAAGCATGTTATTATATGTGCTTGTCAAAGGCTTAGTGAGGGATTTCATGTACAGTGTGGGTCAAGCTACTTGAATGCAAAACGCCATCAGCTGATATATGATCTTAAGATGGGTCAAGCAGAGCTTCAGATCAGAAGTGTGCAGAGCCAAAATTATGTTTTTGAAATTTTGTGTTACAAAACGAAAATGTAATCAAAAGTTATTTGGTTCTGCTGTTTGACCCGAGCCCGTCAATATGCACATAAACACACAGGAATGCACATTAAACCACATACAGTGTCGGACAGTCAGAATGCATTAAATCTCACTTCTTTCTTTCTTTTTTCTCTCCTCTCCCACCTCACGTCCTCCCCCACCTGCCTCTCCTCCTCCTCCCCCGTCTCCTCGCAGACCATCACCGACACCAGTCCGATGCGTCGCTCCACCTCCAGCCTGGTCCACGGGCGAACGGGCCGCGGCGTGCGGCTGGACGACTACTCCCTGGAGAGGGTGGTGTCCGAGGAGGGGAGGCACGGGGGAGGGCGCAGACACCGGGACCGGAGCCACCGGGCGTCGCAGCGCTCCCTCACCCGATACACCGACGCTGACACGGGTGAGTCGCTCAGAGCCGACGTCGATGTCTCGTCTCGCGACAAGTTTTTCATTTATTTCACACTTTTAATTCTTGACAAGGTCAATGAAAAAATTAAGGTGAAATCACAAAGCAGGTGCTTTAACTTAAACAATGAATAGGATTAGGTGTTAGAATTAGGCATTTAGGTTTAGGAGTAGGGGTAAGGGAAAGTCACCCAAATGTCGATGATTTAACGTCTTAAATCATCGACATTTGGGTGACATTTGGGTTTGAATAGGGCCAAGCAGGATTGTCACCACAGTGTCATTGTTTTTCACTTAGGCATACATTTGACAAAGACATTTAGGGCCCGTAGTGATATTAGGTATACATTGTGTAATGTTTTATCATTTCCAAATGGGGGTGCAGTTGCCTCATTAATGGACATGTATACCAAGTGTCAGTGTGTATGTCAAGTGTCAATAGTACTTCTAAATTATAGTGACTGTATACCAAATGTATACCAAATGCCAATGATGTATACCAAACATAGAAATCAGGGCTACAATAATATACAATCCCCATGTACAACCTCTAAACACAACTCAAACAATAAATAGGATTGGGGTTAGGGTTAAGATTAAGGGTTAGGATTAGGCATTAGGGTTAGGAGTAGGGGTGAGGGTTAGGGGTTAGGAGTAGGGGTTAAGGTTAGGAGTTAGGAGTAGGAATTAGGGTGAGGGTTAGGATTAGGGGTTAGGACTAGGACTAGGGGTTAGAGTTATGGCATAAAGGGCTACCTGTGTTATTTTTGCCTCCAAAAACTTGTGTATTTGCATATTTCTGCATACTGTGGGGTCCAAAAAAGTGTTGAAAATGCATAAATCGAATATTACTGGAAAGCGGGAACTCCAAAGAGCCCAAATGTCTGGTTCTCCCCCCCCCCCTCTCCTCCTCCCGCCCTCCCACCCCAATTCCCCGTGGCCCTTCTGTGTCTGAACGTAAACTGAGGCGTCTCCCCGCCAGGTCTGGGCACAGATCTCAGCACCACCACGCAGTCGGGCGACCTCCCACCCAAGGAGCGCGAGCGTGACCGCGGCCGGACCAAGGACCGCCGACACCACCACCACCACCACCACCACCACCACAGCAGCTCCATGGACAAGGAGCGTTACGGGCACGACAGGCACGACTACCCGCACAGGCCCGCCGCCCACGACCGCCACTGGTCCCGCTCGCCCAGCGAGGGGCCCGACGGACGGGGACACCGACAGGTGGGCTCCAAAGACGCCGAGAACAAGGCCGAGCCGATAGGGACGGCCTCTCGGTCCGATACCTTCTGTCCTCGTGTCCATAGGAGACTCACATGGACCACATAGCACATCGTATTATGAGTAGACGACCATATAGCGAGCTTACCAGTCACATTACACTCTTTAGGTCAGGCTTCATTTAGGATTTAATGAGTGATCCTTCATCTTTAGGAGTTCTGACACTGGGTCTTACACCTACTTATGGATATCAATCTCTCCTTTGTGTTCTTTATCACTGTTTCTCTCTCTCTGTCCATTTTTCTTCAATGTGACGTGTTGCTTCTTGGTGTCAATTTGTTGCCTCATCACTATGTTTTTGGATGATTTTCAATGGTGTTTATCTCTATCTATCTATCTATCTACCTACCTATCTATCTACTTTCCTACTTACCTACCTATCTATCTACTTTCCTTCTTACCTACCTACCTACCTTCATATCTACCTACCTACCTACCCCTCTCTCTCCACTCTGCTTTATTCTTGGTCTTGTTGTTGTTGTTGTTGTCGTGGTGCGTTTTGATTTTCCTTGTTTACATTTTGCTGTAGGGCAGTAGCTCGGTGAGCGGCAGCCCGGTCCCCTCCACTTCGGGGACCAGCACTCCGCGGAGAGGCCGCCGGCAGCTGCCCCAGACCCCCGCCGTCCCGCGCCCGCACGTCACCTACTCCCCCGCCGTCCGCAAGCCCGGCTACGGCCCCCCGGGGCCGGGCCGGCTGCGCTCGCCGTCCCCCCGCCAGTTCTCCCCGCCGGACCATGAGCGAGGCTTCCACCAGCGGCCGCCGTCGCGCCAGGCCTCCCCTCACCCGGGCGGCGGCGGCCCCCCCTCGTCCCGGCACGGCTCGCCGCGCTCCCCCCGGCACCAGTCGCCGCGCTCGCCCCTCCACGGCTCCTCCTCCTCGCCCAGGTCCCCCCACCGGGGCCGCTGGAGCGGACCCCCGCCCGGGGACGGCCCGGAGGGGGACGGGCCCTTCTACGAGCGCGACTACGAGTACGAGCGGCACCACGAGCCGCCCGCCTACGAGCAGAGCCTCTCCCACGGCAACCCGCACCCGCACGGGGGCAACCCCCACCCGCTGCCGCGCTCGCCCAGGACTGCCCCCCGCCACGGGCACCCGCACCCGCCGCCTCCGCCGGCCCCTCACCCGCACCCGCACCCGCGCCGGGTGCCCAACGGCTACCGCTCGTCCTCGCCTTCCCCGCACCGGCGCGGGGTGCCGCCCGGAGGGCCGATGCCGCCGCCCCCCTTGCACCCGCACCACCGGCCCCCACCCCACGACCGAGGGCCCCGCAAGGGCCTGCACGAACCTTTTAGCGAGACGGACGAGGACGACTGGTGCTAGCAAACCGCAAGGGGGAAGCGAGGGATGAGGGGTTGGGTGGAGGAGAAGAATAGCAGCCTCCGGCACTTCGGGCCTTTGGATACGTAGACTTTTGATAAAGCAGAGGCGGTGAGGAGGGCCCCCCGAACCCTACGCACTCGGGCCCTCGGACTCTAAATGAGAGGAAAAGGGGGAAAAAGGGGGGAAGGGAGGTGCTACGATTAGCCTTTTTACAGATTTTGTGTTGGTGACAGAGCAGCACGTGGATAAAAATGAAAAAAAGGAGACTATGGCGAGGTCCCGGGGCCCAGTTTACCTCTCTCAGAACTACACTTCCCAGAATCCTCAGCCTGACCAGCAAGGCCAGGCCGCAGGAGGTGTGTGGGGAGGCGGGGGGATTATGAAAAAAAAAAAAACAAAGTGAGGGAGGGAGGAGCATGTAAAACGACTGCGAGGCCCAAAAGAAGCGCTACTTCTCCCCAGACTGTCGCGCGATTGGTTAGCGTCGTCGGACGCGTGCAGATCTTTTCTAGCCGACGTTAAAACGCCTGCGGGGGAGAAAAAAACGAGTCGGAAAGACGCGGCGAAGTCCGCCGCTTTCGACTCTGCTTCCTCGGACAGAGAAAATGATTTTAACATAAAGCCAGGACCCCCTAAACCCTTACATGCCAAGCTATGCCTCCAGAAAAATCAAACTTGAACAATGAAGAACAAAATGAAACTTTACATGACAAAGAGAAAAAAAAGGGAGAACAACCACTTTGATCTTTAACCTTTTTTTTTTCCTTTCTAAAGGGACAGAACCAGGAAGCTCCGCCTATAACTGCAAAAACCAGCCAATCACAGCGCTGGCTGATATTTGATGAGTTTTATCATCTCTGTTTACTGTTAAAGACTCACTTAATGCTGACTGGAGCTGGTGCGCGCATCACTTCCTGGTGGTAGTGCAGGGAGGAGGAAGGGGGCGGGGCATGTGTGGGCTCACTTCCTGTTTGAGTGGGCCTCAGGTAACTCCAGAAGGGAAGTCGGACACTTCCGTCGAGCCCCTTCCTCCTCCTCGACCCGGCGCCAGGCCGAGGGAGGACCCCCCCGACAGGAAATGACATCACGCGGTTTGAGCGAGGGGTGGGGCGAGGGGGGCCGGAGGAAAGGAAAGGAAAAGAAAGGAAAGGAAAGGAGGGATGGGAAAAAAAGACTACTTTTTCTTCAGAATTTTCTTCGATCGCTGTCGATTACTTCTCCTTCTTGTTCTTCTTGAAACATTGGAGCTTGGTTCTTCTGTTGCATTCGCTCAGCCTCCTTTTTTTAAAAATCTTTTTCGGAGTCCAAAATTTGATGGAAGCCTGCATGATCGATAAAATACATATAGAGAGGAGACCTCACGGTGTGGGGGGGCTTTATAGGAAACTTTGCATTTAGGTTTACAAAAGAAGTCCTCTTCTTTCAGACTCTATCTCTCTCTCTCTCGCTCTCAAATCTTGTTTTTTTTGTTGTTTTTTTTCAAACACCTTTTGGGGAAGAAAAAAAAAAGGCGGAGCTTCGGCTCGCGGCCTGTCGGGAAAACGCCAAAAGTCCCCCCCCCCCCCACCCGAGAGACGAGCGGGAGGGCGAGCGGAGAGGAAGCGGACTTCTGCGACCACCTTGAGTTGTTGTTGTTGTGAACGATGATGCGATATCGATGTCGAATGCAAAAATGACGATGATGATGACGACGATGATGATGATGATGATGCTGATTGATGGAACTGTTTGCTGTAGATTTGTTGTCATGCTGTTTGGAGTTTTAAGTATGCTATGTCCATCTTATTCACATCCATTATGTTTTTTTACCCCACACACACACACACACACACACACACACACACACACACACACACACACCTCCCTCCAAGACGTGTTCAGCGACGTTTACCGGGGGCGATGCCTTCAGGAACCCCCTCGTTCAGCCGGCGTTTGCGTGTTGTAACGCAACTTCTTAAGACGCGCTCTCTCGTGTGAGGGGTTAGCGGGCGAGGAGGCGAGGAGGCGAGGAGGCGAGGAGGCGAGGAGGCGAGGAGGCGCTCGCCGGTACCTGAAACCCAAAGATCAAGAATTCCCAGACGAGATGAGTTCTACTGAAGTTCCACCGAGGTTGTGTGTCTTCAACTTGCAGCCAAAAAACAACAACAACAACAAAACCAACACTCTGGAGCTTGGTGGAGCGACGGTGGTGCAGTGGTGGTGTCAGTATTCGGTGGTGTTGTGTTCTCTTTTCTTTCTTTTACCACCAGGGGGCAGTTATTAGCCCCTCCCTCCTCTAAAGGACAGCCTCCGGGCCACTTCCTGTTTTTCTCGACCTGGAGTGAGACCTCCTCTCTCGTAACCCGTCTCTTTTATCTTTGTGAAGATGAAGTCCAGTCCTGGTCGGGGGGGAAAACATGGATGCAGCCTGAGAGACGCCATATCTGTCCGTTTGTCCCCCCCCCTCACACGCCCCAACGCCGCCCCGTCACCAACCCCCTTCGCTCAGGTCTGGATAACCAACAGCCACAACAACAACAACAAACACCCCGATCCAATCACACGAGGTCGGACCTCGTCTGCCAAAACCCCGTCAGCATCCTGCTCTCCTCCGTCATCCCTCTCTCTCTCCCTCCTTTTGCTTTGACGTCGCGTTTGCAGGAGAGAAACTCTCGTTCAACGACGACAGGACAAAGAGGATGAAGATGTACAGATAAACATAGACGATAAGCTGCGTTACGGATCTAGATAGAACACAGTAGGTGTACTTATAGACGACAGAGTATGATTAGATTCTCAGATATTTATTTATTTTGCACATGCTCATGAACCCCGAACCGGAAAGGTTGTGAGAACTTTTGACGATCGACGCCGACCTTTTTTCTTTTGTGTGTGCTGAAAAGGCGTCGCCTCCCGGCCATCGGCGTCCAGCGTAGTGAAGACGGGTGGGAAACCAGAAGGGGAGGGGTCTTCGCGTCCCATCGAGCGAGGTCTACGGCGCGTTGGGGGGTCGCTTCCCCCCCCCAAAAAAACCTGCAGAGCCTACAGTGCCTTCTGTATCAGAGTCACGACCCCTCCGCCCATCGGCCTCTGCAGTAGTTCAGATCGACCACACTGCGCCTTAAAAGTCCCACCGGCTCCCCCTGGAGGCGAGAGAGAGGAGAGAAATTTTGAAAATCAAATCCGGTATCGGGCCGAAAACCCCGAGAACGCAATTCAAACGCACCAAAAGAAAGTTTGTTTTGATTGACGCACCGGACGCCTCTTCCCCCTTTTGGCCCTTGTTTCCCGGTGACGCCGTGGGGTCCGGGGCGTGGGGTCCGGGCGGGTCCGGGGCGGCGTGGGCGAGCGGGTTTGCGGCGGTGCCAAGCGGTTACTTCTCAGGTCCTGTAGAGTTTAGAGCTCGGTCGTTAGACGAGTCAACCGCGCCGGCATCGGGGGGGTTTGAGTCGCCGCCAGGTTTTTTGCCGAGAGCGTCGTAATGTTGACCCCCCCACACACACACACCCGTCCCTTCACTAACCCGACACCACACACTCTGACTCCTCCCCCTTCCATCACATCCCCCAATCAGCAGACGGGGGGCCGTGGAGGAGAAGAAGAAGAAGTAGAAGAAGAAAAAAAACAAACATTTTTGGCTCCACGACACCACTCGCTCGTCCAGAATTGTAACAGCGGATCCAAAATGGCCGACACACAACACTGCCCTTGTGTGAAAGCATGTTGTGTGTGTGCGTGCCTGTGTGTGTGTGCGTGTGTCTGTGTGTATGCTTCCCCTCCCCCCTCCCTCCCTGAGAACAAATCCCATTCTTTGGAGAAAAAAAAAAGAAGAAAAAAAAACATCTGAACATCTTTCGTTTTAGATTTTGTTTTTTCCTCAACGGGTTATTTGGGGGCGGGGCTACAAGGTTTTTGCTGAGTCATCGCTTACACATCCGCTTGTGTGTGTCCTCACCCTCCTCCAGCTTTTCTGTCACACATCCCTTTTTTGTTGTTGTTGGTTTGTTGCTTTTCTTCTTCGGGGGACGAAGGACAAGCGAACACAACGCACCCCCCAAAAAAACAAAAAAACCCTCATCCACTCAGTCGGCTGTGAAATTGTGTCCGTGGGTCGCGACGGCGGCGAACAAAAAAAAACAAAAAAAAACACGAATAAGGGCTCTTTACAAAAGAAAAATGTCACACACAAAAAAGAAGTGAACTACAGTGAGTTTAATGTACAGTAGTGCTGCCAAAAGTTGTGCTTATGTAGCTGAAGCCACGCCGTGGTCTCCCTTTGTACAGCACTAGATGTGTGCATGCGTGTGTGTGTGTGCGTGTGTGTGTGTGGGGGGGAGGGGGGAGAAGAGGCAATGAGAAAGATTATAATGTAGGGGGGAGGGGTCAGGGGGAGGGGTCAGGGGGGGTCAGAGGTCGTAGTGATGTTAACACACAATTTCACAATGGCACTGGACCACTTTTCAGGCTCATCTTCATCCTCATCCTCATCCTCACGCTCAGACGCCACCCGCTGGGAGACGGCAGCGGCAGGAAGACTGTGTGTGTGTGTGTGTGCGTGTGTGTGTGTGTGTGTGTGTGTGTGTGTGTGTGTGTGTGTGTGTGTGTGTGTGTGCAGGTGATTAAATGGGTATTTGACTAAAAACTTGATGATCGGGACTTGATCTCTTCTCATTAGTGACACATTATTTAACTTACTGAGTATAATTTAGTTATTTAATTTAAAGATTCAAAGAGATTGAACTCGTTTCCTGATGGACATTTGATTTTAATACAAATTGGTCAAATAAAATTGATGTAAAGCTAAAATGATGATGAAGTTATGTTAAGTTTAATGAAATTACAAAATGTGTGATAGGTGTCACTATACGCTTACAAAACTTATATGTATCTGTATATAAATAGATAAATAAACATTAAAGGTCACATGTTCTGGATCAATATATATATATATATATATATGTATATATATATATATATATATATATATATATATATATATAAACATAGAAAAGATATTTTATGATCCTTTATTAGAGCTATGCGAGTGAGTGGGCCTACACTGTGTGTGTGTGTGTGTGTGTGTGTGTGTGTGTGTGTGTGTGTGTGTGTGTGTGTGTGTGTGTGTGTGTGTGCGCACGTGTCCTGACAACATCAGCTACAGGAGGTCACCCTCAGTGCCTTACTCTGTACAGGACACGATGATTTCTCCCTCCGAGACAATCGCAAAGGCACGCAGTGAGAACTCAGCGTCCTCGTCGCCACCTTCATCCTCCCTCCTTCCCTCGCCCACTCCTCACCTTCCTCACTTCACGGGTGAGGGAGGGAGGGAGGGAGGGTGTCAGTAACATACTCATGTCATTTCTCTCATTCACTCCCACTGTATTGTACATTTTGGGGGGTTAATTCTTGTGTATATACTCCATAAACTTTCTGGAAAAACTCATCGTGTTCATCTGATTCTTCCTCTCCCTCTTCCCCCTTCGTGCAGTACCGCCCCGCGGACACCAGGTGGCGGCGTTGAGCCGTCTGTCAGCGCTCACGGTGTGGCGGTGGTTGTGTCTGAGCTCCTCTGGTCCTTCCTGCGGTCCGGCGGGTAGATGAGGGTGAACTGTTGATGCCTTCTGCACATGAATCATCATTCATTCACTCACACGACTCAGTGTTCAAAGATGCTCCAGTCAAGTCAAAGAAAAACAATTGATCACCTTAAATGAGCCGTGTGCAGGATTTAGAGGGTTTTCCATGAGGAGATACTGAATATAATATTATTTATAATGTCGTACGAGTGTGAGAAAAAACTAAAACCAAGTATTGTTGCATTTTTATTAGTTTAATATGAGTTTAAATACCACGTTTCTACAGCAACCCAGAAGGGACAAACACTGGCGTCATGTGTTAAAGCTGCATTCTCTCTCCTGACCACCAGGGGGCGACTCCTCTGGTTGTATAGAAGTCTATGCTTCATGTGTTAAAGCTGCATTCTCTCTCCTGACCACCAGGGGGCGACTCCTCTGGTTGTATAGAAGTCTATGCTTCATGTGTTAGAGCTGCATTCTCTCTCCTGACCACCAGGGGGCGACTCCTCTGGTTGTATAGAAGTCTATGCTTCATGTGTTGAAGCTGCATTCTCTCTCCTGACCACCAGGGGGCGACTCCTCTGGTTGTATAGAAGTCTATGCTTCATGTGTTAGAGCTGCATTCTCTCTCCTGACCACCAGGGGGCGACTCCTCTGGTTGTATAGAAGTCTATGCTTCATGTGTTAAAGCTGCATTCTCTCTGCTGACCACCAGGGGGCGACTCCTCTGGTTGTATAGAAGTCTATGCTTCATGTGTTAAAGCTGCATTCTCTCTCCTGACCACCAGGGGGCGACTCCTCTGGTTGTATAGAAGTCTATATAAGTGACTCTACTTCTCTCATGATGTTCATTTAGTATATTATGGTCTGTTAGAGTCAAACAGACCATGAAGCAGGGGGGCGGGGCTACCAGGTGATTGACAGCTCGACACCAGAGACGTGTACGCGTCCCTCCTCGTTGTAAACATGGAAACTTAGTATATAAGCAACAACATGGCGACGGCCGTAATCCAAGATGGCGACTGCAAAATTGCTGAACTCGAGGCTTCAGAACGTCCACACAGCGACGCGTTAGCAAGAACGATCTTCACCCGCGCTCCTTTTTTTCACCTGTTTTGGTCTCCACCGCCTGCTCGCTTCAGCGTTTATCTCGCTATAGTTGCTAGCTTTGAGAGGAACGACGTCATCACAAACCTTTCACCCCAGATACTCGCCGGACTCGGTGCTGAGTAGCAACCCCCGAGGTCCCTCTCTCTACCTCCCTCCATCCCTCCCTCCATCCATCTCTCTCGTCTCCTTTTGTTTCCATCGCCATCCAACAAGTTGCTTCCAGAAGATCTGTCCTCCTGCGGTCTCACCCCGAGCTGCAGGAGAAGAACCCTTTGTGGCTCGGATGGGATTGTGTTTTGGAAGATGAGAAAAGAGACACATCAAGAGTTCACTGCAACACACAGACCGGTTTACGTCTGCAAAATCACCCAAAATGAGACGTTTACCGGACAATTTCTTTATTAAATGATCATTTGAAAGAAGTCCAGATTGAGCCGTCAAAGAGTTAGCGTAAAAGTCGGGTTACAAGCCGCTACTACCTTCGATAGGTGTCCCCGTTAGCTCCCCGCTGTAGCCAGCTAGCGCTGCTGCTAAGCTCCCTGCTAGCGCTGCGGCTAGTTCTCCGCTAGCGCTGCTGCTAGCTCCTTGATAACCATCGAAGGCAGCGGGACCAGCCCGGCTCAACGCCCGACGTACGGCAACAGCTAGCGGGGGAGCTAGCAGCAGCGCTAGCTTATACAGTGGGGAGCTAGCAGCAGCGCTAGCTTATACAGTGGGGAGCTAGCAGCAGCGCTAGCTTGCTACAGCGGGGGAAACCCACAGAAAGGAGCGGCTTGTAACCCAACTTTTTTTGACAGTACATCACAATCCTGTGAACGTCAGGTGACCTGCAGCCGTTTTTAAACAAGTAAACTGCAACAAAAAATGCAACAAAATCAGTGCTGAAAACTTTCTGCGACGGGTTAAATGTGATGAGACGCA
>NW_027176225.1:80000-82500 GCF_023055335.1 Clinocottus analis | reverse complement strand
TCAATAAGACACGCCCACCTTCAAGAAGACACGCTTATCTTCAATAAGACACGCCCACCTTCACTAAGACACGCCTACCTTTAATAAGACACACCCACCTTCAATATAACACGCCCACCTTCAATAATACACGCCCACCTTCAATAAGACACGCCCACCTTCAATAATACACGCCCACCTCCATTAAGACACGCCTACCTTCACTAAGACACATCCACCTTCAATAAAACACGCCCACCCTCAATAAGACACGCCTACCTTCAATAAAACACGCCTACCTTCAATAAAACACGCCCACCTTCAATAAGACACGCCCACCTTCAATAATACACGCCCACCTCCATTAAGACACGCCTATCTTCAATAAGACACGCCCACCTTCATTAAGACATGCCCACCTTCAATAAGACACGCCTACCTTCAATAATACACGCCCACCTTCAATAAGACACGCCCACCTTCAATAATACACGCCCACCTCCATTAAGACACGCCTACCTTCACTAAGACACACCCACCTTCAATAAGACACGCCCACCTTCAATAATACACGCCCACCTCCATTAAGACACGCTTATCTTCAATAAGACACGCCCACCTTCACTAAGACACGCCTACCTTTTATAAGACACACCCACCTTCAATAAGACACGCCTACCTTCAATAAAACACGCCCACCTTCAATAAGACACGCCTACCTTCAATAAGACACGCCTACCCTCATTAAGACACTCCTTTACTAAGACACGCCCACCTTCATTAACATCAGTGAGCAGCATGAAGCTACACAACTAAAAAACGCCACACAGCAAAAGTAACACAATGAAAATGACTCAGGTGAAACTCCTCCAGCATCAGTGTTCCAGAGTTAAGAGGATTTATATTAAATGTGAGTTTGAGGAATGAAAACTCACATTAAATATAAATCTGTTTGTTGTTGTGTTTAGAGGTCAGCGTGTCGTTCAGGGTCACGATGATCAGACGCGACAACAACACGACAACAAAAACATGACGCGCTTCACGACCTGGAAACAATAAACATAAACAACAACACAAACATAAACAATGTGTCACCAGATGAGTTGAATCATAAAGATAAGAAAGGGAAAAATAATTTGCATATTTTCTCAGAGGTTTGTATTACATTTATGATTAAAACTGCATATATAAACATTTATATATATATATACACACATATATATGTATATATATACACACACACACATAAATATATACACACAGACGTGTGTGTGTGTGTGTGTGTGTGTGTGTGTGTGTGTGTGTGTGTGTGTGTGTGTGTGTGTTGGCTGCAGTCTGAAAGAACAGTGAAACTCTTCGTGAGACTAAAACCAGAACAACCGGCTGGACGTCGGCTGTCGGTAAATCACCGTCTTCTCCTGGCGGTGACGAAGAGGCCCTCCAGCTACACAAACACACACACAACCTGCAGAGTGTCATCAGTGTGTTGGTCTGTTGCGCAACATCTGTTTTGTTTTTTTATATCATGTATCATTCATGATCCTCTCTGGAGTCACGCCGGGTGAGGAGGACGTGAGTCAAGAGTTCTGTTGTAATCCACCGGAAACCTCACGACCCCGGACTGGTGTGTGTGTGTGTGTGTGTGTGTGTGTGTGTGTGTGTGTGTGTGTGTGTGTGTGTGTGCGTGTGTGTGTGTGTGTGTGTGTGTGTCACTGTAAGCATGAGATTAGCGGCAGCACGCCAGACACGGCGCTGTGTTGTACCAACTTGCTCCCTCTTATGAAGGATTGACCCTGTGAACCGGCCTGATATAGACCACCAGCCCTCCAGTGTGTGTGTGTGTGTGTGTGTGTGTGTGTGTGTGTCTCCAGAACAAAGAGAGCAGCACAACTGAGTATAATTTTAAAACAATGTGTTTATTTAAAAAATATTTACACCGTTGATTTAAAAATCATACAGATATTTTTTAAACATAATTTAAAAAAGCAGCTTTGAATGTGAGGTAATATATTATTATTTTCTTCACAGGTCTGAACATTTTCATTGACATATAAAAACACACATAAAAAGGACTTCCGGCAGCGTGAGGACATCCTGTGTGTGTCTGTGTGTTGTGGTTCACGCTCTTAGCACCACGTGACCTGCAGCTGCAGCCTCGGGCCGTCATTTCGTCCCCAGCAGCGGCGGCAAGTCGGCGTGAAAGCAGGAAATTCCCCTTCAAGTCCCTCGTTACGCGCGCGCGCGTCCGTGTGTGTGTGTGTGTGTGTGTGTGTGTGTGTGTGTGTGTGTGTGTGCGCGTGTGTCCGTGTTTGACTCACTCTGGAGTCAGCGGACCGGCCTCTCTTCGCTGGAGGGTGAATCACCAACACGTTCAACTTCCCCCTCTTCGGCTTCCTCCTCAAACTTTCCAGGCCGTCTGGCTCTCCGTCTCTCGCGAGAGCTTCTTGCGGCGCAGGGTGAGGGCAGAGGCCGGGCAGGGAGCTCTGATAGCCCGGAGAGCCCGCACCGCGGCCCCCCACGG